>NC_065536.1:49706019-50307686 GCF_932294415.1 Quercus robur
TAATCATTCTTTTAACAGTCACATGTCTAAAATACTTAACAAGATCTAAAATTCCATCTTAATCACTATAAGCACTCTAACTAACTAGAAATCGGGCTTGATAATGGTGCAGCTTAAGACATGGAATAATACCTCAAATCATGTAGAACAAGAACTTCATCATATGGCTGATGTTATCATTTATGTTTGGAATAATCAATGTTCATTTAAATACTTCAATGCTACTGAAAGAGAACTTAGTTCACATAAAGAAAATCAAACAAATTCATATTACTCACATTAGGGTTTCCTGGGAGCGAAATTTTCGACTGGCCATAGAAATAGCCTATGCCACCCAACATGTTTCCAATAGCAGCTTTACCAGCAATCATGGATTCAGAATCGAGCTGAAAATATAACCCCACAAATTCAGAATTCTTCAAGTTTAGGCAGAATAAAGTAGGCGAATAAAACAAAACTTAAGGGAAAAAGACTTTTAATGAGTTTTGACTCTTCCTTCCATTAATTTCCATTTGTAATTTTAACTTTCTTAAAATTAAATCATATATATAAGTTCAAGTAATCACAAATGTACAAATTATGCATTGTCAGTTGCACTGTTTTTAATGAAATGTATTTAACCAATCTCAATAATTGTTCGGTTTTAGTGTTTGATATTTCAGAGATGGCTGGGTCAAAACTAAATATCACATCAGAAAGCATAAATAGCACCCTAAAATTTAAAGGCAGGGTGAGGGAAGGCATGAATACAAGGGAAATAAGGACTTAGGTAGGCTGCAAACATCACATCTCATACTTCAACAAAGTACTCAAGATGGTGGGCAGGGGCATTTAGTTATCAAGCTTTAGTCAGCTTATCCAGCATAGTCTCCACCATATTACTCAGGATCAAATTGATATCTTAAACAAAATGATATCATTGAAGGGAACTCTAAATTCTTCTTCTTTTTATATATATATTTTAAATTAAAAGGGAATTCTATCTGTTACATCACTTCATCTAATGCAACTATAAAAACGAGAGACATCACTGGTGTCATGACAATAAAAAATCAGGTATGATAAAGTAGATGGAAAAAGCTTCCAAAGATTTAACAATTGATACCTTGTCAGCCAGATTAAAGCTCTTCTCAAATTTAGTGTCAAATTCTCTTTGCTTCTCTTTCAATTGATCAGTCAGTGAGGTACCTAAAATTTAACAGTAAAACAAACAGAGTTAGAAAGGAGAAACAACAACTTTTAATTTGGAAGCTAAAGTAGAAAACTTCCCCTGGATTCAGGAAAGACCTGCCCCTGGGTCTGGGCTCAACTGGCAAAGAGAGGTTCAAGCCAAAAAGGGAGGGGAAAAGGACTATAAAACTATATATAGAGAAATACATCCTAGATAATTAGCAGAGAAACTGAAACACATTCTAGATAATTAGCAGGAAGGAGAACTATGATTTATGGATTGACAAAAACCATAATAGAAAGCAACATTAGCAGTAAGATTGAAGGCAGAGTGAAATTGGTTCGATAATTAAATCATAAAGGCTAGCGACAATACTTTTCAAAGACTAAACCCACAGATAACCCTATCTAGAACTTCAATTTTATGTAGCTCAAATTTCAAGTGGCGGCTTTCTATTATCTTGTACATTTCTGATTTTTCTCATATATAATTTGTTGCCAGCAGACATTGGAAAACTCAATGAACAGATAAATAAAACATTTGCAAATGCATATCATAGACATATTGAATGCATGTGGAAGGCACCTGTAAGGCTGTTGACACGTTCTTCAACTCCTGAGCTATGCAATCCAGTTCCAGAGACAAACACAATATCTGTTTTGAAAGGAATCCTAGCAGAAACCTGCATAGAATTGCATAACTTCAAAAGAAGGTAGATGATAATGAAAAATTCAAGGATGGAAGGTGTCAGTTAGCTTATTTATTAAAGTCTTGGTTTCATATCAGAGACTATGAATTGAAACACACTTTCACTAGGGACACCCTTAATTAAATATTTATTTTTTTGGGAGAAGGGGGGTGGTTTGGTAGCTGCTAGCCTTCTGTAGTAGCCCATAAGCTCAAGTGGCCTCCAATGGATTGGTGAAAAAAATTCTTGAGCAGTTAACAGATAATTCACAGCTTTAAGATCCTAAATTAGTTAAATAGTTGAATATAATTCAAAGAATACGTGGTACCCAATCACTCTATAACCATCTACCTGAAAAACTAGAATATTTGGAGAGCCATCAGATGTGTCAGACAGCTGCAGCCGACCATACTTTCTTGCCTGGTGGCGTTATGAAGCAAAGAAATTAATAACCAGGTTAATAATTTGAAGCTGCAAAGTTTTTCTAATAATACAAAAAAGAAAAGAAAAAAAGGAAATGGAAATTGGGATGCAACTATAAATATGACATACTTGAGCTCCAAGGTTTTCCTGGACAAGCTCAGATAAATTGTGAATGTGATTAGTCTTAAAACCAGAATAATGGACTTCCAAATCATCCTGCAAAAGCACAAACACAAAGTAGGCTACAGGTAGGTATCCAAACTAGGAAAAAGATTAAATTAATAATGCTACTCCATGGAAAACTTGATAATATCTACAAATATAACACCAGAAAAGCTAGGTGGCTCATGTTCATGTGATTCCTCAAGGGCAATACTTCTATCATTCACAAAGAAGCAAAATTTTGGCTACTTTATTATTTCATTCCATTGCTAACATTACCATTGATTTTAAATGTAGCTGCCAACCTCCAACATCTATTCGTGAACCCGATGCAAGGAGAGAACCTTCATGAACATCCAAGTTATCTCTACTCAAACTTAGAGCGTGGCCATCTTCATCAGCCATATAGAAAAATATATGTGCAGTTCTCAACATATCCTCACTCCTTTCAGATCTGTTGATGAATTACAACAACTATTAATGTATGAATGGCTAATCAAGAAATCCTGAGTCTGCCAAAAACCATGTGCATGGCAAGTGTATAAAGTATGCAGGCAATCTTTTAACTGTAGGCATTATGTTGAAAATATAACACTCATTCCCTCAGGCAATCTTCTATTAATAAATGAATGATGCACGCAACTTCTGGACTGTGGCTTGTCTTATGCCTACTGATGTACCTCATTTCGTACAAAATTTGTGTTGCAAAATGAGACCGGCAAAGCTTCCACCCCCCCCCCCCCCCCCCTCCTCTCTCTTTCTGTAAGATTAACAGATCATCATTTTCTAACAAAAAAGATTAACACAACACTAATGTGGTTCACATTTTTGTGCTAGCATCAAAGTAGGGATATGCATGTGTAACTAGCAACAAGAAGCAGGAGAAAAATAAAATAAAATAACCCCTGTTGGCTAACCCATGCCGTTCAGTCACTTCTCTCCAAGATATTAACCTAAAATACGTGATTTACAAAGTGCTTAAGAGCTATATATTAGTAATAAAAAGCATTAGAAACTTCATAAATTTCTTTAAACAACTTAAAATAATCAACTATGGTCTTTATGAATCAGAGCCAGAAAAGAATGCCAGAGAGATTACTTGATGCAGTCCTAACAGGTCCATCATTTTTTAACTCAATTTGAGATGCTACTTTTTCTTTCTTTCTTTGAAGATGATTTTTTCCTTATATTTATTATTAATTTTTATTAAAGCTTAACATAGTATATGCATTTGATAAAGCAAAGATCATAACTAGCAGGTCAGGTCATTTACTGCTTGCTTTGAACATCAATCCGAACAGCCCAATCTCCTCCATAGCCACTGCCATCAACCTTGGATTTCAGGAAACTTGTTGCCAAAGTCATGTCCTGGTCAACCAGAATTTGGTGCCCAAAGTCACGTCCATTATGATGTGTCCAACCGTATGTGCTTAGCTCATCTGAATCTTGGCAGACATGTCTCATGGCATATCTTCCATCCTTTACACCAATCCACATCAAGCCAGCAAGCAAAGACCGTGGAGTCCTGCCACTTAAAGCAGCTTATGACCACATCTTTTGTAATTCATAAAGTTGGATGAAAGTGAATAATAAAACAAACATAAAAACAATCAGATGCTGACAAAAATGTTTTCTTTTTCCTCTTCTTTCTAACATATAACAGCCATGTGATCTTCCCAACTATATCATTTTGCCAGGAACTGGCTTTCTGATTGTAGCAATACAAAGTTACTTACTTTAGTGTTTAAAGTAACTTTAGTCATGTCCAAACATGAACTCCAAGTACACAACACGCACAATTGCAGATCTGGGATCATGAAATTCCTCAATTTTGATTTCAAACTAAAGTCTATTTATCTACTGTTGCAAACCAAAAACGAAACCAAAGTAAGGTGTTTTTTTTTTTTTGGATAAGTACTGTGTAAAAGGTGTTTGATACTTTGAAGTTTAAATCTGGATCTTTATTTACATACTTCAGCACAGAATATGAACAGCCATAATCAACCACCCACTTTTTTACACTTAAACCCCAACTCCTATAAAATGTATATATTAAGAAGGTAGATTACTTCATGTGTATGATGATGAACACAAAGTAACTTAATAAATTACAAAGAATTATACACAAAATCTAAGTGAATCTCGGCACTCAAAAATGGAATTCCCATGTGTAGAACACCGCATTTGAGACTAATCAAACAAAGTTCAAATCAACAAGGATTCCAACTGATCCATTGGTCTCTCTGTATCTTCCAAAGTGCGGCTTATTATGTTCCCTCCACAATGTCCACATCAAAAACAGCAAAATAAGATTCCGAACATCCCAAGAGTATTACCCAAACCAAATCCTCTACCCAAAACAATAGTTCTGGTATCATCTTTGGCTACTTTCAATGAAACTTCCAAATGTTCTAAAAACTACACTCCAAACAAATTCCTATAATATTTACACTGAAACTGGTTTAAACATAAACTCTACTACAAAAACAAATAAATCAATTACTAGAAACATTTGGTCTCTCTTTTTTTGAATTTTCAGGATTATCATCATGACCTGGATAATAATCTATATGACCATTCCTTCATTCCCATACATAGTTCATTTCACAAAGAACATGTTGTAATTATTAAAAAAAAAAAAAAAAAAAAATCCTCAAACAAATAAGAATATTCACTATACCTGGCACGAATTCCGAGATAAACATGAGGGCGATAGGTTCCCCAATACAAACTCTCTCTGTGCTCTCCTTGAAACTGCCAAAACCAATTCAATTCACTCCATAGACATATAGTAATACCAATAAAACTAACACTGAATGACTAATCAACCAGAATTCAAAAAAAAAATAATTCACATTTCACCTGAGGAAGGTCCATGATTTTTGGCGCCGGAAATGGCGTTACAACCCTCGGTCTCCGAATTTCTTCAGCAGGATTTACAAGGCGGCGAATTAAGAAGAAGATCACAAAGAACGCAAAAACGCTGACTCCTAGCATGACTTTGAGATTGACGTCGAAGATCCGAATAGAGTTGTGAGCTCTATTTCTATCTTTACGTAGTTTCGGGTTTGGTTTTGTGTTACGGAGAGGATCGTCGCCGTCGGCATCGGTGGCGGATTTGGTTCTGCTCCGAGTAGTTCTCCGGCCATTTCCCCTCATTTTCAGATTAGGGTTTATCTGTGCTCAAATGCACAGCATGTCGATTTTTGTGGATATATTCAGTGATCGATATAAGGTTGAAACTGAGGGTGTTAGATCAAACGCAGACACAGTCTATATAACTGGAACTGATAGTCACGACGGAGAGAGTGTCCTTATGAGTTCACGATGGAAATAAAATTGAAGTTAGGCCTAAGATGGGCTTGTATTTGGGCCTGGCAGTGTGTGTTGTTCCCAAAAAGCATAGCCCAGGAAATAAATAGAATGTTAGAAAACTGGGCCGAAAGACTGGTTAAGGAGTGGTTTGGATCATTGTTATTAATTCTATTTTGGACCCGTTCGGTTTGTCTAGTAGAACAGACTATTTCAGTACCGGCCAATTCTAGCGTACCGTTTCAAAGTGTTTCGGGTTTTTAAAAAAAATTAAAAATATATATACAATATAATTTTTTTCATACTTATTATTATAATAAATTAATTCCCTCATGTTGTGTGGTAAAGAAAACTCCATGCCTACATTCTAGGCAAAATTTGCTCAACAGTATATATTTTGGAAAAAATTCGGTGGCTAGCATGCGTTTGAAGTTATTTAGTAAGTTGGACTATTTTTTGAAAATCGAGTTTCTCAAACTTGATTTACACCTGACCTTGATTTAAAAAAAAAAAAAAAAAAAAAAAAGTGGAACTCGAGTTTACTAAACTTGAGTTCCATGATTTAAAAAAAAAATAACCCAAATGGAACTCGAGTGTAGAAAACAGTTCCATGATTTAAAAAAAAATAACCCAAATGGAACTCAAGTGTAGAAAACACGAGTTTTGTTATTTTTTTTAAATGGAACTCGAGTTCCACCTTTTTTTTTTCTTTTTCTTTTTTTTTTAAATCAAGGTCAGGCATAAATCGAGTTTGAGAAACTTGATTTTGGGTTGGAACTCGAGTTTCACAAACTCGATTTTCAAAAAACAGTCCAACTTACTAAATAACTTCAAACGCGTGCTGTTTATCTAATATTTTTTTGAAAAAATGCTATTGAAAAAATTTTGCCCTATATTCTATATCCAATGTACTTCAATAGGCAAGTAGATACTAATAAGTAATAACCCCTCAGTCCATCACACCATTCAAAAATTAAATAAAATAATAATTTTCAGATTCACTAAAAGACAATTATATCTTGGAAGTAGGAGTCATTAAAAACTTTACCAAACCACATTGTTCAGAAATAACAAGTCTCAGTTTTTTAGCATTCAGCTTAACAAAGAAAAAAGTCTCAAGCTCTTAGCACTCTGAAGGTTTGAGGAAATGTGAAGACAAGCAAGCGAAAAAATGTAGTGAAGAAAGAAAATAAAGCCAAAAATGAAAAGGGAAAAGAAAAGATAGAGCATGCAAATGAAGGTTGGACACTGCCATTGTTGTTAATTTCCTTCTCTCTTCTTAATTACTTTTTGGGTTGTGATTTATTTTCTTATGAATTTAAAGCTTTAGATCTTGTCAAAATAGAAGCTTTATATGTGTGAATGGATCTGTGAACATCTGATTTGAGATGTAAAACAACGTAGTTGCAGGATAGAATTTTTTTTTTTTTTTTTTTAAGGCAAAACCAGTACCGGCTGAAATTCCCATTTTACTCGAAATTGGCCGGAATTGACAGGAACGGCTGAAACACCCCGAAACAGGCTGGAATTTAACCTGAGGTGGAATGGGTGGTAGTAGCTTTTCCGATTGCACACTGGCACGAGAAATTTTGATCGTTCCGGCCAAAATGGAACGGAATTAATAACATTGGTTTGGATAGTTGAAAAGCAGCGTGTTTTGTGTCTGCGTTTTTTTTTTTTTTTTTTTTGAGCCGTGATTTTTGACTTTTCTGTCAGTGCACTGTTCACTCAGCAAAATAAGCGGTGGACAGTGCACACCAGTGGGTTCCGTGCACTATTTACAGGACCCATAAAGCTCAATTTTTAGCAACTTTTTTTATTAAAAATGGGTCTCACAGTACTATTCACACATTTAAAAATTATTTTACTACAGTGTTTTTAGTTTTTAGTTTTTAGTTTTTAGCAAAATAAGCTATATCCAAATGGACCCTAAGTCTATTATCACTGAAGGCCTAGGCGCCAAGCCATTCTTAGAAGTAGAGCTCAATCGGGTGGCAATTCAATGGACATGGACCATGGGCAGGAAACATGTTAACTCTTCTAATTTTTGGGGTAAAATATGTTACTTCATTTGTTCTAAATTGTTTGGCCTATATTTCATTTTGAGATGTCTCAAAATTAAGTCCTCTTTGAAGAATCAAACCCCATTATTTTATTAACATTCCCATTATGCCCCTGTAGAATTTATCAATACTTGTATTAAAATTTAATTTGAAGACTAAGATTGTATTTAAATGAGACTTGACTGCTATAGAATTTAAATTTGAAGGTAAGTTTGTGATTTAAAGCAAATAGAATTGTAGAAATAGTACACCAATAGAGTTTGTATTCTACAATAATTTTGAAAATTGAACATTGTAAAACTTTTTATTTTTTATTTTTTATATCTATAGTTGTTTAAATTTTTGATAAATTTGTTTAAGAGTAATTTAGGAAGCTTTTAACTTTTTAAAAAAGGATAAGGCATTTAATGATGTTTCCATAAATAGTTGGGTTTTTTAAGTAAGCCAAACAATTTGGGATGAAAAGAGTAATAATTAGAGTCGAGCATTGTCAAAATCTAAACTGAATCTAAATAGCTTCTAATTTCAGTATGATTTTATGGCAAGTGTCTATTTTAAATTTTTTTTTTAAAGTGATCCATTCATAATATTTAAAATCGATATAACTACTTTACTTACTTAGATAAGACTACTTCATTGTTACTCTATTGAATGTTTTCATGTAAATACTTAAGCACGGATTATATAACCTAGTACTATTCATATGTTCTTACAACTAAATTAATTAAATTTTTCTATAGAAAAACTAAATTAATTAAAAAAATTAAACAAAAATGGCAAACGGGAATCCAACTTGTAATAGGATTTATTGGCCTATTTAAAGGTTCTTTAAGGAAAATTCAAGGGCTAGGTGCCTTACATTATTTGGTGTAATGGCTTGCTAAAAGTCTTGTTAAGGCAAGGGATGAAACCTAACTATTTATTGGTATGTTCTTAACAATAATTTTATGGTTTTAATGCTTATGTTCTTGTGTTTTTAATTGATTTTACTTATCTAGAAAAAGTGTTTAGTTCTATATAATTATTTGATTTAGCGTAGATTTTGGATATGTTAATTGCTTAAAATTCTCTGTGAGTTAATTCATCGATTTGTCCTGTCTAAAATTAATCAATTTTATCGATGCCTCGCGGCCTTCGACCACTTCAGACAATGACGTGTGCTTCCCACACATGTGGATAGGGCTTGGAGAAATGGGCAGCAGGGCACTTGCAGTCCCTTCTTCCCCTATTTTTCCTCTTTTTGAGAATGAATTATGCTTTGGGGTGTGAACTATGACTAATGAGTCATTTTTAATTAAGGTTCAAGAGTTACCACCAATCATTGAGTTTTTCTAAGGTGTGAACTGGTCACCTAACTCTATGTTGATTTTATTACCAATCCTAGATTAAGAAAAAATTAGTTTTTTTTCCAAATCTTAATGGATGATAAAAATCTTGATTCTTGGATTCAGAAGTCAGGTTACATGTGGGGAAGGTGTTAAGCACTCCACAATGCCTATCGTAAGACAGTCCTTTGTTTTGGTAAACTCTTAATTTTTGGTCATTGGTAGATAAAAACAAGCTATTGGTAGTAGCTTTCAGGGCTTTATAGACATTGGTCTTTGAGATTTGATTTGGGAAGGGCGTGTGGCCTTCATCAATGCTTTGCTAGCACATTAGAATTGTTACCAAATTTCTACGACGAAAATCTGGTAGTATTTTGCCTTATTTTGGTAGCAGGAATCCGGTAGCATTTTGGGTTAGGTGCATCATGTCATGCATAACGTTAATTTCACCAAGCTTCGCAGTGAGAATATGGCAAGAAGATGCCACATTTTCACAGCAAAAATTTGGTAGGGTTTCATGTTAGGTGTGCCACGGCACACCAATAGGGTTTCATGCCTATGTATATGACATGCATCAATATGCTTGGACTAAGGCATGCTGAGGCTCACCAAAGTACTAAACATGTGATGTGTGTCGTATACATGGGGAAACCAATGTCACTAGTTGACATGTACAGGGGCAATCACACGCGTAGTAAATCATGCACCCAATAAAGCGTGGATATACATCTACAACACAAGCCTTGAATGCATACCTATACTCCAAGGTCAAGAGCAACGATGATTAGGGAGGGGTTGCCTTCCTAATCATGAACGCCCATCATCCGAAGTGCATGACTACCTTTACATATAGCATGGACAATATAACAACACATAGAGTAGAAAAGTGGACATATCCACACCTAGATGGTGTGGCCCAAGCAAGGTACAAGAAACGAACCCTAATCTAGGATAGCGACTAGACATGGTTCTAATGAAAATGCTAGGAAAGAAAGGACCTCATAGAGGGGCTAAGCCCCCAATCTACTGATCAATGCCCTTTTTGTTTCGTCTTGGAAGTTACGTGCATGCTCCATACATCACATTCAATAAGCAAACAAGAACACAAAGTAGACAAGCAAACACATTGCAAACAAGTAAAGAAAGGAAAGCATGCAAGCAGACAAACAAACAAAAAGAAAGTGTGTTCACAAGGAACGAATGTAAGTTTGGATTTGGTGTCCGTAGATCCATTGAATTGAATTACGGATGACACATGTGCCAACAAGCAAAGCTCCTAAAAGCGAATCTAAGGATTTCATGTATAGAGATAGGTGTTCTCATGACCCAAACCTGTACTTCAGATTTTAGAGCATAATTAGCATGTTAATATCAGGTTAAACTCAATACTAACACAAACCAACTAAAGTTGAAGGTGATTATAAAAATTTCATTTTTCGTCTACCTTTGTATCTCCTTGTCCAAAAGCCATAATATACAAAATTTCATAAAACTTAAAACTTCATTACTTTCAAACTTGTAAGTTTAACCACTTTGTTGAAACTTAAGATTTTCGTGTAAATATTACATAACTAAATGTTTAGCAAAAACACTTATTTACAAACCTAACCTCAGAGACACACAGTTAGGATTTCAAAACAAGCGTAACAAACTAAGGTTCCAAAATATATCTATGCTCAAAAGGATCAAGTACATCTTGATTCCTCCAATACAACAAAAGAGATATATCTTCCATACAACAAAAGAACTATACATTCTAACAAATGTGAACCATAGATCCCTTCTCACCTTTAATACTCTCATTGCTTTCAAGAAAGAACTTGTGCACTCAAAAATAATAGGGTGAATTGCAAAGGCTAGTAAAGTTTAAGTTCTACAAGCATTTAATAAGAATGTGTGTAAATCAAATGTCTTATGGATATGCTAGCTTTGATAAATAGTCTTCATACTATTCTTAAAATAGCTTATGAAGTTTCGTATGAAAATAAATCATTTTCCCTTTCAAGTAAAAATAAATGGACAAAATGAGGAACTTACATTAAATAACTTTTTTCACTTTAACATAATTCAGTAACCTTATCGTTAAATAAACTATAAAAGATTTTATCATAAACTTTCTATCAGACTTATAATACATTCATGATTCACCATACTTTTCTTATAATCATACTTTTTTTTTTTTTAATAATTTTGAATAGCTTAATAGCTCACAAATAATATATTAGTCAGTTAGTCAATTTGTAATTCTGTCACAACTTTTGGGAGGCTTCCAACACACTGTGCTAGGCATCTAGCATTCTTCACAATGTTAGGAAATCCCAAGATCATATTAGAAAATATCATACCTTTTCAGTGTGATCAAATCATAAACAATGGGGGTTGGTTGGCATCCTCCATAAGTTGGTATTTTCCAATAAGGGAGGTATAACAGAGTCCTCACCACTTTCAATGATCAATCAATCAATATTTCCATGGAATGCCAATAATTTAACCCCTACTAGTCGAGTTCAGATCATAACATTGGACATATCCCAAAAACTAAATCTTTCTAACAATTATGCTTTTACATAAATATTTCATAATAGTAGCATATCCAATTCATTTTAAATATTATGTTCGTGGTATGAGTAATAACATTAATATGCTAAAAAAAATCATATATTAGATTAAAAAAATTCATGAACATATATCTTTACTCAAATAATGATTATATGCAACATTTCTAATTAAAATGTTTTAATGCATAATAATTTTATTAACAAACCTCATGCTCAAGTGTCCACATTCTCGTCACCTAAATGAAGGTCCAAACTTATTATTGACAATTTTTCCTAAGTATAAAAACTTGCACATGAATCACAACTTAACTCTCAAACTTAAGAAAATCTTAAATCTCACCTCAAAAAGGTTCCCCACAGCACACACATACATACATACATATAAAAATATACGATTCATATAATCAAAGGAATCCATTATTCATATCAAACAATATTGTACCAAAAGACAAGTCCCAAAGGTGAGTTCCTTCTATGACACACTTAGCTAACTCCTTAATAAATAACATTTGCCCTTTGTAAAATTGCACCTAATCATTATTTTGTTGAAATAGTAAAACCGGCCCATAGACTAAGTTTTGAATTTATGAAGCTTCTGCCTTGCTAAGTAATCATAATAGAAAATTCCTACTGCAACTTGTTATCCAGATTATACTTATTGTTGATACTATATTTTGTTCGGCCCTAATTAACACGTCAAAATAATGATAAAAATTCAAGAAAGGGTGAAAATTGTGATTTTAAAAGCCAAAAAGGAGTAATAAACAAATGCAACATGATCGAACGTTGAATCAAAAAGTTGAGACAATTTAATCCCTTTTGATAAGAATTAAGACCCAAATCCCTAATTGGGATCGGTCAAAAAGTTGACTTTTTTATCTGGCCGTCCGATCAGACTAAATTTTGGACCATTTTGTAGGTCATATTTTTCCCTTTGAAACAACGGTTCATGGGCCAAATCAAAATTAAAACAAATGAGATATTAATAAAATTCTGAAACCCTAATTAAATGTTTCACTTTTTTTTCCCAAGTCAAAAGGGTTGCTTTTTGGTCGCTTTCATGCAAAAAATTGTACCAATTGAATAGTAATTAGGGCAATCTGTCTAAACATGATTGAAGTATGATGCCTCGAATACCTCCCATAAAAAAGGCTCAATGATAACTACCACAGATTGAGAGAAATGAATTTTTCAAGAAAAACGTTGCAGAATTTCCTACACTGCGTCACCTCTCTTCTCAACGTGATATCTAGACGACCGTAACTCCAAATCGACTGAAACTCCAACTTCTGCCATAACTCTGTGTCCAATATCTTTGAAAAGTGAAAACCCAGATAAGAAACACTACAATTTTCTTTGGATGAATTAGATTTTCATTCAAAGAAATCAAAAACTGCACAGAATAGAAGCAAACCAATTATTGATAAAGAGATATGAACACTTCTTATCTGCCAAGAAAAGAGTGACTCTAATTTTCTCTACAATTGCGTAGGTAATTTCATGCAATGAACTTGGAAGTTTCCTAGTTTGAATAAGCGCATTGACTTCGATCTTTTGAGTATTGACTTGAAACCGAAGGAACAAAGTTTCTCTCCAAACTAGTTTGGAGAGAAAGTCTTCAAACTTCTCATATATTTCTTTTTTGAGTACGAATTTTGAAAATCTAACTATTGAATTTCATGTTCCTTATGTTCTTAACATACGTATCAAATTTCATTCAAATTGGATGTTATTTACTATTTGATCAATTAACTTATTTTTTATATACAATTTTAGATCACAAAAACTTGAAATTATAACATTTATTTGATGATCTAGCAATTGATCTTTGATCTTCTTGAAATTTTGTAAGCATTAAGAATGCAATAATAACATACAATCTAACGGTTAGATTTTCAAAATTCACACTCAATATAAAGATATAAGATGAGTTTGTAGGGTTTCTCTTCAAACTAGTTTGGAGAGAAACTTTGTTCATAAGGGAGATACCCAAAGAGTCTTCTTTTTCTTTTTATTTTTTTTTTCATTTGGGTTAGCACTCTTTTTTCGAAAGTAGTTTTCAAGAATCAAGATGTCCCGATTTTGGATGTATACATCTATCCACTGAGAATTACATTCTAATATACCCGTAAATAAAAAAACTAAACCTTCAAAATGTCGCCATATGTATATTAAATCTTGTTGATGTTTTAGAAGTTTATAAAATAGCAATTTTTTAACCATAATAATAATAGTATTTTGATGTTAATAATTATTAATAATAGTATACTAATATAAACAACATTTTTATTCTTTTATTTTGTTCATTCTTTTTCTTCCCCCCCCCCCCCCCTTTCAATGATTTGTAGAAGAAACGTTTCTTGTGTCCTCTAGGCGTTTCTTGTGTCCTCTAGGCTGTCGAAACCATCCAATCCAAACATACTAAAGTGGGATACTTTTTATACAATGGGCCTAGACCTATCCGACCATGATAACCCAAAATGACACAGTCAAATAATTCCCCCATAATAAGTCTTTTTGTTTTTTTCAATAAACTGGAAAATATTATAGAAGAGACTAAAGAGTTATGGCACTGCTACTGCACCACCTACGTAAACAGCACCCAAGGCATAAATCCTAATTTGATTCAAAATAAAAGAAGGGGGAATGACAAAAGAAACAAAATCAGTAAGCATCCTAGCTCCCATTCTAGCCAAAGTGTCAGCACACCTATTAGCCTCCTGAATGCAGTGCTGAATCTTGTGATGTAGAATCCTGATGAGAAGGACCCTACAATCATCAATTAGAGGAGATAAGGTTCTAGAGAATCTGTTATTATTGCAAAGCAAATTAATAATCATAGAGGCATCCAATTCAATATTAAGAGACTGAATATGGAACTGGTTGAAGAGACTGAGTCCATCTCTAAGAGCCCAAAGCTCCGCAATAACGCTAGATGTTGACCCAATGGCACACGCTAAACCTCCCCTAGCCTTGCCAGGATTACCTAAGAAGGAGCCGTTAGTATTAAGTTTATACCAGTTGACCATAGGCAGGGATGGAGCCATGTTGGACTAGGGCCCTATGTTTTATTTATTTATTTATTTATTTTTTATTATATATACTAGTCGCAGACTCACGCGTTGTACGTAATAATTTTTTAGATAAAATAGTATTTTAGTCCCTAAACTTTATAAAGAGTTTTTATTTTTTAAAAATAGTTTTATCATATTTTTCATAATCTTGCCTATAACATTTTTTACCATTATCATATATTTATTGGTTGATAATTTGCATAACATAGACATTAAATAAGAGATAAAACTGTTCATTAATTTTTTTTAAGTCATGGTGTATGAAGATTATGATTATATATATATATATAATTTCCCTAGTTAGAGTTTGATTAGTTTTAAGTTTAAATTTTGTATTATTATATTTGTAAGGGCACAATTTTAGTGGCCCAATCTTTGTCAGTCAAGTCTTGGCCCAAAAAGTCCCACACAATAAATTTTTTTGTAGAGTATGAGTTAAAAAACTTGGTTTCAGTTAGTTTAAACGGTTTGTTGCATGGGTTAAGGGAATACAGAAATAAGAACGAAAATGCCACCGTGAAGAGAGGTCCCTCACAGATGATAAGGCTAAAAACTTGATTAATGGACACAGATCAATGCAGTAAAACTTCTCTACCATATTTTCTCCTCCTATTTCTCCGTCCCCTTTCTTGGGGGACTTTTACATGTTATATAGGCCCTCTCCAATCATCTGGGCTTTACACTTGTTGATCATCCAAACCCCTACTTGAGCACCTGTCCCATCAGACACCCCTATCAATTCTTTGTGAGTTGCGGTAGCCAAGGTAGCACTGTTCAGGGGTCTTCTCTTCATTAATGCGGCTAGGAGAGTAGTTGTAATACATTTAATGTGGTGGTGGCAGCCTTTGCTGAGATATTTTGGGTTTCCTTCCTTTTTACGTATTTGGAAGATGGACTATAGTGGTTTGAATGCACCTTTGATCCATATCCGAGGAGAAATTACTCCTCGGACATGATCTCTTTGCCCCAGTAGACCTGAATAAGGATTGCTTGGGTCACGATGTCTCCTCGGACAGGCTACGTCCTCAGACGGGCCTAGGGCCCAGCCTGCCTATTATTTTGGGCCGGTCCCCACAATATTTATTTGTTGATTATTGATTTAATTAAATGAATGTTTTGGTTGATTTTATTACACTATAAAGTTTTCAATGTCCTCTGTGTAGTCATCTCTATTCTATTTCTTACTCCTCTTGACCACCTTTTTATTTTCCAAATAACGGTTATTAATTGACGTTTGATTTCATTTCATTTTATTTTCCTTCATTTTTTCTTTATTACTTTGTATGTTCCTGGCTAGTTGTAAATTTTATGGTTATCAATAAGAAATAGATATTATAGATGGCTTAAATAGTTATAGACGTAGTTACGTTAGTGGTATGTCAAATTTTTTTTTTTCCTTTTGAATTTTCAAGGAAATATGAAAGGCATTTCTCTAGTTTGGTCTCAATCAATTAAGATATCTATAATATATTAACGGAAGTAATAATGAGCCTTAAAATTCTTTTAATGTATGAAATGGTTAGGTTAGTGGTATGTCAAAGGTTTTATTAAAAAAAAAAATTAAAATAATTCCGAGGAAATGTAAAAGGCCTTTAAAAAAAAAAAATTGTGACTTTTTGAATTGTAGAAATATGATTGTTTTAATTACCTTGTTTATAGATTTCATTATTAAGTTATAAACATCTAAATTAAAGAAGATGAATGTATAAATGCAAAATTATATGTAACCGCACAAGATAAATATGTATATATATATATATATATATATATTATTTTTCATGAATCATTATTTCATTGTTTACTTATAAATATCTAAATTAAAGTTTTTTTTTATAAAAAAAATCTAAATTAAAATAGATGAATATGTAAAGGTAAAATTATATGAAAAGTTAAAAATATCCAAGATGAACATTTAACTACTGGTAGATGTGTGTTCTTTGAAGACTAAAAGTATACACAATTGCTTTAATTGGAACTATATAACTATGTAAATATTGTTGCAAGTGGTTCCATCATTTACAAATTATCAAGTTTGGTAGACTTACAAAACAGATATTTCATTTCGTAAAAAACTTTAAATGAACTCCACTTTTGTGACAATTCTTTTTTTTTTTTTTTTTGCCAAAACAACTTAAGAATATAAGACTTAAGTTATCACATGTGATAGTTGTAAAACACGTCAGTGATATGAAAAATAGAAAGGTTTAAATATTAAAAAAAAACATTTTTAGTAGATTGTTATATAAAACATTTTTTCCTCAATATTTTATGTAACTTTTCCCATAAGATCAATATTTAAATATATAGTAGTATTCTTAAATGATATATAGTAGTTCATATTTTTTTTAGACTCGATTCAAAAAGTTCATTCTCAATAGCCTTTTAAGTTTACAAATTGCTCAATCTATGGACCTAGACACATTTAAAGGGTGCTATCTAAATTATAAATTATAAGACCCTTTATCACACAAATATTTTGATTCCCCCAATGTATGGTAAAGGAAGGCAGGTTTATGTCTAGCCACTTTCTTGATTTGTGTTACATAATTTAATAGTATGGAGGATGTGACTGGATTTAAATGATGAATAAAATGAGATGAGAGGAAAAAAGAGTAAAAATAAAATATACAGTAATAAACATCAAATTATCCAAGTCATTCTATGTAATATAATAACATTATTTTATTATATACTATATGTATAATGTAGTAGGATAATATTTAATCAAAGAGAATATAAAAGATAACAAACTTAAAACACAAAACTAAATTGCATCAACCCAAAGTAGAATTCTAATTAACACAAAAATAATCAACCTAAAGAATTGATGTAATAAAAAAAAATCAAACAAAAAAAATGAAAAACAAATTGAGAGAGAGAGAGAGAGAGAGAGAGAGAAGTAACCTGTTGTTTTGTGTGGGAAAACTATGCATAAAATGAAAAAGAAAATGTCAAATTTATAATAAGATGTTGAGAATAAGATGAGTCAAAATAAAGGAAAATAAAAAGGTAGAGAAAGAATGATATTAATGTAGAAAGTAGTGGGGAGATGAAGAGGTAAAAGGGAGAGAGAGTTTTGGAAAATTAATAATAAAAATAATTGTTAAAAGATATTTTAATTTTTAAATAATGGAGTTTTTAAGTCACCTTAAATGAGAAAATGTTTAAAAAAATATATAAAAAAAATTGGAAACAAAAAATGATAACGTGGTTGTTGAATGTGAGCGTAGTAACATAAAATGCCTTGCTTCAGATTTTAGTAATACTAGCCGCGAACCCATGTGTTGTGCGTAATAATCATTTTTATGGTAGTTTTATTAGTTTTTTTTTTTAAAATTTAAACTTTAATAAAGAATAATATATTTCATAATCATATTTTTATTTATTATAGGAACAATCATAAATGTAATATAAGAACAATCATAAATCATAAATCATAAATATAAATTTTGTTGTATCAAAATAAAAATAATACAATTTTTCTTAGAAATTCAATAGGCAAGTTAACAAAAATATTCATTTTTTAATAAAATTTATTTATAACATTTGTGAATCATTAAAAAGAATATAAAATTTGTAAATTATTCTTTTATTTTTAAACAAACTTTCTCAAACCTTATTTTTTCTGCCTACAATCCAAAACACCGAAAAACGTAACTAAGAAAATTAATAAACTTAACAATGGTTAATTGGACCAATTAGGAAAAAAAATTTGTTGTTGATAATCTATTAAAGTTATTTTCTTTGCAGAAATTGTAATTTCACCCACCCAAAACATATTATCAAATAACCAATTATTAGCAAAATCTAAGAATTAAATTTCTATATATGCATTGTTATAAAATAATAATAACTGTGGGAGGAACGAATCTACCCCAAGAAAGAATTGTCTGTTTTGGGTTCAGGTGTGACCCTCACGGATTTGCTCAATCCCACATCGAGGAGAGACGACCCTTACCTTTTAAAATGATGATATATATATATATATATATTAATAAACAATTTTATGCATTAGAATTCACAAATAATGAAAAACTATGGACGAAAAATGGAACTTCACCATGATGAGTGTGATGTGCAATTCATATATAAAACCCAAAAAAAGGGGTTTATGAGGAAACATTTGATCTAGGCTTGCTTCTCTATCAAGTGTTTTCTCATAATCGAAAGTAAATTAAATATTTTTTTTTAATTTACTTTGGATTCAAACTAAGAAGCAAGTAGTTAAGCCTAGCTCTTATATATAAATAATATATTTGTACGGAGATGAATTAATTCAATTGATTCTCTATTTTTTTAATCTAAATGTCTCTTGCTGCTTAGTTTCCTTTTCTCTTCGCTTCCCAAACTCTCTTATTTCTCTTTTCAGTTTCTTGTTCGTTGCTTTCAACTCAGTCACTCATCAACCTTGAAAACGCACACTGGTTAATAGACAAGACTATAACTTCCCAAGTCTTGTGGAAGTTTTGAGTAAAGACCAAAAGACTTGGTGAAACACACGGTGGTTGAATGAAAGATATCTGCCATCAATTTGTAATAGAGAAAACAAAATACAACTATTCTTACCAAAAGATTCAATGAACCTTGAAAACGTGTGGTTTGGATTAGTAGACTTACTACTAACGTTTCACAAGTCTTTGGTCATTGTTTGGAACTCCCAAAGACTTTGGAAAGTTGAAGTCTTGGAAGTTTGGACTGTATAACAATTGCTTGATGCCAGTAAATTGTTCTCTGCCATCAGCTCCCTTGCACAATGAACTGGCCATTTTTTCCTCTCATGTACTGTACAAGTCATTTCTAGTCACTGTTGTTGCTATTACTAGCTCTCTATTTTGGCATTTACTCCTAGTCATGTTGTTGTTGCGTGGAAGTATCCCTTTTAAAAAACAATTGTGTAAATAATTGTGTGTATATATATATATATATATATATTATCATTGTTTTTTCATAATAAAAAACGTTTAATGTAACTATAGTCAAGCATCCGAAGTGGTTATTTATTTATTTATTTTAAAGAGGAAAACAATTACTTAGCCATTTATTCCTTATCGTTTATGGTACAAGTATTTTGTTTAAACGGAATTGGTTTTTTTTAGGAAATGCTTTAAAAATATTTTTATTAAGAAAAAAACATAATAGTAGTATGAAATTTTTTAAAAATAATTAATTAATAAATACCTTTTTTTAGGAAATGCTTTTAAAAACTTTTTATTTTTTTAAAAAAGCACAATAGTAGTAAGAAAATTTTCTAAAATAATTAACTAATAAAAAGACAGTTATTTGAGAACTTTGTTTCAAAAAAATTCTTGGCCCCCCGAAAATTAAAAATCAGCCTCGAAAATTGAAATTTGTCCTTAAAAACTCAAACATTGAAGTGGCCACTTAAATTATATTTGGTTATACACTATATCTATGTATCTGGTCTGAGAAATTGGCTTGTTGCTTATTTAGACTACAAAATTAAAGTTTGGGATTTCAATATCGGGGTATGTGTTGTCTAACTCTATCTAAAAGATTGTTTAGTTGTTTTTTTTTTTTTTTGGTTCTCAACAAGATGACTTTGCAATTTTGCATCATTATTAACTATTAATTTTCTATGTTACAATAAATTCTTTAGTAAAAAAATAAATTAAATATCAATTTAGTGAACATTAAATAAATTCTCGATCCTCATGATCTACATGAACTGTTTTTTTTTTTCCTTTTAAAATGATGATATATTTTTTTTAATAAAAAATTTTATGCATTAGAATTCACAAATAATGAAAAATTATAGACGAAAAATAGAACTTCACCATGATGAGTGTGATGTGCAGTTCATATATAAAACCGGAAAAAGGGGTTTATGAGGAAACACTTGATCTAGGCTTGCTTCTCGATCAAGTGTTTCCTAATAATCCAAAGTAAATTAATTTTTTTTTTTTTTAATTTACTTTGGATTCAAACTAAGAAGCCAGTAGTTAAGCCTAGCTCTTATATATAAATAATATATTTGTTCTGAGATGAATTAATTCAATTGATTTTATATATTTTTTTTAATCTAAATGTCTCTGGCTTCTTAGTTTCCTTTTCTCTTTGCTTCCCAAACACTCTTATTTCTCTTTTTAGTTTCTTGTTCGTTGCTTTCAACTTAGTCATTCATCAACCTTGAAAACGCACACTGGTTAATAGACAAGACTATAACTTCCCAAGTCTTGTGGAAGTTCCGAGCAAAGACCAAAAGACTTGGTGAAACACACGGTGGTTGAATGAAAGATATCTGCTATCAATTTGTATGAGAGAAAACAAAATATGACTATTCTTACTAAAAGATTCAATGAACCTTGAAAACGTGTAGTTTAGATTAGTAGACTTACTGTTAACGTTTCACAAGTCTTTGGTCATTGTTTGGAACTCCCAAAGATTTTGGAAAACTGAAGTCTTGGAAGTTTGGACTGTATAATAATTGCTTAATGCCAGTAAATTGCTCTCTACCATCACATCCCTTTCACAATGAATTGGCCATTTTTTCCTCTCATGTACTATACAAGTCATTTCTAGTCACTATTGTTGCTATTGCTAGCTCTCTATTTTGGCATTTACTCCTAGGCATGTTGTTGTTGCGTGGAAGTATCCCATTTAAAGAGAATTGTGTAAATAATTGTGTATATATATATTATCATTGTTTTTTCGTAATAAAAAAAGTTTAATGTGACTATAGTCAAGCATCCGAAGTGGTTTTATTTATTTATTTTAAAGATGAAAACAATTACTTAGCCATTTATTCCTTGTCGTTTATGGTACAAGTATTTTGTTTAAATGGAATTGGGTTTTTTAGGAAATGCTTTTAAAAACTTTTTATTAAAAAAAAAAAAACATAATAGTAGTATGAAATTTTTTAAAAATAATTAATTAATAAATACCCCTTTTTTAGGAAATGCTTTTAAAAACTTTTTTTTTTAAATGCACAATAGTAGTAAGAAAATTTTCTAAAATAATTAATTAATAAATAGACCGTTATTAAAAAATAGGTTTTGCTATAAAGTTGAAAATGATATACTAATAGAATCGTAGGCTTGATTACCTTCCCATGTAGATCTATTCTTGTAGAAAAATAGAGGTTCATCAACTATTTTACACTAAAACTTACTTTTTCTATTTTACATTACTACTTTTCCAAAGTACTCACATCAATTCATCTATTTTATAATTTCCTCTATTTAAATAATAATATATTTTTTTTAATTTTTAATTATTATTTTTCTTTTGTACTTGTCCCTTTTTCCAAAGTACCTACTTTTTTTTTTGTACTTATCCTTTTTTTTCTTTGTTCTTATCTCATTTCTCTCTCAGACCAATCTTTGTCCTTTGGCTTCTTCTACTTCTTTCTTCTACCTTTCACGGTAAACTCGTCCTTCTTCCTTTCCTCATGGTCAAATCACCTCCCTTCACAAGCATCTTCTTCTTTCTTTTCCTCTCATGGTCAAATAATTTATCCACCACAAGCACCAATCTCCACCACAAGAACCACAAGAATAAAAGCCCACCAACACCACAAGAATCAAAACCCACAAGCACGGACTCCATCGACCCACAAGCACCGATCTCTATCGCCAGCACTAATTTGTCTCTCTATTGGTTTGTCTGTGTGGGTGTGTTTGTATGTGTGTATCTGAGGAAAAAGATGATGAGGAGAAGGGAGAGAAAAAAAGGCGCAAAATGTGAAATTAATAAAATAATGGTATACACAAGCTACAGTAACCGTGCATATATGCATGATTATTGTAGCAAATGTGTAAATATACACAATTTTAGAAGGACTGATGTAGAAGATTTTTGAGATAAAATGTATAAAATTTGTTACTTTTTGTATGTTGCATATTTTGCAAATGTTTACATCAATTGATGTGGATGCTAATCGTGCTACTTCAATTAGTCTAGCACTGAGAAAAATAGCTGTTATTCTTTGTCATCACATGATCACCTTCAATTCACAAAGTGAAAACAACTATTCTTCTTTTTTGTCTCTTTCACAAAAATTTGGCCATTATTTCTTGTCATGTACGGTACAAGTCTTGTCTAGTGTGAATTGATAGCTCTATGTTTTCTCCATTTTCTTGGCCCCATTCTTTCCTTGAATGCAAACCACAAATTTTTTTTTTTTTCTTTTCCGTTTACGACAGAGTGGAATTTTGGGACACACACGTCTATAGACTTCCAAATTCATAATTGCCTCTTGTGTAATTTCCTACTGTACTTTTTAACCCACACGTATTTTTATAATACTTAAACAATAATATTAAAAATCTCTAACCAAATAGGCCATTATTGATTTAAGCCTGTTAATGCATTCTTTTTTTTTTATGAACCCCGTTAATGCATTCAATCTCATTTCTTTTCCTCTTTTTAATTAATTACTAGTCGTATACTCGCACGTTGTGCATGATAATTTTTTTAGGATGGTCTCATTAAATACGTTATTAATACTATAATTTTAGTTATTAACCATTGGTTTTTCATTAGTTTTTAAGTTAATAAAAACCTTAAATATACATTTTTTTACCCTTATACACACACACACACACACAACACACACATATATATATATATGGTGAATCTTTACACATACCTTTAAGAAAACTTTAAATATTCTACTTTTTTGGATGCGTAAAATTATAGATTACAACTCCATAATGATAGTGGTTAATTAATTTTATATATTTTTTTTAGTGATCTCATTTGTAATGCTTCTTACCATTATCATATATTTACTAACTAATGATTTGCATAACAAAGACGATAAATGAGAGGTAGCATTGTTCATTAGATTTTCGAAAGTAATAGTGTATGAAAATTATATATATATATAAATATTTATATAAGGTTAAATGAAATGTCAAAAAATGGATTTTTAAATTTTCTAACTTTATTTCTTATGTAATTTCTACTACTATCAGAGAACATCTCTTTTTTAGTTATGATTAATATGGTTTCCATAGTTAGAGTTTGATTAGTTTTAAATTTAAATTTAGTACTATGATTGTATTTAATTGTTGATTGTTGATTTAATTTTTTAAGTGAATTTAATGGTTTATGTTACTACACTCTAAAGTTTTTAATGTTCTCCACACAGTAATTTCTATTTTATTTTTTACTTCTCCTTACAACCTCTTTGTTTTCCAATCAACGATTATTAATTGATGTTTGGTTATTTATTTATTTATTTATTATCTACTCTTTATTACTTTGTATTGGTTTTTTCTATACCATCTCTCTCTCTCTCTCTCTCTCTCTCTCTCCATTGGCAACCTATCGTTTTCCAAAATTTGATGATGATTCTATAACATTAAATATGCATTATTATTATTATTATTATTATTATTATTATTTAGTGTTTCTAACTTGATTTGTTTTGTATTTCATTCTTCCTTTGACGCATTGGGTGTGAGAATGGGAGTTTCCCTGGCATTACTCCACTTAATGTGGACAATTTTATTTATTTAATTTAGCCAAAATATTATATTTTAAAAATTTTAAAATAAAAAAGGAGTGGAAATATAAATAATTTAATGATATATATGGGGGATATGGCTGAATTTAAATGTTAAATAAAATGATATGAGAAAAAATAAAAATAAAATACATAACAATAAATACTAACTTATCCAAATAATTCTATGTAATATAATAATAGTACATTCTTATATACTATTTTTAATTATTTATAATGTAATAAGATAATATTTAACAATCAAAGTCATTAAAAAAAGAAAAAAAAAACTTAAAACACAAAACTAAATCCCATCAACCAAAATAGAGTTCTAAAAAATAAAAAGCTTTATCAAACTAAAATAGAGATGCAAGGAAAATAAAAATAAAAATCCACGGGAGAAAGAGTAGGAAATAATCACTTTTTTGTGAGAGAAAATTATATAAAGAATGGAAGAGTGAATGACAAATTTATACTAAGAGGATGATAATAAAAAGAAACAAAATAAAGGAAGATAAAAGGAAAGAGGAAGAGTGATATCAAGGTAGAATGTTTGGGGAGATGAAAAGGTAAAGAGAAGGAGAAAGTGTAAATGTTAAAAAAAAATGAGTGCAATTTGATGAACACAATTTTCTTTTATTTGAATTTAAGTAAAATATTTCATTTTTTTTATTAATATATTAATATATAAATAAAAGCCTTTACCACTCTCATTTAGGTTATTTATCCCCATCTTTCTCAAAAAAA
This sequence comes from Quercus robur, assembly GCF_932294415.1. NCBI lineage: Eukaryota > Viridiplantae > Streptophyta > Magnoliopsida > Fagales > Fagaceae > Quercus > Quercus robur. Next base: position 49,731,012 of record NC_065536.1, read on the forward strand.
AAAAAAAAAAAAAAATTTATTATAATTTGAATTTAGGGAAATGCTAACAAGCCCTTAGGGCATTGGTTAATAATCCATTTAAAGAAAGTTTTTATTGGAAAAGAAAAAAAAAACAATTAATATTTTGATAGTTTTTTTCATTTCTCATAAAAGTGATATTACAACTTTCTTAAAATAAATTCTTAACCAATACCCTAAGGACAATTGTTAGTATGACTTTAAAAGTTTCTTATATTGTAGTTAAAATGATAACCACCAATAATATTTTATATTTCTCTTTTTCAATTTTCTTCAAATGGCAACTCAATTACCGAAACTAACCCATAAATTAATATGAAATGACCCAATATCCAAATAATAGCTAAAAGGCAAAATGAAAATTATTCATTAAAAAATTTTAAAAAATGCTTTAACATTCCCGTGGTGTGTGTGAGAAGGTTAGTTTAGGGATGGAAAAAATTCCTTGTCCCCCAAACGTGTCATCCACTTATTTTTTTCTTTTATGGAGAATCTTTTCATTCTCCCTAATAAAGCCTAAGGGACAACCAATTTAGTTTTGCTTAGATTTATTGTCATCCACTTATTGATTCTAGGTCCTGCTCAAATTTTCTATGGTGACTCTTATTTTCCACAACGACTTGACTTGGCTCCTATTTTTCCAAAGAAGACCTGACAACTCCCCTACCGTGGACTCCAAAAAAAAAAAAAAAAAAAGTAAAAAAAAGAAAGGCTTTCCTACTGTAACTGTAAGCATGGTCTAAAGGTCATGATGTTTTGTCAAGAATTTCTGGTGTTTACCAGAAAATCATATCTTATATATATAACAATGCTCTCTAGTTAATAACTAAATCTTCTGTTTTATATAAAAAAATCATATTCTACTTGTAATATGTATTTTTCCCATTATTATATTAACTTAATATACGCCCTTAAAAAAAAAAAAATTATTGTTTATTTCAAATTAATTTTCTTTAAAAAAAAATCAAACTCAAAATAGTATCTTAACAATTAAAAGATAAACTAAAAAAACAAAATCCATGATCTCACAGCTTCATTATTTTCATGGGTTCTAACTAGATTAACGGAAAAAGCCTCTTATCTTAAAAAAAAAAAAAAAAAAAAAAAAAACAAATCTAAGTTTGAATCCCAACTATATAAAAAACTAATAAATATCATTATTTTTTTCAATACATCGATAATTAAGAGGGTGATATAATGATTTCTAACCAATAAAGCTATAACGCTCTTAGTAATAAATAAACAAACAAATAAATGATATTGATATCATAAATTCAAATACTATCGTATTAATATATAAATTTAAAAAATAAATTAAAAAAAACCTTCTCCACTCTCATTTAGGTTATTTATTCCCATTTGAATTTAAGGGTTTCTTATCTACATGCGGTTATGGTTTCTTCTAAAAATAATAATGCTGTGATTAAATTAAATACATGCGGCTATGGTAAAAAAGAAAAAATAAAAAATCCACTCCTCGTTTTGTAGTTAAAATGATAACCACCAATAATATTTTATATTTCTATTTTTAATTTTTCTTCAAATGGCAACTCAATTACCAAAACTAACCCATAAATTAATATGAACCCAATATCCAAATAATAGCTAAAAGGAAAAAAGAAAATTCTTGATTAAAAAAAAAAAAAAAAAAAGCTTTAACATACTAGCCAGTAGCGTGTGTCGGTGTGTGAGAAGGCTAGTTTAGGGAATGCAAAAAATTCCTTGTCTTTCCCCCGAAACGTGTTTTACATTAAGGCTGCGTTTGAATCGACTTCAAACGCATTCCGGAAATGATTTTCCGGAAAATAGGTGTGTTTGGTTAGTCCGGAAAATTCTATTTTCCGGAAATTGAAATCCGTTGACCGAAAAAAAAGACCTTTGACCACGGAAATCAATTACCGGCTCTATTTTCACTTCAAAGGATTTCCGGAAAAGAGAGAGAGAGAGAGAGAGCGCGCGCGCGTGAGGGAGAAGACTAGTCCGCGCCGATCTCCAGTCCTAAGACCAGTCCGACGACGGCGATCTCGCCTTCGCGAGATCGCGATCGACGGCGCGATCTCACGAAGCGTCATTCGCGAGATCGCGCCGTTGATCGCGATCTCGCGATCGACGGCGCGATCTCGCGAAGCGTCGATCGCAATCTCGCGAACGCGAGATCGCGCCGTCGCGAGATCGCAACGTTGATCGCAATCCGCCGGCGAGATCGCGATCGCGCAATCTGGATTTGTGTTTAGGCGAGATCGCGATCCGCCGGCGAGATCGCGATCGCGCGATCTGGATTTTTGTTTTCTGGGTTGTGGCTTGTGTCTGGATTTGTGTTTTCCTTTCTTCTTTTCCAAACACTAGAAAATGTTTTCCGGAAAATTTTTTGAAATGCAACCAAACACACAGAAATATTTTCCTTTTCCAGAAATTAGCATTTCCGGAAAATATGTATTTTCCGGAAAACGTTTTACGGCAACCAAACACAGCCAAAGTAACATAATTTCCCTTTCAAAGGAAAGGGGGAAAAAAAAAAAATCTGAAATGAACTATGATCATTATAAATAGCATTTAAACCTTCAACATTGTAAATCGCCAAGCAACGATGTGTTAAAGACAGTCATGATTCTAAAACAGAGCACAAGATGAGAATAGAAGAAGAAGACTCAAAAGGCTAGTTAATGACTAGTTTCATATTAGAAACGATGTCGTTTAAGTTAGCCTAGTTTATGTTTGAATGAAACAGGTCGTTTTGGAGAGATTGTCTATGAGTCAAACCTTCCAGTGCTCTGTTTCCTCATCAAGCTTCAGAGTCACCTTCAGTGCTTGATCAAACTCTCAATAGTCCAGCTCTGACTTCCAGCTATCATAACCACCTTCTAGCTGTCAACCCTTAATCCGCGCCTCATAATGTGGAGTTAGTTATGTTCAGTTAGATTAGTTTCTGGTATCATCTTCATGTAAATACTATATAAACAATCTTGATGCTTGTATTTTATTAAGTTGTGGAAATACATTTTCATTTTAACTCTCCAGAAATCTCTCTCTCTCTCGCTCTCTCTCTCTTTCATTTGTTGATTCTTATTTTTCCGCCATTGTTGAATACTCTGTTAAGCTCCAAAACTTACACGATGGCTAGCATGAAAACCACCTTTCTACTTGCTCTTATTTACCTTCTTTTGCAAACTGAGTTGATTTCACTTGAAGCTATATGGTCCAATTCTAGTACTGGCAACTCCACTGTGGGTTGCATTGACATGGAAAGGGAAGCTCTTCTTAAATTTAAAGAAGGTCTTTATGATCCTTCAAGTACTCTTTCTTCCTGGGTTGGCGAAGATTGCTGCGACTGGTTGGGAGTAGGCTGTAGCAATCGAACAGGTAACATCATAAAACTCGACCTCAATGGCCAACTTTTATGTGATCAAATGTCTGGTAATACCTCAAGAGAATGTTGGAATCCTACGATCGGTGTTTTATCTCCTTTGCTTGAATTAAAATATCTAAATTACTTGGACCTAAGCCTCAACGATTTCCAAGAAATTCCCAACCTAAATTTCATTTATTCTCTCAATAAGTTGACTTACCTTAATCTCTCCTATACATCCTTTGATGGAACGATCCCTCCTCAAATTGGGAATCTTTCTAACTTGCTTTATCTTGATCTCTCTTGGAATATCCTAACAGCTTCAAATTTAAATTGGCTCTCCGGTCTCTCTTCCCTAAAATACCTCAGTCTGAATTACGTGATCCTTTCCCAAGCAACAACTGATTGGCTTCAAACTGTTAATTTGCTCCCTTCTCTGTTGGAGTTGCACTTGTTCGAATGTGGACTTCATTATCTCCCTCAAAGTTTTCCCTCTGTCAACTTTACGTCACTTTCAGTACTTGATCTCTCTCATAATGACTTCAACTCTTCTTCAATTCCTCAATGGGTGTTCAATTTCACTTCCCTCACAAATCTCCAACTTAGCTATTGTAATCTCAAAGGCTCCATCCCTAAGATTGCAAAGGGTAACCTATGCAAATTGCAGACTTTGGATTTGTCAGAAAATAATTTAAGTGGCGAAATAACAGAATTTTTCCAGGCCTTATCGGAATGCAGCAACAGTAGCCTAGAGGAGTTATATTTGGGCGAGAACCAACTCATTGGGAATATCCCACATTCTTTGGGGAATTTAAAACGTTTGAGAGAGATTCAACTTCATAGCAACGCATTCTCCTGTTCAATTCCATCATCTATACAAAATTTGTCCCGTTTGGAGATACTGTCCCTCAATGACAACAAGATGAACGGAACCATCCCAGAATCAATTGGACAACTTTCTGAGTTGGGAGTGTTGCGTCTCTCCGGGAATTACTGGCAAGGTATCATGACTGAAACTCATTTCCTAAATCTCACAAAATTGTATGATTTTTCCTTGTCATCATCATCTAGTAACCTTTTAGTTTTCAATGTGACACATGACTGGATTCCTCCTTTTAGTCTACAAAATGTCTATATTTTGGACTGTCAATTTAACCCTACATTTCCTGCATGGCTTAGAACACAGAAGGAACTCAGAGAGATCTATTTAGTAAATACTGCAATTTCAGATACAATACCGAATTGGTTGTGGAACTTGTCTTCACAACTTGAGGTGTTGGATCTTTCTCATAACAAATTAATGGGAAACCTCCCCAAGTCATTAAACTTCTCTTCCTTAAAGTCGGTACTTCTAGATTTTAATCATTTAGAGGGTCCACTACCACTATGGCCTAATGTGACAAGGCTTTATTTGAGGAGCAATTTACTTTCTGGACCAATACCGATAAGAATCAGCCAAGAAATGCCGCACTTGATAGCTTTAGATCTCTCTGGCAACTATCTAAATGGTAGCATCCCATCATCCATAAATGGACTAGGACAATTGATGTATCTTGCTCTATCAAACAATTGTTTATCTGGAAATATCGACTACCACTGGGAGAGTATGCGAAGTCTGGTCTTCATAGATCTGTCCAAGAATAATCTATCTGGTGGCATTCCAAGCTCAATGTGCTCACTACCTTCTCTTATGTGGTTGCAATTGAGTAACAACAATTTTTCTGGGAACCTCTCTTTATGCCTGAAATTTGTTCCAGGCAAATCACTATTAACACTTGATCTTGGTGAGAATAGATTGTCAGGGACCATACCAGAATGGATTGGAGAAAGACTTCCGTCCATAACAATATTAAGCTTGAGAGGAAATATGCTCTTTGGAGATATTCCTAAACAATTGTGTGGTATCACTTCTATCCATGTCTTGGACCTTGCCCAAAATAACTTCTCAGGATCTATTCCATCGTGTTTTGGTAGTTTGACTGGTTACAAGTCTTTCCATGGCAACATATATGCAGGTATCACAAAGCATATGGATTTGGTTGTTAAAGGAAGACAATATGAATACTACGATCAAATCTCAAATGTTAATCTCATGGATTTTTCGAAAAATAGTCTTTCGGGAGGGATCCCCACAGAACTAACAAATTTGACCTTATTGAATTCATTGAATTTGTCATGGAACCATTTGACGGGAGTGATACCAGAGAATATTGGAGCTTACGCCAATTAGAATCTCTTGACCTCTCAAGCAACCATCTTTCAGGTCACATTCCTTCAAGCATGTCTTCTATAACTTTTTTGAGCCATTTGAACTTGTCATATAACAACTTGTCTGGACAAATTCCATCAACCAACCAGTTTCAAACCTTCAATGATCCGTCTATTTATGAAGGTAACCCACAACTCTATGGGCCTCCTCCATTGCCAACAAGTCTCTCAATGCCAAGTGACAGGAATGCAGAACATAAAAATGGTGAAGATCAATTTGAAAAGTTATGGCTGTACCTAAGTATTGCGCTGGGTTTCATTGTGGGATTTTGGGTTGTTTGTGGCAGCTTGTTGATAAATAAGTCCTGGAGAAATGCTTACTTCTGTTTTGCTGATAAAATGAAAGATAGGCTTTTAGTGATCATTGCAGTGAATATGGCTCATTTGCAAAGGAAGATTCAAGCAGAAAGACACTGAGATTGGGCTTCAATGGAACTAGAAAATGTAATATATATATATATATATATATATGTTTGTATGGATGTATGTATTGTGCTTAATCTTTGTTTGTCATGTATTGTACTTAATATTTAGGTTTAACTTTTGGGTCAAAGTTATGTCTCAATATGTTAGGCCTCAAATAGAGTCTCTCAATGTTGTTATATGATTATCTCACCAACAGACAGTTTAATAAATTTGAAGCTATGTATTACGGTTTGTTATTGCCATTGTGCACGAATTGCAATGTCAAAATTTTGTTTGTTTTGCCATTCCAGATTCAGAAATGTATGGATTAATGGAGACATAAAAGCAGGGGCAGTGCACATCTAACACTTAGTACGTCACATATATGAGCATTTCTCGGAGGAAGTACCTCTTAACCCATATAGGTGCATTTCACAGAGCATATGGATTTGGTTGTTAAAGGAAGACAATATGAATACTATGATCAAATCATGAATGTAAATCTCATAAAATTTTCAAAAAACAGTCTTTTAGGGGAGATCCCAGCAGAACTAGCAAATTGACGTTATTGAATTCCTTGAATTTGTCATGGAATGGGTTGATGGGAAAGATACCAGAGAATATTGGAGCTTTGCACCAATTAGAAACTCTTGACCTCTCATGTAATTATCTTTCAGGTCACATTCCTCCAAGCATGTCATCTATGACATTTTTGAGCCATTTGAATTTGTCATATAACAACTTGTCTGGACAAATTCCATCATCCAACTAGTTACCTTCAATGATCCATCCATTTATGTAGGTAACCCACAACTTTATGGGCCTCTTCAATTGCCAACAAGTGTCTCAATGCCAAGTGACAGGAAGACAGAACATAAAGATCAAGAAGATGTACATATAAATATCGATGGTGAAGACCAATTCGAAAAGTTATGGTTTTACCTAAGTATTGCACTGGGTTTCATTGTGGGATTTTGGGCTGTTTGTGGCAGCTTGTTGGTAAAAAAGACTTGGAGATATATTTACTTTTGTTTTGCTTATAAAATGAAAGATAAGCTTTCAGTGGCCATTGTAGTGAATATGGCTTGTCTGCAAAGGAAGATTCAAGCAACAAGACACTGAGATTGGGCTAATGGGACCAAGCAATATAATATATATATATATATATATATATATTTGTGTGTGTGTTATGAAATGTAATATATATGTATTTGTACTTATTCTTTGTTTGTCATGTATTGTACTTAATATTTAGGCTTAAGCTTTTTGCTTAAGCAATGTCAATATGTTAGGCCTCAAGTGGAGTCTCCCCAAAGTTTTATCTTCCCAACAAGAACTTCAATAAATTTGAAGCTGCACGTAACAAGACGAATGACAGTTTTTGCTTCTCATTCTCATGTATCATGTGCAATATAGTGAAGACGCTAGTTACCCTCAATTATGCACGAATCACAATGTCAACTTTAGTTTGTTTTGCCATTCCAAATTGAGAATTGCATGGACTAATGGAGCCATAGAAGCAGGGGCAGTGCACATCTACACTTTGGCTTGGCTCATCATATATATATATGTGCATTTCTCAGAGGAAGTATCTCTTAACTCATATCTAAAGAACCTATAATCACAACCATTGACTAGAATACCATATCCTCAATGCAAGTTAACATGCAAAAAATTTCTCTTTAGTTTTTACAATTCATTAATAACAAATAAGCTACCCAAGCACTTGTACTAGATATTACATGGATGTCAATTCATATTTCACTTTAAAGACTGCCTCAGCCACAAATAAAATAAAAATAATAATTGCAATTTTGCTTGAAGAAAGCCAAGTAAGATGAAAAGGGAGCTTTAAGATCAATTTCATGTCCAGTTAGGAGTACCGATTCTTTAAAGTATAGACAGTAAAAAGCTAGGCTTTGCTTCCAACACTAGGGTCCGGCAAGGCTCAGCCTCTTCCGCCTCCCCCTAAAGCTCAGGCTGCACATCGAATTCGAAAGGCAACATCTTGCAGACTTGGCAAATTTTCCCTTCCCAGGGTTGTAACTTCTATTGTGTATTGCCTCACTACTGCATGCAAAGTTTGCTACACATCCATAAAGGCTTTTATTTGTAGATTTTGAAGAAAGAGGACAAATGGTAGGATTGGCTTTTGACCTCTCTTGTATATTTTGATTGCCATCAATAGCATCATCCCTAAAGCTCTCTTGAAAAAGCTCAATTAGTTGTTTCTTCATATGTGTTGGAGAGGGTTCAAGAATGGGACTGGAGCTACTGCCCATGTAAATTGGTTTTTTGACGAGAGGAGTTTCTTTCAAGCCGCAATGATGGATAGGAGTGTTCTCACAAGATGGGGTGGTATCTGCAGAAATTACAAGTTAGTAAAAAATCTAAGACGCAAATATAAACTGGTCTCCCAATTTATTTATTTATTTTATTAAAAAAAAGTCTATGCTTAGAATTATAGAAGTTAAGAATAAACATATATAAGCCAGCCAAATTCTGAATCAAATTGAAAACAACTCTCACCACCACTGACATTGAAGAAATCTTCAAAATCAGGTTCTAAGCAGGACTGCAGATCAAAGTATACTTCCTCTTTAGAACCTGCATAATAGGCACCATTCTGTTAAAGACGCTATATAGTTCACGAGCAAGTCAAGAGGAAATGGTTGTAATGGTTATGTAAAACATTTACTAAAATGTGTAAGCTACGGAAGTAAAAAATCTCCCAATTTCAACCCACAATTGATTTATACATTCCTTGAGAGGATAGTAAGGTGGGATGAAAGATAATATAAGAAGAATCAATAAAAAAAAAAAGAAAAAAGAAAAAAAGAATATATAGACATTTCTCCCCTATTTTTCTCATATTTTGGGAAGATTAAAAATGGTGGGCTGAATAGAAAATTAATAATCAATCATTTTTAACTTCTTTTCACTTTTCTAATCAATCCATCTTCGATTCTCTCTTTACCATTTACTTTACTCTTACTTTTCCACCCAACCAAATGCACTTTTGAATGTTTAAAAGACACCCAACAGTGCCAACCCAACAGTCTTGGTGTATGATGGAGGCCATAGGAATAGCTGTTTATAATCATCTCCTTTGGCTGCTACCACACTACTGAAAATTCCAAAATTTCACAGCCCAATAGAATTTACGCTATAAGACATTACAATATTACAGCTTGCTTCCCCCTCCTGCACTGCAATTTTATCTTCATTCTCTTAGAATGTCACCATTTGCATGTAGCCATTCACTCTTCAAAGTCAAAAGGTGATTTGCCTTCATTTGAAGAAGGTAATTACTAATTTAACAGTTTTAATTTGCCAAAACATCAAACTGATTATTATGTACCCTGCAAGTGCCAAGAGACCTAAAGAATGTGTAGAATAATACTAGACCCCTCCTAGAAAAGGAAAAACAAAAAAGAGAGAAATCCAAGAAGAATTCCAAAGGATAAGTGCACAAAACCACTATGATTAAGGACTAAGAAGCCACCAAAACGGTCTCCGTGCTTCTTCAGCCGGATTTTCAAGGCGGCGAATTAAGAAGAAGATCACAAAGAACGCAAAACCGCTAACTCCTAGCATGACTTTGAGATTGACGTCGAAGATCCGAATGGAGTTGGGAGCTTTATTTCTATCTTTACGTAGTTTCGGGTTAGGTTTTGTGTTACGGAGAGGATCGTCGCCGTCGGCATCGGCGGCGGATTTGGTTCTGTTTCTAGTAGTTCTTCGGCCATTTCCACTCATTTTCAGATTAGGGTTTATCCATGCTCAAATGCACAGCATGTCGATTTTTGTGGATATATTTAGTGATCGATATAAGGATGAAATTAAGAGTGTTAGATCAAACGCAGACACAGTCTATAAAACTGGAACTGGAAGTCGCGACGGAAAAAATGTCATTATTATGAGTTCGCAATGGAAATGAAATTGAAGTTGGGCCTATGAGGGGCTTGGGTTTGGGCCTGGTTGTGTGTGTCCTTCTAAGAAGCATAGCCGTGAAGTAATTAGAATGTTAGAATTCTAGGCCGAAAGACTGTTTATCACTAAAAGGCCTAGGCGCCGAGCCATTCTTCGAGCTATAGTAGGTGGCAATTCAATAGCCATGGACTGGCCGGAAACATTTTAGCTCAATAATTTCGAAGGTAAGATATAGTAATAATTTAAAATATTGAGAGAAAAAGTTATCGGATGTTCTAAGGATATTAATTTAGGAAATATTTTTAGAAGTTTTATATGGAAAAAAGAAAAAAGCAATTAATTTTTAAAAATTAATTTTTATATTTTTCATGAAAGCATAGTTATTAAACCTAGACCAGATATTGACCCGATCTATGAGGTGGGTCACTAGGTTACTGGTTCAACTAGTGGGTCATTGGTTGAACCACAAGGTCAAATAATCTTTTTTTTTTTAAATTAAATATATATAAAATTGAATTTGAGAAATCATAACATGAGTATGAAAATTAAAAAAGAAAAAAAAAAAAAAAAAGACATATGCCTAAATTAAACTTGCCATGCATTATAATTCAAAATCAATGTTTCATAAGCAATAGCATTAGAAATTCTATAAAATTCACAAGGAAAATAAACAAATGTCATAAGATTGCAACAAAGTCTTTGCTAAAGAAAATCTTGTTACATGTCTAAAAATTAGGTATATTAAATAAATAAAAAGAAAAATTTCAAACTCTAATGCATATTTCTCTCAATCTCTCATACACTCACACTATACATGACCAAAAAAAAAAATTTAAACTAAAGATGCTTAAATTAAAAAGCAATCAAGAAATAAAGTATAAAAAAAATAAAAAATAAAAAAAAAATCTAAACAAAAGAAGATAGTTGGTGGCATAGAGTTATATGGTCATACTTACATGCTAATTGTTGGCCAAGTACATCTATTTAGACTTCAAAAAATAAAAAAATTTATGCACAATAGCAACCCGTGGTAGTAGGTTTTGAGAATTGTGAAAACTGAAAATTGAAACAATGCTTTTTTGGGATTTTTCAAGTTTTCTCTTGTTTAAATTACCATATTATCACACATTAATATATATATATATATATATATAACTGAAACTTTTGAAACTCCCACAATTTTCCACATCAGCACAATAATAATAATAATAATAATAAAACTTTTCTAAAACCCGAACCCGATGCTCTACCTTCTCTTTCTCCAAAAAGCACGCCCTCAAAAGACATCTTCTTCCTTAGAACAGAGGTCGATCTCCTTCCTGAAACTAAGCAAATTGAAGCCATGGTAGGAAGCATGAAGGTTCAGCTCTTTCTCCAAAATGCACACCCTCAACAACCATCTTCTTCCTCAAAACAGAGGTCGATCTCCTTCCTCAAACTGAGCAAATTGAAGCCATGTTAGGAAGCATGAAGGTTCAGAAGAAACAGAGAATTGAAAAAGATGATGACAACGACAAAGACGACATGATAAGCAGTCAACCTTCCAATACGAGATTGTTGGAAAAACTATTTCTCACTATTTTTTCGCCTGATACTTTTTCTAAAAAACTCTCCACCAATCTCCTTCTCCTTTCCAAAAAAAAAAACCAATCAACTCTTTCTCTTCCTTTCATCCCCATCTCCCTCTATATCACAAGCCCATAAATCACCAAAACCAAAATAATCCCATCTCTCTCTTCATCATCTTCCTCTTCATCCCATAAATTTCTCCAAACATAGTACACAACTAGCACAAACCAAACCCATAAATCACAAACACATGCCAAATCCACAAATCACAACCATTACCATTACAACACCCTCCTTTGCCGTGAGAGGATGAAGAGAGAGATAGATGAGGTGAGAAATCAAAAATTTTTTTTTTTTATTGACTCCACCCATGATTAAGTAGAGGAAGAAGAATGCTTGAAATAACCAAATCTAAAGTCATAGCTCCACCATAGACTTCGTTCTTCATGGTTTCAGCTTCATCGTGGACTAGGTGATACTTTACCTTGTGATTTTGGTCAGAGATAGTGAGTTCTGTAGAACATGGGTCGTTTGTTTATGAGAAAGAGGTGAGGGTATGAATTTTTGGTTTTATCCCAACATGGTTACCGTATTGACCATTGGTCTTAAAAGCCACGATCAAAAGGGTTTACAGTTAAGCTATTTAGATTTTTTTATTTTATATTTATTTGTAGTCGTACTTGTCACTTGCCAGTAATAAAGAGTTCAAATATTTTAATGGCATAAAGTCATAATCATATTCGATTTTAAAGATATTATTATATTGACTATTGCACTAAAAAATATTTCAAATGGTAAATATTTTTTTAAAGTCTATAATAAATTGCTAGAAATATCATTTTGTTTTTAAGCCTCCAGAGAGTTTTCAATCTATGATATCCGCTCCTAATGATAGATCTTTATCATCAGACCAAGATATCAATCAGTTCCTTCTCAAAAAAAAAAAAAAAAAAAAAAAAAAAAAAAAAAAGACATCACCAGATCTCTTATTCAACTATTAGAGACTTTACCAGTTGAGCTAACTGGAACCGACTTTTAAGCCTCCTTTATACTTGAATATCTTCGAATATTTTAAATTTTAAATCAAGATCATTAATTTGTATATATTTATTTTATTTATTTCATACTAATTAATTATATATGGCATTATTGCGGTTCGACCTTGGTTAAACTCAGGTCCAACCTTAAAAACCTTGAACTTCTTTCTTTACCAAGTCTGAAAACCAAGCCACATTTCATTTCAATTTTGAGACCCTCCCTTCCACCATGTAATATGTATGTCATGTCTCTCTCTTCTTTTTTTGTCAACCTATTCTTCTTCTTTTTCATTTCTTTTAAAAAAAAAAAAAATTTATTTTTAGGTTCATATTATAATTGTAATATTCTAGAAAATTTAGTTGTTATTATTATTATTGGGTAAAGATTTGTGTCTGGTATTGATATATTAGTTAAAACATCTCAAAAAAATTATATGAATTTTGACCAATAATATATAAAGAAATATATGTCTCTATATTAAATTGGACTATTTTAATTAATTTTTATATTTGTACTAATTTAATATATTTATTTATATTTTGAATTGGACTATTATTACTTTGAAACCTTTTAAATTGGACTATTTTAGTTAATTTTTTTTTTTATTTATACTAATTTAATATATTTTTTCACGTAAGGCTTTCTTTCTTTGTGGACAAATTTCGAATCTATTCCATGGGTTTATCTCAGATTTTTAAGGCTATTTAGCATTGTCTACAACATTGAATAAGTGATAATTTAAATTCTTCATTCATTGTTGGATTTTTTTTCATAATCAATAATTTTCCCGTGCATCGCACGGGTTAGCGACTATTTAAATAATAAAAGAGTCAATAAAATAGATCTATTAATGTAATTTTACATAATTCACAAACCCGGCTGGGTTTATAAAACCCAACCGAGTCACACGGGTTGCTTAAAACCCACTAGTTTAGACTGGGTCACATACTTTTTCACTCCAATTAATCACCCGGCCTGATCAACGCAACAGATCATCGGGTCACTGGTCTGATCAGCCGAGTTGGACCGGGTTTAATGACACTACATGAAAGCAATATTAAAACATTCTAAGGGTACTTGTTACAAGACCCATATATTAAAGTGGAAGCACCATCAGGCAAATTCACATTTTGAAATTTAAAGTGGAAGCACCAAAACTTGAGTAAATTTTGTTATGAACTTCACTATAGCACAAGCCCTTAACCTCTTTATATAACCTTCATCGCACACGAAATTTGTAAGGAGAGTCCCCATATTGAAGCGCTATAGACCTAAAACGATAAAACCTTCTCATTTTATGTACCTTCTCCCTCTCAAATTGCCATATATCATGAGAGGAGATTAAAACCATTATACATATCAAGACCTTGAGTATTCTTGAGTGTTGTTGGTGCTTGGCAACCATTGAAGTAGCCCATAGCTGGCCGAGAGACTTGGATATTGCAATTAAAGGCTTAATTGCAGATCAAGATGCTAGTGTAGAGAAAGGACTTGCGGAGTCAATTGCAACCTGTATGCAGGTACTCGAAGGGCTCAAGCACATGGTTGCCACTTGATTTGTATGGTTTTGTGGGTAATATATATTGCAACTATCTATTCTAGTGGATCACTTTAAAAGGTGAAGTTGGGGGAGGTTTTTATGCTCGGTACTTGGGTTTTCCTTTTCAATAACACCTCACGTGTTATCATTGTGCTTTTGATTGTCTGTGGGTTCAATTTATATGTTTATACATACATTTGTTGCCATCCATGCTTATGCCAATTGACTAATCACTTTAATTTATACTCAATTAATAAATATGACTAAATTGACTAATTTGTAATTAAAATTTGAGGTCTAAATCATAATCAAAACTTAATTTGATCATTTTCACCTTTAAATGAAAAGTTATTTATAAACGTTACAATACATTATACATGTATTGCGATATTGTAGCACAATAGTTAATATATATTTTTTATAATATTTCCCCCCAACGTTTCTCTTGGTCTTTCTTTCAAGTTTATCAATTTCGTACCGTACCGGCCGTACCGGCCGGAATATACCGTACTGGCCAGCAATCCAGTACACTCGACCTCCCTATTTCGTACCAGAAAAAATACCAGCCGTACTGGCCAATTTCGGGCAATATCGGCCGGTACCGGGTGTACCGGCCAGTACAGAAAAAAGTTTTTTTTTTTTTTTTTTTTTTTTTTAAGTTTTGTAATTTTTGAATTTTTGTTAGGACAGAATGATAACTTATTTGTATTAATTTATTAGTATTATTTGTTTTCTTAGTATGCAATGGTAACTTTTAAGCTTTCTATTTTAATTTTTTTATTTTTTTTCCTTTTTAATTTATACTAAAGTCTAAAACTATGAATAATTAGTTCTGAATTGAGGAAATGTTTTATGGTAAACTTTTATATTTATTATAATATATATATACACAGACACATACATACATATATATATATATATATATATTTCGGGTACACCGGTATTGACCGGTATCCGAAATATATCATACCGGTGGCCAAACCGATACGGCCTCCGGTACGGTATTGACATCCTTGCTTTCTTTCCCATGCTACAGCTCTCTCTCAGTAGATCAAATAGATCAAGAAGGTCACAAGAATCTAGGCAAAGACAAGCTCACAAGGGAAAACAAAGGTGACAGTTGGAGAAGAAAAACGGTTACGTGCTTAGTTTTTTTAATTTAATTTAATTATTTAAGATTTTATTTTTTGTTATTAGGAGTTGGGTAATTAGATAATGAATAGGATAACTTTCTCAAAATAAAAAGATATGAATAGAATAAATTGTTAGTTTAGTATTTGAATAAATCTTATCGACTTGTTGTAGATAAAAATTAGATTTCTTTTGAATTTAAATATTAGCTTTATCTTGAAAAGCCATCTATTTATATGGCTTAATGTTGATTAATAAAGAAAGCTGAACAATATTATTATTGAGTGAATATTCACTTTGGAGGTTAGTTTGAACTCCCTCGAAGTAGTCTATTCATCAATTAAGAGGTCTTAGTTCCCCTAAAGCAACCAACAAACTCAATTGGGTTTGTAACAAAAACTCATAAGAGAAGATGAAAACAGAGAAAAGAAAAATGTGGGAAAAGACAACAATTTTTGTGAAAATTTGTGGAAGGTTGATTTGTCTTTGTGTGAAAAATTATGAATTTTGTAAAAGAATTGATGATGCAAAAAAATCGTTAGTTGAACTCTTTGTCGATACAAATGGACGAAGGCGTTGGCTTTGTCTAGAGACAAACCTTTTGGTGTTGTTCTTCTCTAAATTTATAGCTACTGATGTAGAAAATCGTCAGTTGAACTCCTTGTCAATTAAGATGGATGAAGGTGTTGGATTTGTCCAGAGGACCTCTGATAATTAAGTTAGAGTGGAATTCAATTGGAGTCATCGCAAAAGAATTCAACTTGAGAATAGTTTTAGGGGTGAGAATTGTCTACCTTTCTCCCTTTGTTTTTTGTGGGTTTTATAGCCCTTGTATTCATTGTCTGAATAAATATATGCATTTGTGGGATATAGAGCCGTTGGTATTAATGGCTGTTTTTTATTGTTTGACAATGGCTATTCGTCCGTTGGTGCCCATACGTTACTCCTTAGCTATCTTGGATATTGAATGTCTTTTATGGCTTCGTCCGTCATTGATGTCCATACGTTACACCTTGTAGTGAATAGCATTTAATTTGTCCGTTGAGAGATGGATGATCTTGATAAATTAATACTCATTAGTAATGAATGCGGAGGCATTATAGACTTCAATGATCTTTTTCCCGTTGGTCTGTCGGTTACGCTTTTGTTTGTCTGGCACGTTAACTATTACTCATGTCATTTATGATGAACCCATTTAACGTATGCTGTAGTCGTTCATCACATGGACAATGCTAGCTTGATGGACGAAGTTGGCATGATGGACGATGCTAAATTTTTCTTCTTTTGCTATATGATGAACGAGGGTGATTTTTTTCCTCTTCAAAAATCATTTGTGAAATTGACAAAATAGACACTTTCTCTATGTGTTTGGTTTCTTTTGTGAAATTTTGTTGATTTGTTTGTAGTTGAGAAGATTGAGAACTTGATGAAAATTGAAATTGGGAAAGGACAGAGGAGAGAAATATTGATATATTTGGAGTGATAATAATAAAACTTAATAAAGAGGCATATTTTGCCAAATAGCAAAATATTTGAAAATATTTAGGAAAAAAGCATAGGGTCAAACTTATCTAGTTATGTAGCATTTTTTTTTTTTTTGGGCAAGCATTATGGCAATCTGATCAAACAATGCTTGGAACTTGAGTTTGACAAACTCGAGTTTCAAAAAAGTGTTACATAACTAAATAAGTTGATCAAATGCTACTTAACAAACTTTTCCTAAAATCATGCTATTTAGCAAATTTTTCCTAATAAAGAATATTTAAAAGAAAAGAAGAAAAGAGTATAAAGAGTTTGATGTATGAATATGTGAACAATGAAGTGCCAATCAATTAAGCACTTGAGCTACAAGACTTTTAACTTTTTTGGTTCTTTCATTCATTGATATGCAATAGTATTTCAATAATTTCTCTATCATTATTTGCTGCAATCTCTCTCTTAATTTTATTTATTGCATTTATATTAAACATAATGGCAAAAAGTGAGCATTCGGACTAGACGGAGTACCAAACCATCTCTCTTGGCAATTCAGTCAACTTTTGACCCATGCATAAAATCAAAAGGTATGAATCTTCAATGCATGTTTTCATTAGAAATAAATTTTTTAAGTTAGTCTACATGATGAGAAGGTATAGTGTGCATCATGGGTATAAATCTACCATCTCACAGCAAGTGGGTATTCTACATGATGACAAGGTATACCATGTAGCAAGTGTATACATTCACCCTCTCATATCGGCCACATGTTGTGAGAGGGTGGGCGTATATACCCAATGCTTGGTATACTTTTTGCTACATGATATATTCTATATGAGATTTGTTCCTTTCATTTTCTTGTTTATGTTTATGTTTCTTCTCCTCCTCTTCTTCTTTGTTTTAGTTTTTTATTTTTTATTTTCTATTTTATTTATTTATCTAGTTTAGTTGATGTTTTTAACAAGAGAGAAAAAAAAGTGGTTGGATCTATGTTGGATTTGTCAAGATGGAGCTTCAACGCTAGCCAAATATCCCTAGCCCTTGGGTTAATGGGCCAAACCCCATCAACCATGGTTGGGTAGCCAACAACATTCTAATGATGAGTGAAAGAAATAATTAAAAGCTATCTGCCTTACTTTTCCAATATTTAAGTTAAATAAAATATACTTATGTGAAAGTAGTCTAGGGTTTTAACTTTTAAATGAGTTGAGTTGTGTATTAAAAGTTTAGGCTTATTTACTAAGTTTTTGTTTTTTGTTTTTTTAACACGAGGCAAGCTCAAGCTCGTTACAGAACAAAATTACATATTCAAGCTTGGTTCATATTCTTGACAAACAAACTTGAGATTGTTCATGAGCTACTCAATTAATTATTCTTTCCCTATGTATAATAAAACCATGACTCAAATTTTTTACCCCTTCACAAAGTTAAGATTTTTTTTTTCTACAAGGGGATTGTTTATGTTATACATATATATAAAAAACTACAAATGATATTTTGATATCTTATGGACTTATTTAGTGAGTTTGGGAAGCGCGTTTTGCGCGTTTCCTAGTGGGTGCTTTTTTTAGTGGGTCCTGTGTACTGTTCACAAGACCCACAAGTACTTTTTTTCAGCAAAAACAACTTTAAAACTGAGTCTCACGGCACTATTCACAAATTTAAAAATTATTTTGCTACAGTGTTTTCAGTTATCAGTAATAAGCGGTATCCAAACAGATCCTTACAAACTTACATAATATAATCTCAAGTCTATATACATATATTTTTAAACAAGTATTCATATAAAAATATAATATTATATATAATTAATCAAGCCTTATGTTTATGAGCTTGTTTACGAATACATTATTATACTTGAGATTCATTTAATAATCGAGTATAAACTTGAGCTTAAGCTTGACTTGTCTGCTAAACACACAAACACAAACATAATCTATTTCACTATTCAAGGCTTGAAACATTCAAACATAGGATTGGAAGTCAGGTCACATTATTTTTCCCCTAGTCATTTTCAATGCCTTTTCTTCTATGTTTCCTTAGATTGCTAATGACTTGACATAGAGTCGACTCCAGATAAACTTGAGTTTGAACTTGACTTGTTTGCTAAATACATGAATACAAACATAATATATTTTGCTATTTAAGCCTTAAAACATTCAAACATAGGATTGGAAGTGAGATCACATTTTTTCCCCCTAGTCAATTTCAATGCATTTTCTTCTATGTTTCCTCAAATTATTGATGACCTGACATAGAGTCAACTCTAGATTCATAGATTAAGGATAATTTTGTATGATTTCTTGTACTTGTGTAATACCAAATAAAAAAAAAAAACAAATCTTGAAGTTTTATATTGTCACTTACATCAATTATTTTTTCGAACCATCATTTTCATATTAAAGAGAAAATGTGGCAGATTTAGAGAAATGATACATTCAACTCTCCAGATTCAGAGAATGAGGGTAATTTTGTATGTTTTCTTGTACTTGTGTAATAACAAACACAAAAAGATCATTTTCATAAGCAAGATAAATTCAACCCCTTAGAAAGTCGATGCAGAAGTGCATTATTTATAGTTTCTACCAACAGCCCAAGTAATATAATTTCAGCCGGCCGCATGATAAATATATTTTGGTATTCAAGGCTTGAAACATTCAAACATAATTAGTGGAAGTCAGATCACTCTTCTTCTTTTGTATTTTTTTTTTTTTTGCTAGTTATTTTTAAAGTTTTTTCTTCTATTCCTCAGATGACTTGACACAGAGTCAACTCCAGATTCAGAGATTGAGGATAGTTTTAATGTTTTCTTGTACTTGTGTAATACCAAATAAAAAATAAGACTAAAATGCAAAATTGACCCTCTAACTTTTTTCAGATTTTATTTAAATCTTCTAACTTTGCTTTCGTTCATTTCAGTCTTCTAAGTTTCAGATTAATTTAATTAAGGTATTTGTGTTAACTTTTGTTAAAATTTTTTGAAAAAAAAAATTTGGAAAATATTTTTCAATCATTAATTGATTTTTTTTTTAATTTAAAAAATTTGAAGAAAAATTTATAAAATTAAAAAATTAACCACAACATATAACAAAAGTTGATGGAAATTGGAAAATACTTAATTGAATAAAATTGAAAGTCAGAGAACTGAAATGAATAAAAGTAAAGTTAGAAAACTAAAATGAAATCTGAAGAAACTTAGAGGTTAGATTTGCATTTTACCCAAAAAATAAATAACACAAAGGGAAGAGGGAAAAATCTAAAATAG
Source organism: Quercus robur (assembly GCF_932294415.1). Classification (NCBI taxonomy): domain Eukaryota; kingdom Viridiplantae; phylum Streptophyta; class Magnoliopsida; order Fagales; family Fagaceae; genus Quercus; species Quercus robur. Next base: position 49,751,001 of record NC_065536.1, read on the forward strand.
ACAATCCCCACGTTTATATAAGTAGCATCTCAACCTTCGACTTTGTAAGGCGTCAAGGAACAATGGCTAGCCTGTAAACCACCTTTCTATTCCTTTGTTTCCATTTCCTTCTTTTGTCAACTAAATTCATTTCACTTGAAGCTATATGGTCCTATTCTAGTGCTGGGAATACCCGTGGGTTGCATTGAGATGGAGAGGCAAGCTCTTCTTAAATTTAAAGAAGGGCTTAAGGATCCTTCAAATGGTCTTTCTTCTTGGGTTGGCCAAGATTGCTGCACATGGTTAGGAGTGGGCTGTAACAATCAAACAGGTCACGTCATTAAACTTGATCTCAAAAGCCAACCTGTTTGCAATCAGGTAGCAGGTAGTGTATTTTGTAAGGAGTTAACATTGGGTGTTGAGTTATCTCCTTCTTTACTTGATCTAAAATATCTAAATTACTTGTACCTGAGCTACAATGATTTTCAAGGAATTCCCATCCCAAATTTCATTGGTTCACTCAATAGGTAGAGTTACCTTGATCTCTCCTATGCATCCTTTGGTGGAACAATCCCTCCTCATCTTGGGAATCTGTCTAACTTGTACTATCTTAATCTCTACGTTTTTGATTAACTTTTCCGTTTCAAATTTAAATTGGCTATCTGGTCTCTCTTCCTTGCAGTACCTTAGTTTGATTAGCGTGAACCTTAGTAAGGCATCGACTCATTGGCTGCAAGTTGTTAATATGCTTCCTTTTTTAATAGAATTGCACTTGTCTGGTTGTGAACTTCAAAATCTTCCTCAAACTCTTCAATTTGTTAACTTTACTTCACTTTCGGTCCTCGATCTCTCTTATAATAACTTCAACTCTAGTTTAATTCCTCAGTGGTTGTTTAACATCACTGGCCTCACAAATCTCCAACTTAGCTCTTGTTATCTCAAGGGCTCCGTCCCTGAGATTGCAATAGGGAGCTTGTACAATTTGCAAAGTTTAGATATATTATTAAATTATTATATTAGCGGCGAAATAACAGAATTTTTCCAAGTCTTATCAGGATGCAGTAACAGAAGAGGTAGATTTTTCTTGAAATATGCTCACTGAGAATTTGCCCTATTCTTTGGGATATTTTAAAGGTTTGAAAAGCCTTCTACTCTCTAGAAACTCATTTTCAGGTCCAATACCAGAAAATATAGGAAATTTGTCTCGTTTGGAAGAATTAGACCTTTCTTATAACAAGATGAGTGGAACTATCTTGGAAAGTATTGGACAACTTACAGAGTTGACACAATTGAATCTCTTCAGTAATTCTTGGGAAGGAATCATATCTGAAATTCATTTCCTAAATCTCACAAAACTGAGCAGTTTATCTTTGTCATCAACTACCAATCTTTTAGTTCTTAATGTGAGTCATAACTGGATTCCCTCCTTTGATCTATCCCTCATCGAAGCTGATGGCTGTCAATTAGGCCCTGCATTTCCTGCATGGCTTAGGACTCAGAAAAACTTGTGGGATATCACTCTCAAAAATGCTGCAATATTAGACAAAATACCCGATTGATTATGGAACTTGTCTTCACAAATTTATAATCTAGATCTTTCTCATAACCAATTAAGTGGAAATCTTCTTGGGTCATTGAAATTTAATCTTCCTGCATCTATAGATTTGAGTTTCAATCTTTTAGAGGGCTCACTCCCTTTATGGACTAGTGTGACAAATCTCTATTTGAGGAATAATTCATTTTCTGGAGAAATAACAATAAAAATCTTCCAAGAAATGCCACAATTGTTCAACTTAGATCTCTCCATGAACTTTTTGAACGGTAGCACTCCCCCGTCCATAAACAAACTAAAGAATTTGTTTCTTATTGGTCTTTCAAACAATCATTTGTCTGGAGAAATCCATGACCATTGGAAGGGTATGCAAAACTTGTATACTATGGATCTTTCCAAGAATAATCTCTCTGGTGGTATTCCAAACTCAATGGGCTCACTACCTGATCTTATATGGTTGCAATTGAGCCACAATAATCTTTCAGTCGACCTCTCTTCATCCCTAAAAAACTGCTCTCACATATTAGCAATTGATCTTGGAGACAATAGATTCTCAGGAATCATACAAAATGGATTGGAGAAAGATTTTTTTTAATAGTGGCATTACGCCTATGAGGCAACATGCTCTCTGGAAACATTCCTGAAGAATTGTGTAATTGCACCCAAATCCATGTCTTGGACCTTGGGCATAATAGTCTCTCAAGATCTATTCCTACTTGTTTAGGTCGATTGGGTGGTTACCAATATTTGTATCCTACAATTTCGCCGATTGGCACACATTCTAACCTGAAGCATATGGATTTGGTGTCGAAGGGAAAACAGTTGGACTATGGTTACCCACTCATAAATACCATAGATCTTTCACAGAACAATCTCTAAGGGGAAATCCTAATAGAATTAACAAATCTATCAAAATTGGATACCCTAAATTTGTCATTGAACCACCTGACTGGAAAGATACCAGAGAATATTGGAGACCTACAATATTTAGAAACTCTTGACCTCTCATGCCATCTTCTCTCAGTCCCCATTCCTCAAAGCATGGCTTCGATCACTGTATTAAGTAGTCTGAACTAGTCGTATAACGACTTGTCTGGACAAATTCCAACAGCCAACCAATTCCAAACCTTTAATGATCCCTCCAATTATGCTGGTAACACACAACTGTGTGGGCCTCCATTGCCATTTGCCAACAAATTGCTCAACACCTAGTGACAAAGGTCCAGAACATAAAGATCAAGAAAATATAGATGGCAACACCGAAGGGTCTAAAGAGTTATGATTCTATGTAAGTGTTGCGTTGGGGTTCATTGTGGGATTTTAGGCAGTTTGTGGGTAAAGAAGTCTTGGAGACATGCTTACTTTCACTTTGTCGATGAAATGAAAGATAGGCTTTTTGTGGTGATCTCAGCGAATGTGACTCATCTACGAAGGAAGATTGAATCCTAAGGTTGAAGGTAATTTAAATAGAGAAATCATTTGTTAGTTATATTACATCTAATTCATCTTTCCTTTTATATAATTTCACTTCATTATCTGGCCAGTGCAGGTTTGGTTCATGATCATGATGAATTTGAGGGAAGTTACTTAAGAAGGCAAGGTGAATCATTACATGTTAGGTTGTGCTTCCATAGTTCCATGTTATACTTTTTATTGTATTTTCTGTCACAAGTAATTGCAAGGGGGAGCCAGAGGATGAAGTTCGAATGGAACTACGGGTTATATAAATGTATTGTACTTGATGTTTGATGTGTTTGCTACCTCTTTGAAATAATAAAATCAGAATTATATATCAGACAATGCGGCTCTACCATGTCTTTTTTTTCTTTCCAGAATTTAGGCTTCATTGCCTAACACAACGCTACCACTCACTCCTACGTACCTAAGAAGATCGAATTATAACTTTTGGCATGTGTAAGGGTAAAACTAACTTTTTAAGTTTCCGAGCTTTTTAACAAATTCTGTGAGAACATTAATAAAGAGTAAGGCTACAATGATGTCATAAAGGATTTAATTTGATTCAATTTATTCAACTTCTAGCTATTCTGAGATTAGGATTCATTATAAATAGAGTCACATACAAAAGGTAAAAATTCTAGAATTGTCGAAACCTTATTTTTGTACTTTTCGTTTATGGATAAACTTAGTGTACGTTTCGTATGATTAATTTTGCTAACTTATTTTACTATTCAACTTATTTTTGATACTAATCAAAGAAAACATATTTATTAAAATTCACATTCAAAATCCAAAATCAAACATAGAAATGCATTCACCAAAGCAACATAAAATGAAAATGACAAAGCAAAATTCAAATATCTAAGAATCAGTTACATTGAGAGAGAGAGAGAGAGAGAGAGAGAGAGAGAGATGGGGGACGTTACTGTCAGTAGCAAAGGTCTTGAGCTAAGAAGCGAAACCCATCCATTTACGAGGTATGCTATTGCTTTGGCATTTACCATTGGTCGTTGTGAAGTTTCAAGAGAAACAAGAGCAAAGGGATGTGTCGTTTAACAAAAGAAAGATGAAGTCAGAAGAGAAGGAAAGCAACAACACCATTTTATATTTATTAAGTGACAAGATGAAGAAACTAAAGAGGAAACGATGCCGTTTCATTTAAACAAAGAGGACACGGGTTGACAGATTTAGCCTTTTAGTTTGTTAGTGCTTGTACAGATGTCATCCACTGATTGGCATGTTTAGAAATTAGTTTAATTTGTTTGTTTTGGCTCCAACTAAATCTAATAAACAGGTTTTTGTACATATAGCAGAGCAAGTGTAATTAATCTTTCTTTAAGCTTTCTCATTTTGTTTTGACAGTAATAAAATTTCCCAATTTCTATTTAGAAAGCCCGCTCTTTTTACAGTTGTACTTGTGTCATTATTCATGAAAGCAAAGATGAAAGGGATTGAGATCCCGTGCAATACCTAGGGTATTGTATGGGTGCAATAGCACAAATCTCAACCTTTCATTTAATCCAATGACTCATTCTTTTGACACCTCACCAAATATTAAAAAGATCCTTTCACCCTTAAAATTTTTCAAAACCCATCGTTTCTTCTGTGCTGATGGGTCTGAGTTCATATTTCACTAAATCAAATTTCTCTCTCCTACGTAGCTACCCTCCTCTGCAATTGTTTTCAACCTCTCCCTCAACCCATCGTCATCACTGCCAGCATACCTAACTCAAACCCATCAGCTAAAACAAAGAAAAAACTACATCTTACCATTTGAAATTTCTTAACCCCTAAACACTCACACTCTCCCTCTTTCTTTGTCTCCAAGTGTGAAGCTGTCTCAACTCTCAAGGAGTGAAACTCTCTCTGAAGTGACATAGCCAATGGCTAGATCAGTGGTTCCAATGGTACTTGGCCATTGTATCATCGAAAAATCCCCAAAATCTCATTTGGCACAGTCACTGCTGGTCCATCTTTGATTCCTAGGTTGCTTCTAACATCGAATGACTCAAGGAGGTTAGTTCTTTCTTTTGTATACATTGAATCAAAATAAAAATTGTTTTTTGGGTAAGAGGAGAGTTGGGTCAGGAGTTAGGATAGTTGGGGTTTGATTTTAGTTCTACAAGTGATATATATTTCAACATGGAATCATTATTTAGTTTTGTTTTGAGGAATATTTATGGGTAGTTTTTTTTGTTACAACTTGAATATTGCACATTTTCAAATGGATATGTGAAATATGGTCTAGCAAAATTAAAGAAATGGATGGTCAGTGATACAGGGGATATAGCTAAAATCCCTCTTTTACTTACTTAGATGTTACATTGGTTGAATTCTATGTTTTTAGGTCCTAGATGTGTTTAAATTGTAATGTTTTAGTCTTTGCATTTCAAGTTTGCAGTCAGAATTTAGTGATAAAAATTTCTTGTTATAGGGATAGAAAATTTTGATAATTGAATGTTTGTCCTTGTATAGGTATGATACACATAAATAGTTTCTTAAGAAATTTTAGCTTTAAACTGTCCTTTATCAATTGGGTCATCATCTCTCATGATCAAATATTAGTTTGTTGCAATTCTTATATATGATAAGCACAATTTTGGTACAAAAATTTTTAGCTTTTATTTTCAATGAAAACATTCATTCTTTTATATTTATAATAGTAGATATTTTGTATATTTGTTAATTACAGGAGTATTCTTTAATTCATTGCATAGTGTGGCAAGATAATTCTCTCAAAACATATGCCAATGCAACTAAAAGCATATGAGAAACCAATAGAGCAAGAAGCAAGGGCTGTAAACAAAAACACAGATTTAAATTGAAAATGTGAAAAAAGCAATGTGCCATACATGTTCAAAGTATGATTGCCTGCTTCATGGGGATAATTTCATAAATTGCTTCTCTTATAATCATTGTGATTAGGCACCATTAACTCCATCATTATCTTAAGTATAAAATGGTGCGGATGTTTGTCAAGCAAAATGTAAACGTTTTCATACATGAAATTTTGAATAAACATACTTGTTTATATGTTTTATGTTTTGTAGTCATAAGTAGCTAGATTATTTCTTACACTTTTACTCTTATAATCATTGTGATTACATAGGCAACATTCATTAGTACCACCTTTACACCACCGTCGTCTCAAGTATCAAATCATGTGAATATTGGTCAAGTAAAAAATAAATGTTTTCATACATGTTTATTGAATAAACTTATTTGTTTATATATACACAGGGAAATGAAGTTAGGTTCAATTATGCACTAACTCCATGTGTTGAAAATACAAATGCTTGCCTGCAAACACAACACTTTTTTGGTATGTTAAAAACTAATAAATGGTAAGTTCAATTATAGTGAAATTTTATCATGTTTGTTTAAGTTTAAAATGTAACTTGATTTTTTTGACATATTTTTAGGCTAATATTGATTTTGCAATATGATGGACAAATTTTTTTGGACAATTTTTTTGATAGTATATTGCACAGTGGACATGGTAGCATATTGCACAGTGGATAGTATTTTTGGACAACTTTGCCTTGGACAGTTTCTTGGACAACATATTTGACTATTTAGACAACTGATTACACATGTAGCAAATTTTTTGGATAATTTTTTGTAACTAAAGAAGAAGGCAGATTTCTCCATGTTCATGCATTGTTCATAGTTAGAATTCACTGTTGCATGCTAGGTGTTTGACAAAATGTCCTTGTGACATTCTTGTGTTGAATTGGACTCAACTGAGTTCTAATGCTTGGTTTTTATCTTAATTGATCATGTTTATCATGTTTTGGTCAGTGTTTATGTGTTTTACACACTATGTCCATTTTGTACCTCAATGCCATGCCATGCACACTCTAGGCACACCTCATGCATCTCATGTTGCATCCCCATGCATCACATGCTGCACACACATGCATTAGCACATGCTCAGCATAGACACACACATGCACAATGATTCACTTTATGCATTTTACTTTTGTTTACGTGGTTAAACACTTATAGCATGTTGTTTTGTGTTTGTTTGCTCTGTTTTGAGTTGTTTTTGCTCTATTTTTAAGTTGTTTTACTTTTGTATTGAACTAACTTGAATCTAATCAAGTTTTATGTTTTGTCTTTGTGTCTGTGCACTTGTTTTTGTTTCTTGTTCTCTGTGATATTTATGCAGATGTCTTCTACCAAACATTCTGCGACCAAGAAATCCACAAAACATTCTCGCATTGATTCTGACAATTTCAAGTTTGCTGAGGCTGATATGAAATACAATGACTGCTACAAAAGAGCAACCATTATTATGGAGAGGGTGGTCTAGCTAGAAACCCTTGAGGACACCTTCATCCCTAAGGTGTTCAAAGAAAGGACTTAGACCAAGCTGTTGAACCCGGTTGGGTTGTTTACTCGGAGATCATAAGAGAATTTTTCTCAAATGCAACTATAGAAGGAGACCATATAGACTGCTGGGCGAGGCACAAAGAATTTGTGATTACAAAGGATAGCATTCAAGAATTTTTTCAAATTCATCCTCCCTCTCAACCAATCTCAGTCCAATATGAAGACAGATTGGGATCAACTGAGGAGATAGTGGAAATACTTGGTGGTACATCAAAGAAGTCATCCATGAATACAATCCCATTTTCACCGGAGATAAGGGCTTTGGCATATGTGATGATCCATAACTTGTATCTAGTCACCAATCTCACTACATTGTCGGCTCCAAGGACAAAGTTTTTGTACGATCTCTTTACTCATAAGGAGATTGATATATGTGGACACATCTTCCATCTGTTGAAGAAAAGCATTGAGAAGCAAAATTCCAAAACATTTTTGCCTTTTCCCTCACTGATTATGGGCCTAATTGCGAAAACAAGGCTCAAACTCCTAAGTGCTCTGACAGTAGTTCAGAGGGACTATCCCATTGGTGCACACACAGTGACTAGGAGCACAGCTCACATCAAGGGTTCCAAAACAGGTGTGCATACAATACCACATGATCGTGTTGAGGGCGAGGGTGGAGATACAGAGGAGGAGATTGACAGATTCACTTCTGCTCCAGAGACTTCAGCACAACCATCCTCTTCTACACCAGCACGAGGACCCGGCAGACTTGATCACCTCTTGGATAGAGTGGACTAGATGTTTACAATGCTTACCTCCCATGTACAGCACACTGCGGACTAGTTTGCATACATCTAGGGACAGATCATTGCATTGTCTTCACAGATCGACGACTTGTCCATGGCGCAGGGATCAGATTCAGAGTCTGATTAGTTCTAGCCTCTTTAGCCATTTCGGTCAAAAAGGGGGAGAAAATTTTGAGGGGGAGCAGAGCATAGACCATAGCCTAGGCATAGAATCTTTGGTTTATATAGGCGGTTTAGCTTTATTTATGTTTTGGTTTAAACTATTTCAGTTTTTATAACTATTGGATAGTTGTTTTTTTTTTTGCTTTCATTTAAAGCTTTAGTACTCTGTTTTTTAATTTCAGTTTATATTCAGTATGCTATGTTTACCTTATTGCTTTGTAACATTTTTTTGTACTATTAAGATATTGCCAATATGTCTTGAGTACCTCACTCTTGTGCCTTTAGTAGAATTTTGTATCCTAGATGCAAATACTTCGTGTATTTTGCATTGGTTGAGTGTTAGACATGCAATTGATCCGTGGGATTGCTCTTAATTGCATTGCGTGTCCGGATGAGCATTTACTTGCTAAATGTTCATTATAGTCATTCTTTAATGACTGATCCTGTTTGATCAAGATACGCTTACACGTTCTATAGTGTTTACTAACTTGATTGCATTTTACTTGCTCATATACATACCATGTATTCAACTTGCCATAAGCTTAATGAAAGTTTTGTTTGTGTGCAAGCGTTTCAGGTTACAGGTACATACGTGTAAGTGCTTCACAGCTTCTAGATTAGGTGTGAGTGAGTTTTGCCACTGTTCCCAAACTCATGTTTAAGTCTAGAGTCTATTTTAGGGGTTTTGTCATGGGATAGCCAAAGGGGGAGATTGTAAAGTTGTAATTTACAACTATGTGTTTTGTTGGCTTTAATTCCGTGCCAAATTTGATTGTAATTTTATTCAATTTTTTGTACCCTGTATTTATTGTGAGATTTGATTGTAAGGGTTGTGTGATAGAGAGAGAGTGTGTGAAGACTCAAGCAATTGAAGACCGAAGAGTTTTCGCGGGTATCTCGCGACTAAGCATCCCGCGAAGTGACCCATGTGACTTGCATATGTTGGAATGTGAAGAGTCAGGACAGGATGGAGGCAGCTGTGTTTCACGAGTATCTCGCGAGTAAGGCCTTCCCACGAGACACCCGCGAGACATTCTGTTTTGCCAAACTGTCAATTCTGATACACACTTTTTGTGACTACACTATTTATACACACATTACCCACAAATGTTGAGGAGTGCTTTTGAGAGAAAACCCTAGCCAAATACCTTGAGAGTTAGAGATTGTTATACCCACAATCCTCTACATAACTACTTGTGGATTTTCCTCAACTCCTACATCTCTATTTCCATACCATTGAGAGGTTGATAGCCCAAACACTTACCACACCTTTTCAGAGTGTCAAGTGAGGTTTTGGTGCTGCTAGGAAGCATTGGAAGAAGTCAATGATGGCAGATGCAACATGGAGTTTGTTGTGAGATCCGGAGAGCTAGACAGGACACGGTTCCGAGAAGTCTTGTTGGAGTAGGAGCTTGGAGGGCTTAGGTACATTGGGTAGATTAGGCTTGGAGGGTCTCTTGTTAACCCATGTATCCCAACTGATTGTCTAATGGATCGATTACCGCTTGGAGGGCGGTGGAGAGGTTTTTTGCCGAGTTCTTCGGTTTCCTCTTCAATAATACATCGGCGTGTTATCTTGTGTTTGCATCTCTCTTCCCTACTCTTTTATATTCCTTTTTATTGCTGTGCTGTCTTGATTATGGGTTAGAGTAGCTTGTTTGTTTATCCGCTCGCATTTACACTATTCCGCAATTAGAATTAAGTTAGTGTAAAATCTATCGAGGTGTAACTTTAATTTGGGGGTCTAAACAGCTCTTGTGTTTTTAACACATTTTCGAGCTTTCAATACCAATAAGAATTGGCCAAGAAATGTTACGGTTGGTAGAATTAGATCTTTCTGACAACATTCTAAATGGTGCATCCCATCATCCATTGATAAACTAAGAGTTTTGGGCTTTCTTAGTCTGTCGAACAATCATTTATCTGGAAATATCCACAACCACTGGCAGGGTATGCTAATTTTTTTTTTCATAGATTTGTCCAGATATAATCGATCTGGTGGCATTCCAAGCTTAATGTGCTCACTGCCTCATCTTAGTTGGTTGCAATTGAGTAACAACAATCTTTCTGGAAACCTCTCTTTAGGCGTGAAATTTCTTTCAAGACAGATTTCAACACTTGATTTTGGAGGAAATAGATTATCAAGGACCATACCAGAATGGATTGGAGAAAGAAATTTTTCAATAAAGATATTACGCCTTCGAGGTAATATGCTTTATGGAAAAATTCCTAAACAATTGTGTGGTCTAACCAATATCCATGTCTTGGACCTTGCCCATAATGATTTCTCAGGATCTATTCCAACATGTTTGGGTAGTTTAGTGGGTTACACAGATTCCAATGTCGTGGATCATATGAACATCCCACGGTATATGGATTTGGTTGTTAAAGAAAGACAATATGAATACAACGATGAAATTTTTTTGGTTAAAACCATGGATTTTTCAAGAAATAATCTTTCAAGGGAGATCCCAGCAGAACTAACAAGTTTGACATTATTGAATTCCTTGAATTTGTCATGGAATCAGTTAACTGGCAAGATACCGAAGAATATTGGATCTTTGCGCCAATTAGAAACTCTTGACCTCTCAAGCAAACATCTTTTAGGTCACATTCCCCTAAGCATGTCTTCTTTGACTTTTTTGAGCCATTTGAACTTGTCATATAACAACTTGTCTGGACAAATTCCATCAACCAACCAATTTCAAACCTTCAATGATCCGTCTATTTATGAAGGTAACCCACAACTTTATAGGCCTCCTCCATTGCCAATGCCAAGTGACAGGAATGCAGAACATAAAGATCAAGAAGATGTACATGTACATAACAATGGTGAAGATCAATTTGAAATTTTATGGTTTAAACTAAGTATTGCGCTGGGTTTCATTGTGGGATTTTGGGTTGTTTGTGGCAGCTTGTTGATAAAGAAGTCTTGGAGACACACTTAGTTCTGTTTTGCTGAAAAAATGAAAGATAAGCTTTTAGTGGTCATTGCATTGAATATGGCTCATCTGCAAAGGAAGATTCAAGCAGAAAGACACTGAGACTGGGATTTAATGAAACTAGTTTATATATATGTGTATGTGTTTGTTGTACTTGTCTTTGTATTGTACTTAATATTTGGGCTTTACTTTTGGGTCAAATGATATCTTAATATGTTAAGCCTTATATGGAGTCTCTCTAAAGTGTTATCTCCCTAAAAGGGACTTAGATAAATTTGAAGCTTTATATTACGATTTGTACTTCTCATGTATTGAAGATGCTTGTTGCCTCCATTGTGCACAAATCGCAATGGTCAACTTTTTGTTTGTTTTACCATTCCAAATTGAGAAATGCGTGGAATAATGTAGGCATAGAAGGCAGTGCACATCTAAAACCCTTTTTTTTTTTTTTTTTTTGATAAACTTCAATATCATTAGCAAGAGAAAGTGGGGCAATCCTCCTTACAGGCGAGCTCAAGAACTCTTGGAAGATTGTCCTTGTAGAAACAAACAGAAATCCTAGAATTAAGAGAGAGTTTTACAACTACATGAGTAGCTGAGTTACAATCCCTCTTGATCCAATCAAATTTAAAACCTAGGAAAAGAGCTTTAAGCGAAAAAAACATTGCTAATTACATTATGGATAGACCAATTAGAAAAGCTGCTCTCTGAGGACAGTGGGTCTATACAGTTTTTGACATCTCCCTCAAAGATAACATGACTCCACTTCTCACTAAGTGCAAGTTGGGTTCCCCAAAGGAGTGCAGAGGCTTTAGCCATGATAGGGGTACACTTTGAGATCGACTTGGCCCAAATCTTGATGACTTCACCTTTATCATTTCTACCAACTGTTGCTATTGAAGCGAAAGACTAAGATACAGCAGTGTCGACATTTAGCTTTATCCAACCAGGAGGAGGTGGTTCCCATTCTTGTTGAGGATGATTAGTGTTGGGAGATGCTTCCAATGCTAGAGCTGGTTCCAATGATTAGTGCACATCTAAAAGTTGGTACGTCACATATATAACCATTTCTCATAGGAAGTTCCTCTTAACTCATGTAGGTGCTTTTGCTATGTTAACCATACTACTATATCCTCAAGGACCTCAACGCAAGTTAACATGAACAAATTCACTCTTTACATTTTACAGATGCAACAACAAGAAGTAGCTCCACGAGCACTTGCACAAGATATTACATGAATACCAGTTCATAATTCACTTTAAAACTAGCTCCCAGCCACAAATAAAAATAAAAATAATGATATAACTTTGCAATTTTGCTTGAGTGAAGCCAAGTAATATGAAAGGGAGCTTTTAGAGTGAAGCTTTGCCAAGTAATATAGATAGAGTTAAAAGCTAGGCTTAACTAGTTAGCCTCCAGTTCTATGATCGTCAAGGCTCAGCCACTTCCTCCTCCCACTAAAGCTCAGGCTGAGCATCAAATTTGGATGGAAACACCGTGCAGACTTGGCAAATTTGCCCTTCCTAGGATTGTAACTTCTGTTGGTTATTGCCTCACTACTACATGAAGGAATTACTGGGAAAACAAGTCTGGCGGCTGTTACACAACACAGAATCCCTTTTCTACAAAGTCTTCAAAGCAAAGTATTTCCCTAATGGATCAATCATTGATGAGGATGTTAAGGGTGGAGGCTCATATGCTTGGCAAAGCATTTTTAAGGAGAGGAAGGTGATCAATTTGGGTTCTATTTGGTGAATAGGTGATGGAAAAAAAAGTGAAGATTCGAGGTGATAAATGGTTACATGACTTGACCTCCAGTGAAGATTCGAGTGCCTATAAGCTGCTTATGGACAATGAGGCCTCAACAAGGCCTAGTACGTTGAATCCTACTGTGCTATCGGGGTTTTTGGAAAAAGATTTGGGGCTTGAAAGTGCCTAATAAAGTTAAACATTTTGTTTGGAGGGCATGTAATGAAGCCTTGCCTACTAAGAAGAATTTATTCCATAGGAATGTTACTGAGTCTGCAATATGTGGTGGTTGCAACTGAGTTGGAGGACACAGTTCACGCTCTTTGAGGATGTCAAATGATTAAATATGTTTGGTGGGAGGATAAGTTCTGTTAGACAAGTTTATTTGAACACTTTGTAGATTTCAGGGATTTATTTGTGGGAGTTTTGAATTCTGATGACTCGGAATTAGCAGATCGATTCACTATGGTAGGGTGGAGTATCTAGTTTAAGAGGAATGCAAATCATACGGTGTAAGGACCACTACCATACCATTAGATCTACTCTGATGTAGTGGCAAGACTACAAGAATTCTATGTTGTTTCCATACCATCTAGTTATCTAGTTTGCCTCAGCTTGTATTTCGATTTGAGCATTGGGTACTCCCTAACCTGCCTTTTCACAAAGCTAAATTCGATGGAGCTCTCTTTAGAGATTCCTCATCAGCTAGCATTGCAGTTGTTGTTGGAGACTTTGAAGGTAATGTTATCAGAGCTTTGTTTGAACGGATTGGTCTACCTGCATCCGTGGTGGAGGTGGAAGCTCTTGCTTGCAGGAGAGCTGTTTCTTTTGCCATTGAAATTGGTCTATAGGAAGTTGTTTCTGAAGGGGACTTTGAGACCATCATTGACTCTTTAAACTCAGATTGTTCTTGCCTTGCCCATTTTGTTCATCTAGTTGAAGATTGTTGAGTCCATGTGGGCAACCTTCGGTTCTCTGTTTTCACTCATGTGCATAGAATCTATAATGTGGTGGCAGATAAATTAGCTAAGAAAGCAAGATATTTGCTTTTGCCCCAGTTTGGGCTTGAGGAAATCCCTGTTGATGTCTCTCCATTTGTAATGCAGGACAAATTTTATGTCAAATCATTAATAAAATTCCAGTTAGTTTCCTCTTAAAAAAAAAAAAAAAAATTGTTACATATCTGTAAAGGTTTTTATTTGTAGATTTTTGAAGAAAGGGAACAAATGGTAGGATGGACTTTTGACCTCTCTTGTAAATTTTGACTGACTGCCATCAATGGCATCATCCCTGAAGCCCTCTTGAAAAAGTTCAATTATTTGTTTCTTCATATCTGTTTTAGAGGGTTCAAGAATGGGATTGGAGACACTGTTTATGTAAAGTGGTTTTTCTAAGTGATGAGTTTCTTTGAAGCTACAATGGTGGATAGGAATGTTGCCACGAGAGGGGTTAGTATCTGCAGAAATCACAAGCTGGTAAAAAAGCTTAGACACAAATATAAACTATAGTCTCCCTTTTTTTTTTTTTTAATAAAAAGAGTCATGCCTTTATGAGAATTATAGAAGTTAAGAGTAAATATATATAAGTAAGCCAAATTCTAAAAAAAAATTGAAAACAACTCAAACCACCACTGACACTGAAGAAATCTTCACAATCAGATTCTAAGTAGATTGCAGATCAAAATATACTTTCTCTTTTTTTCTTTTTTTTCCCCCTTTTTTCAAATATTTCCTCTTTAGAACCTGCATAATGAGCACCATTCTTTTAAAGTTTGAGCAAGTCAAGAGGAAATGGGCGTAATGGTTTGAAAGTGTAAAACAATTTATTAAAATGTGTAAGCTACAGTCTACAGAGTCAGAAGTAGAAGACCTGAACAAGTTACATTTCCCAACAAGTCTGCATAAATAAGTTTGCTTACGGAATTCAAAATCTCCCAACTTTTGCCAACAGTTAGTGGTGGAGCGAGGAATTTATCTTTGAGGGGTCATATATAAAATTTTTTTGTGTATGAAATTTAAAATAGTAATGTACAATACTTCATAACTCAATATGTGCTATAAACAACAACTAAATACATGTTAATATAGTAGTATATACCGTATACTTTAATTAAACTAATCAAGTACATTTATAAATTATAATGCCAATACGATATATAGTATATTGATTATCATAATAACAAATAATATATTATAAGGAAAATAAAAAAGAAAGCAAATGAAAAGTAAAGTAACACAGGAGCATTGTACAGGGGTTAGGGGTCTACAGAAGCTTCAAGCTTATCTTTCATTTTTTCTTGTCTAGTCTAGTCATACAAAACTTTTGCAGCAACAGTGGGAAAAAGGAAAGAACTGAAGAGAAAAAAAAAAGGGCAAATGCCAACACAGAGAGAGAAAGAGAGGGAGAGTCAACTATGAGAGCACTGTGAGCAAAATTTTTTGCAATTGTGTGGGGGACTTGGTGGTATGACAATTCAACAAAGCTGCTGACCTTTCAATTTTTCTATTGCTGTGGTATAAGTAAGCCCTAGATGTGTTGGGATGAAATTAGATTTTCTTTTTTTCACTTTAATTTGTTGAGGTAGTTGTTAAAATACCTATATGTTTATTTAAAGATGCTAAATGTTTAATTATTGTAATTTTTTGACATGCATTCTATTTAAATGAAAGTTATGTTTATTTTTAGAATTTCTTTAATACATATGTATATTATTTGGTATGGGGGGGGGGGGGGGGGAGGGGGGAATGATAAGATTCTTTTAAAAATTTTCAAATTATTTAGGATAATTCCAAAAAAACTTCCTTTTTTTTTTCTTTTTTTTTTTTTTGGGGGGGGGGGGGGGGCAAGGCCCCTCTCGGTCCTCATGATGCTCCGCCACTAACCCATTGTTGATTTATACATTCCTTGTTAGGATAGAAAGGTGGGATGAAAGAAAATATAAAAAAGAATCAATAAAAAAAGTAAAGAATATATAAACATTTTCTCACCTATTTTTCTCATATTTTGGGAAGATTGAAAATGGCGGGCTAGATAGAAAATTAATTCTCTCTCCTTTTTAACTTCTTTCCACTTTTCTAATCAATCCATCTTCCATTCTCTCTTTACCATTTTCTTTACTCTCACTTTTCCATCCAACCAAACGAACTTTTGAATGTTTAAAAGACACCCAACAATCCCAACCCAACAACCTTGGTGTACAATGGAGGCCACGGAAATAGCTATTTATAATCATCTCCTTTGGCTTCTACCACACTGCTGAAAAGTTAAAAATTTCATAGCCCAATAGACATACAATAAAATTTATGCTATCAGAAATTACTATATGGGAAATGTTAACCAATGCCCTAATTGCTTAAGGAGCTTTTTTTAGAAACATTTTATTGGGAAAATAATAAAACAATAAATGTTGTTGACAACTTTTTATATTTCCCATGAAAGCGGTGTTAAAATTTTCCTATTATAATTTATTAACAATTGCCTAAAGGGCATCTGTTAATATAACCCTTACTATATTATAGCTTCCTTCCCCCTCCTGCACTGTAATTTTATCTTCTTTCCCTTATAATGTCACCATTTGCATGTAGACATTCACTCTTCAAAGTCAAAAGATGATTTGCCTTCATTTAAAGAAGGTAATTCTACCGTCAATGTGAGTTTGGATTGCACTGAAAACAGGGGACGTATGCATTTGGCGTTTTTCCCTAGGTCTCGTGCACTGTTCACGGGACTTACAAGTATGGAAAAATGTAAATTTTTCTTTAAACTAAGTCCCACGATACTATTCACACATTTAAAAATTATTTTGCTACAGTATTTTCAGTAATAAGTTTTCAGTTTTTAGCAATAAGTGGTATCCAAACAGACTCTTAGTGTGCGTTTGGATAAGAATGAAAAATTAAAATTATTTCACTATTCAGCTTATTTTTGCTACTATTTATGGGCATTCAGCACTTTTTGGCACTATTTATGGTCTCACTATACTATTTCAACTAACTTTTACCTTTATATACAGTATTTTCAGCAATAATTTTTTAGTTTCAGCAAAATAAGCGGTATCCAAACACACCTCAGTGTGCTAAAATATCAAACTGATTGTTGTTTACCCTACAAGTGTCAAGAGATCTAACGAATGCGTAAAATAATACGAGAAGCATTTCAAAGGACAAGTGTACAAAACCACTATGATGAAGGACTAAGGAGCCACCAAAACTATGACATAATTTTTGTAGATTCAAGCTAAAATAATACATCATCTTCGTCAACAAATCAAGTTATTTGAACCAAATCAAAATCGTTTTCAACAAAAAATGACAGAATCTACAAAACTTCAAATCATACTGTCATGGATCATATGCTATCAAAGAAAACAAGAACCATCATTATAACAACAATTGAAACATATAAGATTAGAAAAGACAAGTTGATAATTATGTAGAATATGGTGGGTTTGAAGATCAGAAAAGGCAAGTTTGAAGAAAGACTTAAAGATCCTTCAAGAAGTCTTTCTTCCTGGGTTGGTGAAGATTGCTGCAAGTGGTGGGGAGTGGGCTGTAGCAATCAAACAGGTAACATCATAAAACTCGACCTCAAAATTCCATTTTTTTGTGATCTAATGTCTGGTGATACATCAACAGTATGTTTGGGTGGTGTTTTATCTCCTTCTTTGCTTTATTTAAAATATCTAAATCAATTGGACCGAAGCAACAATAAATTTCAAGGAATTTCTATCCCAAATTTCATTGGTTCTCTCAATAAGTTGAGTTATCTTAATCTCTCCTATGCATCCTTTGCTGGAATGATCCCTTCTCACCTTGGGAATCTTTCTAACTTGCTTTATTTTGATCTCTATACGTTTGCATATCCACTAACACCACCAATTTCAAATTTAAATTGGCTCTCTGGTCTCTCCTCTAAAATACCTCAGTTTGAATGGTGTCAACTTTTCCGTAGCAAAAACTGATTGGCTGCCAACTATTAATCTGCTCCCTTCTCTGTTGGAGTTGCGCTTGTCCTTTTGTCTACTTCACTATCTCCCTCAATGGTTTCCCTCTGTCAACTTTTCGTCACTTTCAAAACTTGATATCTCTGGTAATGACTTCAACCCTTCAATTCCTCAATTGGTGTTCAATATCACTTCCCTCACAGATCTCAAACTTGGCAATTGTTATCTCAAAGGCTCCATCCCTAAGATTACAAAGGGGAACCTATGCAATTTTGCAGACTTTAGATTTATCAGTTAATCATTTAAGTGGCAAAATAACAGAATTTTTCCAGGCCTATTTTGGAATGCAGTAATGGTAGCCTAGAGCATTTAAATTTGAGCTTGAACCAACTCATTGGGAATGTGCCTCATTCTTTAGGGTATATAAAACGTTTGAGAAACCTTCAACTTTACATCAACACATTCTCCAGTTCAATTCCATTATCTATACAAAATTTATCCCATTTGGAGAAACTGGACCTCAATGTCAACATGATGAATATAACCATCTCAGAATTAATTGGACAGCTTTCTGAGTTGAGACTTGAGAGTGCTGCATCTCTAAAGGAATTATTGGCAAGGTATCATGACTGAAACTTATTTCCAAAATCTTACAAAATTGTATAAGTTTTCTTTGTTATCACCTAGGAACCTTTTAGTTTCCAATGTGACACGTGACTAGATTCCTCCGTTTAGTCTACAATATGTAAGCTCAATTAATAGTTTTTTCATATCTGTTCCAGTGGGTTCAAGAAATGGACTGGATCTACTGTCCATGTAAACTGGTTTTTCGTAGTGAGGAGTTTCTTTGAAGCTGTAACGGTGTGTTTCCACTAGCTGAAATCACAAGCTAGTAAAAAATCTATGATTCATATACAAACTAGTCTCCCAATATTATTTTTATATTTTAAAAAGAGGCTATACATTTCAAGGAATTACAGAAGTTAACTAGGAATATATATATATATATATATAGACACACACACACATAAGCGAAATTTTGAAACAAATTGAAAGCAACTCTCACCACCATTGACACAGAAGAAATCTCCACAATCAGATTCTAAACTAGACTGCACATCAAAATATACTTCCTCTTTAGAACCTGCGTGGAATAATGGGCACCATTTTGTTAAAGATGATATATAGTTCACGAGCAAGACAAGAGGAAATGGGCATAGTGGTTGATTATGTAAACCAGTCACTAAAATGTGTAAGCTACAGAGTAACAGAAGTAGAATACTTGGACACAACTAGTTATTACAGGGCGCGTTCTTTGATATCCTTTAAGAGGATAGAAAAGTGGGATGAATAAATTATAAGAAGAATAAATATAAAAAAAAGGAAAGAATATATGGACATTTTCTCACATATTTTTCTCAATGCAAACAATCTGTTTGTTCTCCTTGAAACTTCTATAACCAATTCTATTCACTCCATAAACATATAGTAATACCAATAAAAAAACACTAAATAAATCAATTAGAATTCAAAATCCTATAATAAAAAAAATTCAAAAAAGTGACATTTCACCTAAGGAAGGTCCATGATTTTTTTGGCGAATTAAGAAGAAGATCACAAAGAATGCAAAAACAATTAAATAATGTATGTGCGGAATATGAAAATAAGCTAAAACAAAATTGATAAAACAATCTAAACCGAAAATAATCACAACCACAGCAGTAATTAAATGGTAAAGATTAAGGAAAGAGAGATGCAAACACAAAGATAGCACAGCGATGTGTTATCAAAGAGGAAACCAAAGTCCTTGGCGTAAAACCTCTCTGCCGCCCTCCAAGCGGTCAATAATCCACTATAGAATAAAGTTGGGATACATGAACTATAGAAGACCCTCCAAGCCTAATCTACCAGTGTACCTAAGCCCTCCAGGCTTTTTGCTCCAACGAGGTTACGCTGAACCTTTGTCTTCTCTAGCTTACCGGATTCCGCAATTAGCCCATTGCATCAACCAATATCTATTGGTCCCTTCCTAACTGCTTCCTAAGCACCAAATAACTTTCTCACAGATATAGGTATGGTGAGATAAGAATTTGACTAATGTACCTCTCAAGGATGTAATAATGGAGAGGATGAGAGTAGAGGAATTTGGAGAATCAAAGTATAAAGATTGTGGATGAGTCAATCTTGTTTTTCTCTAGGGTTTCTCTCTCAAAATTCTCTCTAGAAGCTCTCTACAATATGTGGGTATAAGAGTATTTATATTGATGTGTGTTTGGAATGTGAAAGGTCATGTTTGTAACAAATAGAGCTGTCTGGTGACTCGGGCTCGCGACTAGAATGAGTCGCGAGTTTAAGTTGTGAGCTAACTGTCTAGCCAGACTGGGAGTTTTGTCCTGTAGTGCTCTAGCTAGCGTGATTCTTCAACTCCCCTGCATACTTCACACGTGTTCCTCCTTTGGCGACTCGCCAGTCGCGAGGCCCTTCTTGATTACACACTTTTGAGCTTTTCTTTACACTCTCTCACACACTACCCTTACATGATTCTCATCTAAATACAGGGTTTCTAAATGCTGAATTACAAGTAAATTGGCACGGAATAAAGCCAAAAAAAAAAAAAGTTGATTAAATTCAACCTTACAATCTCCCCCTTTGGCTATTCCATGACTAAACCCTAAAACAAACTCTAGACTTAACATGTGAGTTGGGAACAGTTGAACAAAACTCACTCACACCTTACTCTAGAATCTATGTAGCTCTTGAACCATATATACAAGTATTTCCTAAAAAGAACAACACAATATGATCATTGTATGCAGAAAACTTGAAATGCATATGGAGCAAGCACAATGCGATCAAGCAAAAGAGTTTAAAGCAATAAAGCATGGCTTGACCAAAAATGAACAATCACTATAAAATAGTGACCACAATGATCATTCACACAAGGAATGGACATCCGGACATGCAAGCTAATAAGCTCAATGCAAAGTATCATTTGCATGTCCAACACACAACCGATACAAAAACCAAAGTAGTTGCATCAAGGATATAAAATCCAACAAGGGCACAAGAGTGATGTACTTAAAGAAATGCATAACATTAACAACAATTACTAAGCTACAAAGCATGGGTACAAAACAATATACTGAATATAAACTTATATAAACCAAAGTACCAAAAGCTTTAAGCTAAAGCACAAAAACCACCCATGAGTCAATGTATCAAAAGCTTTAACAAAAGAGTTGTGCAGACCTATATTAAAACTATCCAAATATAACAGCAAAACCATAAATAACATAAATATGCTTAAAGTTTTTCTCCCCCTTAAAATGATGCTTCCCCTCAAGAGCTACTTCTTCTTCATCTCCATCCAAAATTCTCCCCCTTTTGGACCAGAATGGCCAAAGGGCTATTGTTGAGTAGTGAAGTTGTCAAACTTTGTTGAGAGAAGATTCATCTGTTCTTGGATAGCAGTCAGCCTGTTTGATTGTTCATTCTGGACGTCTTGAAGCTTGTTAATCTTGTCAAGGATGATCTAAAATGCATCTAGAAGTACTGCAGAAGATGATGATGCTTAGCTCCTTTTACCACGGCTTCGTGAACTTGAGGGTTGCGCTTCAGCTTCTATCTTAGTGTCCATAGGTTCTCCTTGTGTTTGATCACCCTCCTCTTCATCATTCGGAAGACGAACTCTGATCTGTGTAATGGTTAGAGCATTGATAGCTGAAGGAGTAGACATGAGACTGATGTCTTGAGGAATTTCCACACCCTTTGCTCGAAAGAGTCTCATGAGGAGACTAGGGAAAATCAGCTTTGCCTTTGAAGTGGTTCTTGTTTCATCAGCAACAATGTAGAAGATATGAGCACTAATATCAATGTAAGTGTTCTCCCGGAGCTCCATGAGGAAAATGGCTCTAGCATTATTAATGGTAGTTATCTTCTTCATCGGGTACAAATTGAACATCATGATCACGGTAAGACATTTCATATCAGTTGGAAAGGCAGTAGTGTTGAGGCATCTTCCCTTTCTAACTTCATAAATATGAGATTGGACAGTTTCTATAGAGAGTATTCTGTCCTTGTAGTGTGTGAAATCATGGTCCAATTCCTCAAAACCAAGCACCTCATCAATGTCCTCCAAATCAATGTTGAATTCATGGCCTCTTATTCAACAATTGATCTCATCCTTTCTTAAGACAGCATTCGCATAGAATTCTCTGATCAAAGGTTCACATACCCCAGGCAGATCACTTAGTAGCTTTTCCCGACCTCTGTCTTGAAAACAACTAGGAATAAAAGAGTCCTTTAAATCAACCAAATCCACAAATCTTTTTTGAATGATGGGAGCCTTCAAATAGAACTAATTGTATCTCTCAAAATGTTTGGTAGACCTGAACTTTGTATTGTCCATTTTCTTACTCTTGTCAGCCTTTTGTGCAGTGGTCTTCTTCTTTGGAGTCATCTGCACAAACATAGCAGCAAAGACCAAAAAATAGAGCACAACATATGGTAACACCAAAAATTAGTAACAAATTAGTATCACTAAAATGGACAAAGAGTTAGACCAAAGATTCAGTCTACAGCACAGTTCAGACACAACTTGTCATGAGAGAACACACAACAACAAAACACAGTAGAGTTTTATCACAAACTTTTAAACATATCACAAAGTGAGTGTGTGCTCAAAACATTTCAAGAGCAACCTAGGGTAAAAAGCAAAACACATAACTAGAGAAGTAAATAACAATTAGTGTATACTAAAGACATCTCACAAACAGTGGTTAACACAAAATCCCTAGAACACAAGAAAATGTCTCGTAGACATTTTACAATGGGTATGAAATGCACAACACACCTCAGAACAAGTGTCAAACTCAAAAATGAGATTCAATCATGAGAGCATGTGTATTAGACATCATATTATCACAATCAACAAAACCCATTCAATCAAACCCAACAAAATGATCCCAACCCATATTCGAACATCATATATATCAAATCTCAACAACAACTCAAAAATCCAAGAAATCAAGGCTATAAAAATGAAACACTTAGAAAAAAAATAGAAAACCCATACCTTTTCTTGAAGTTTGAAATAGAGATGATGAAGAAAAATGGTGGTTTTTTAGAGTAACATGGTGAGTTTGTGAGAGAGATGAATGGACAAGACAATGAACAATAAAAAATGTTCGAGGGAAAACTGAAAAGTTTTAAAAACTATCCTTAAAGTGCAAAACACGCGTTTTTCGCGATTGAAACAAGTCGCGAACAAGTCGTCAGGACAAGTTACCAAACACCCTGTGACAAAAATTTTTAAAAATTTGTCTAAGTGTTTTTTGCGACTGGAAGTTCCACCCGCGAGGAAGTCGCGAAGGGAGCTGTGAAAGTTTCTGAGTGAACCTCGTGACTGGAGCTTCCACTCGTGAACAAGTCGCCAAACCGAGTTACAAGAAATCTAAAAACTCATATTTTTGAAAAAATTTCTAAGTCTTTTTCGTGACTGGGACTATGACCCGCCAGTGAGTCGTGAAAACCTTTTGTATAAGCTCGCAACTGAGGCATGCAACTGGATTGACCCGCGAACCAAGTCGCCAGAATAGGGCTGCACAGTTTTAGAAATTTTTGCTTTTTGCAAAAACAAAATACTTTCCAAAAAAAATTAAAACACTCAAAAATCTTTTTGTGTTTGATCAACATATAATTGAGCATGTGCAACACATTTCATCAAGTACAATCACACAAATGAATAAGGCATTTATTGAACATAAACATGTGTGATGTGTGTGGGTATCAAAAATGAGATAGTCCTTAATCTAATGTGAAGCTTCAATGATCAATTCAATCAAGTCATACACAATTAGCACGAGGAAAAGTGACCAATCTCAATTATAGAAATATGCATATATGACCTCCTACATAAACTTGATTACTTAATTTTGAAACTTTTCATTTGGCTCTATTCTCATCATGACATTTGATCTTTTTGAATCAATACATCTCATTTTGAGATCGATACCTGAAATTTTTGATATTTCAATTTGATGAACAAGCCTTTGGCTTTTTGGGCATCATACATTTTCATAAAAGGTCGCTTTCCCTTCGTCCTAGTCAAATATTAGTATGTGCGACGGCTTTTGCAACTCATTATCTCTTTTCATTTTGAGATTTACATTTGTTAAGCTCTTTAAGCAATATATATATATATATTGGGAAGATATATAGGCACAAGTCTATGCAAGTTTCAAGATCAACAAAACCATTGAGTAATCATTCATGACAAGTTTGAAGATCTATTTACAATAGTCACATAGATGTCAAGATTTTCCCACAATAATATGAGTGCATGAAGAACAAGCTACGCTTGTAAATGCACAAAGTCATTAGTACAAAGGTACAAGGCAAAACATGCTTGTGACAAAACACAACAATGCCGATCAAACTTTTTGGAATTTCTACTTTTTATGTGTTTTTGAATTTTTGACATAAAAGCAAGAAAAGATTGATAAAAAATAATGTAAAAACATTCAAAGCAAATAGCAAACAAACAAAGAATTTTTAACACATAGAGGAAAAAAAAAAAAAAAAGTCACACAAACAATCAATGTCACAAAACATAGGAAGTATTAATGCATGGACATGTTTTAATGCTTATGCATGTGTACCTTTCTTCACCCACACAACACTTGCGTTTGGGGTGATATCCCTAGAGGATTGGGTACAATCGTTGTGAATTTCAAACCTTCTGGTGAAGCTTGCCAAATAGGTGGTGAATGCATCAATCATCCACATCATATCCCTCACTCCGGGATCACCTTCTTGACCTTTTGATTGCTTAGCAGTCCAATTCCCTTTGCATGTTTTGGTCCTCTCGACCTTTGAGCACTTGAATTCTTCAATGCTTTAAGCTTATGACAATTTGATCTGGTGTATCCTTGAATTCCACAGTGATGGCAGAAGTGTTGGGTTCTCAGACCTCTTTGTGACTTTGGGAGTGATTTCCCTTTACCCTTAGGTTTGACCATTGATTGGTTAGGAGGCTTAGTCATAAACCGTTGTTCAGTCACATTCCTCTTCTTCTCCACCTTCAAATTCTCAGCAGTAGTGGTGACTACCATCGGTTCCTTGGCCTTCATAAACTTCATTTCCTTGGATGTATTTGCAGCTGAACTACTCTCTCCGGTGTATCCCAATTTGCTTCTGTCGGTGAATGGTTTTGACGAGCAAGAACATCATCAAGATTTTAGGAGGAAACTCGCTTTACTTTAGCATTCACTTGAATCACCTCAAGCTCAAGGAATTTGATTTTTGAATAAGCTTTGGTTAACTCTTCGTTCAGCATCTCCATTTCACATTTGGTCTCCTTATATCGGACTAAAAGACTTCTATAATCTTCCTTCGCTTTCTTCATCTTTTTAATGGCTGCGTTAGCCACTTTTGCATATTCACTGGTCTTCTCAAGGAGGGAATTATAGGTCTCTTGCAGTCCCACTGTTCCGTCATCTTCCTTATCATCAGATTCCTCCACTATCCCAATTGACTCCAATTCAGTGTGCTCACCAAGCTCTTCCACTAGCGCACCTAAATCATCTGAAGATTCCATAGGAGCAATGGTCATGAATGCTGAGAAGTTTCCCTCTCTATCACAGCTTTCATCTGAATCTGAATTAGAGGAGTCTGAATCACTAAAAGTAGTGGCATACACTTTGCCTTTCGCTCTCAAATAATTGGGACACTCTTTCTTGAGATGTCCATGTCCGTTGCATTCGAAACACGTGATTCCTTGAGAGGATTGAGAGTCCTTCCCATCTTTCCTCTTGAAATCCTTTTTCTCCTTTCTGAAATTTGGGAATTTTCCCTTCTTAGCAAACTTTCCATTCTTCTTGAGCTTCAAGAAATTTTGGAAATTCTTCACAAGATATGCCACATCTTTATTGACTTCATCCTTATTCGTTGAGTCGTGGGCTTCCACCCTCTCATTAATTGTCTTAAGAGCAAAGGATTTGCTTTTCCTTTGTGATGGCAATGATAGCTCATATGTTTGAAGTGAGCCAATTAGTTCTTGAACTTTGATATCATCAAGATCCTTACTCTCTTCAATTGCTGTAACCTTTGCACGAAAGCTCTCTAGCAATGATCAAAGAATTTTCCTCACTATCTTTGAGTCCTCCGTTTTCTCACCCAAGTTGAACTTGCCAATAACCACCTCATTCCGTTTGCCATAGAATGAGTCAAATGACTCATCTTCACTCATTTTCAACTCTTCAAACTGAGTGGTTAGCATTTGCAACTTAGTGTCTTTCACCTTCTATGTTCCTTCATACGTGGTCTCCAATATTTGCAACGCCTCCTTGGCAACAGTTACGTGAGAAATCCTGTGAAACTCATCTAGAGAAACACCACAAAAAATTGCATTCAAAACTTTACTGTTAGCGTTAGCTATCGTAAGGGCTGCCTTATCCCATATGGATTTAGCAGCCTCCGGCCAAGTCCATCCAACCGCATCCGAAACGGTTTCACCAATTGAACACAAGAATGCCCTCATCTGGACTTTCCAAAAGACATAGTTGCTACCATCAAAATATGGTGGAACATTTATAGATTTAGATCAATCCATCTCAAACGGGGTCAAGGATCGCACTAAGATAATTAAACCACAACAAGTGCACTTGCTCTGATACCAATTGAATGTTCAAATAGTGTGTTAAACACCTATGAACATTTAGACCCCCGAATTACAAATTATCAATTCAAGCTAATTATCAAACAATGTATATGCGGAATATGAAAATAAGCTAAAACAGAATTGATAAAACAATCTAAATCGAAAATAATCACAACCACAACAGCAATTAAATGGCAAAGATTAAGGGAAGAGAGATGCAAACACAAAGACAACACAGCGATGTGTTATCGAAGAGGAAACTGAAGTCTTCAGCGTAAAACCTCTCCGCTGCCCTCTAAGCAGTCAATAATCCATTAGAGAATAAAGTTGGGATACATGAAGTGCAGAAGACCCTCCAAGCCTAATCTACCTAGTGTACCTAAGCCCTCCAAGCTTCTTGCTCCAACGAGGTTACGCCGAACCTTTGTTTTCTCTAGCTTACTAGATTCCACAATTAGCCCATTGCATCAACCAATATCAATTGGTCTCTTCCTAACTGCTTCCTAAGCACCAAATAACCTTCTCACAAATATAGATATGGTGAGATAAGGATTTGGCTAATGTATCTGTCAAGGATGTAACAATGGAGAGGATGAAAGTAGAGGAATTTGGAGAATCAAAGTATAAAGATTGTGGATGAGTCAATCTTGTTTTTCTCTAGGGTTTCTCTCTCAAAATTCTCTATGGAAGCTCTCTACAATACATAGGTATAAGGGTATTTATACTGGTGTGTGTTTGGAATGCGAAAGGTTAGGTTTGTAACAAACAGAGCTGTCTGGCGACTCGGGCTCGCGACTGGAATGAGTCCGGAGCTAACTGCCTGGCCAGACTAGAAGTTATGTCTTATAGTGCTCCAGCTAGCATGACTCTTCAGCTCCCTTGCATGCTTCACACGGGTGCCTCCTTTGGCAACTCGCCAGTCGCGAGATCCAGTTGCGAGGCCCTTCTTGATTGCACACTTTTGAGCTTTTCTTCACACTCTCTCACACACTACACTTACATAATTCCCACCTGTGGCTTCTAAATGCTGAATTACAAGAAAATTAGCAAGGAATAAAGCCAACAAAAAGGTTGATTAAATTGACTCGTATTTTTCGAAAGAAGGCTTGACCAAGCTCCCATACCGTGAACCAAAATTTTAAAAACAAAAAAATTTCACCAATTGTTAGAATTCTTTATCGTTTATTTCAAATTAATTTTCTTAAAAACACAAATTAAAGGGAAAAATGTGTTTTAACAATTAAAAGATAAACTTAAAAATACAAAATCCATATTCTTTTTTTTTGAGAAATAATTAAAAAATGCTACTAGGACCCTTAATATCCACTCTTTTAAAAATAAATTTTTTTCATCCTTTATTTCAAATTAGTTTTCTTAAAAATACAAATAAAAGGAAAAAAGTATTTTAATAACTAAGAGATAAACTTAAAAACCAAAATCCACATTCTTAAAAAACAACTTCACCATTTTCATGGGTTCAAATGAGAATTCTTTTATTGTCACCCACCGGTTGATGCTTAGAATTCTTTCACTATCAATTTGTCACCCACTAGTTGTTGCTTAGGTCCTGCTAATATTTATTATGATGACTCCTATTTTCCACAATTAACTTGACTTGACTCATATTTATCCAAAGAAAGCTTGACCAAGCTCCCATACTGTGAACCAAAATTAAAGAAACAAAAAAATTTCACCTATTGTTAGAATTCTTTACCGTATATTTAAAATTAATTTTCTTAAAAACACAAATCAAAGGCAAAAAAGTGTTTTAATAATTAAAAGATAAACTTAAAAATACAAAATCCACAATCTTTTTTTTGAGAAATAATTATAATATGCTGCTAGGACCCTTAATATCCACTCTTTCGAAAATAATTTTTTTTATCCTTTATTTAAAATTAATTTTCTTAAAAATACGAATCAAAGGAAAAAAGTGTTTTAATAATTAAGAGATAACTTAAAAAACAAAATCCACATCCTTAAAAAAACAACTTCACCATTTTCATGGGTTCAAATGAGAATTCTTTCATTGTCATCCACTGTTTGATGCTTAGAATTCTTTCATTGTCAATTTGTCACCCACTAGTTGTTGCTTAGGTCCTGCTCAAATTTATTATGATGACTCCTATTTTCCACAATTAACTTGACTTGACTCGTATTTTTCCAAAAAAGGCTAGACCAAGCTCCCATACTGTGAACCAAAATTAAAAAAACAAAAAAATTTCACCTACTATTAGAATTCTTTATTGTTCATTTCAAATTAATTTTCTTAAAAACACAAATCAAAGGCAAAAAAGTGTTTTAACAATTAAAAGATAAACTCAAAAATACGAAATCCACATTCTTTTTTTTTTAGAAATAATTACAACATGCTGTTAGGACCCTTAATATCCACTCTTTTAAAAATAAATTTTTTTTATCCATTACTTCAAATTAATTTTCTTAAAAATACGAATCAAAGGAAAAGAGAATTTTAATAATTAACAAATAAACTTAAAAAACAAAATCCACATTCTTAAAAAACAACTTCACCATTTTCATTGGTTCAAATGAGAATTCTTTCATTGTCACCCACCAATTGATGCTTAGAATTCTTTTGTTGTCAATTTATCACCCACTAGTTGTTGCTTAGGTCCTGCTCAAATTTATTGCGATGACTCCTATTTTCCACAATTAACTTGACTTCACACGTAATTTTCGAAAGAAAGCTTGACCAAGCTCCAATACCATGAACCAAAATTAAAGAAACAAAAAAATTTCACCTACTGTTAGAATTCTTTATCGTTTATTTCGAATTAATTTTCTTAAAAACAAAAATCAAAGGCAAAAAAGTGTTTTAACAATTAAAAGATAAACTTAAAAATACAAAATCCATATTCTTTTTTTTTGAGAAATAATTACAAAATGCTACTAGGACCCTTAATATCCACTCTTTTAAAAATAAATTTTTTTCATCCTTTATTTCAAATTAGTTTTCTTAAAAATACAAATAAAAGGAAAAAAGTATTTTAATAACTAAGAGATAAACTTAAAAACCAAAATCCACATTCTTAAAAAACGACTTCACCATTTTCATGGGTTCAAATGAGAATTCTTTCATTGTCACCCACCGGTTGATGCTTAGAATTCTTTCACTATCAATTTGTCACCCACTAGTTGTTGCTTAGGTCCTACTAATATTTATTATGATGACTCCTATTTTCCACAATTAACTTGACTTGACTCATATTTATCCAAAGAAAGCTTGACCAAGCTCCCATACTGTGAACCAAAATTAAAGAAACAAAAAAATTTCACCTATTGTTAGAATTCTTTACCGTTTATTTAAAATTAATTTTCTTAAAAACACAAATCAAAGGCAAAAAAGTGTTTTAATAATTAAAAGATAAACTTAAAAATACAAAATCCACAATCTTTTTTTCGAGAAATAATTATAATATGCTGCTAGGACCCTTAATATCCACTCTTTCAAAAATAATTTTTTTTATCCTTTATTTAAAATTAATTTTCTTAAAAATACGAATCAAAGGAAAAAAGTGTTTTAATAATTAAAAGATAACTTAAAAAACAAAATCCACATCCTTAAAAAAACAACTTCACCATTTTCATGGGTTCAAATGAGAATTCTTTCATTGTCATCCACTGTTTGATGCTTAGAATTCTTTCATTGTCAATTTGTCACCCACTAGTTGTTGCTTAGGTCCTGCTCAAATTTATTATGATGACTCCTATTTTCCGCAATTAACTTGACTTGACTCGTATTTTTCCAAAAAAGGCTAGACCAAGCTCCCATACCGTGAACCAAAATTAAAAAAACAAAAAAATTTCACCTACTATTAGAATTCTTTATTGTTCATTTCAAATTAATTTTCTTAAAAACACAAATCAAAGGCAAAAAAGTGTTTTAACAATTAAAAGATAAACTCAAAAATACGAAATCCACATTCTTTTTTTTTAGAAATAATTACAACATGTTGTTAGGACCCTCAATATCTAGTCTTCTAAAAATAAATTTTTTTTATCCATTACTTCAAATTAATTTTCTTAAAAATACGAATCAAAGGAAAAAAGAATTTTAATAATTAACAGATAAACTTAAAAAACAAAATCCACATTCTTAGAAAACAACTTCTCCATTTTCATTGGTTCAAATGAGAATTCTTTCATTGTCACCCACCAGTTGATGCTTAGAATTCTTTCGTTGTCAATTTATCACCCACTAGTTGTTGCTTAGGTCCTGCTCAAATTTATTACGATGACTCCTTTTTCCACAATTAACTTGACTTCACTCGTAATTTTCGAAAGAAAGCTTGACCAAGCTACAATACCATGAACCAAAATTAAAGAAACAAAAAAATTTCACCTACTGTTAGAATTCTTTATCGTTTATTTCGAATTAATTTTCTTAAAAACAAAAATCAAAGTTAAAAAAGTGTTTTAACAATTAAAAGATAAACTTAAAAATACAAAATCCATATTCTTTTTTTTTGAGAAATAATTACAACATGCTGCTAGGACCCTTAATATCCACTCTTTTAAAAATAAATTTTTTTATCCTTTATTTCAAATTAATTTTCTTAAAAATACGAATCCAAGGAAAAAAAGTATTTTAATAATTAAGAGATAAACTTAAAAAACAAAATCCACATTCTTAAAAAACAACTTCACCATTTTCATTGGTTCAAATGAGAATTCTTTCATTGTCACCCACTGGTTGATGCTTAGAATTCTTTCATTGTCAATTTGGCACCCACTAGTTGTTGCTTAGGTCTTGCTCAAATTTATTACCATGACTCCTATTTTCCACAGTTAACTTGACTTGACTCATAATTTTCGAAAGAAGGCTTGACCAAGCTCCAATACTGTGAACCAAAATTTAAGAAACAAAAAAATTACACCTACTATTAGAATTCTTTATCGTTTATTTCGAATTAATTTTCTTAAAAACACAAATCAAAGGCAAAAAAGTGTTTTAACAATTAAAAGATAAACTCAAAAATACGAAATCCACATTCTCTTTATTTTTTTTGAAATAATTACAACATGCTGCTAGGACCCTTAATATCCACTCTTTTAAAAAAAAAATTTCTTATCCATTACTTCAAATTAATTTTCTTAAAAATACGAATCAAAGGAAAAAAGTATTTTAATAATTAAGAGATAAACTTAAAAAACAAAATCCACATTCTTAAAAAACAACTTCACCATTTTCATTGGTTCAAATGAGAATTCTTTCATTGTAACCCACCGGTTGATGCTTAGAATTCTTTCATTGTCAATTTGTCACCCACTAGTTGTTGCTTAGGTCTTGCTCAAATTTATTACGATGACTCCTATTTTCCACAATTAACTTGACTTGACTCGTAATTTTCGAAAGAAGGCTTGACCAAGCTCCAATACCGTGAACCAAAATTAAAGAAACAAAAAAATTTCACCTACTGTTAGAATTCTTTATCATTTATTTCGAATTAATTTTATTAAAAACAAAAATCAAAGGCAAAAAAGTGTTTTAACAATTAAAAGATAAACTTAAAAATACAAAATCCATATTCTTTTTTTTGAGAAATAATTACAACATGCTGCTTGGACCCTTAATATCCACTCTTTTAAAAATAATTTTTTTTATCCTTTATTTCAAGTTAATTTTCTTAAAAATACAAATCCAAGGAAAAAAAGTATTTTAATAATTAAGAGATAAACTTAAAAAACAAAATCTACATTCTTAAAAAACAACTTCACCATTTTCATGGGTTCAAATGAGAATTCTTTCATTGTCACCCACCGGTTGGTGCTTAGAATTCTTTCATTGTCAATTTTTCACCATCGAAAATGTGTGAAAACACAAGAACTATTCAGACCCCCAAATTAAAGTTACGGCTCGATAGATTTTACTTTAACTTAATACTAAGTGCGGAATAGAGTAAATGCGAGGGGATAAACAAACAAGCTACTCTAACCCATAAACATTATAACACATCAGTAAAATGAAAGGTAAAAGAGTAGGGAAGAAGAATGCAAACACAGGATAACACATCGATGTGTTATCGAAGAGGAAACCAAAGAACTCAGCGAAAAACCTAGCGAAAAACCTCTTTGTTGCCCTCCAAGCAGTAATTAATCCACTAGACAATTAGTTCGGATATATGGGTTAGCAAGAGACCCTTGAAACCTAATCTACCCGATGTACCTAAGCCCTCCAAGCTCCTATTCCAACAAGGCTTCTTGGAACTATGTCTTGTCTAGTTCTCCGGATCCTGCAACAAGCTCCATGTTGCATTTGCCATCCTTGGCTTCTTCTAATGCTTCCCAGCAGCACCAAAACCTCATTGAACACTTTAAAAGAGTGTGGTAAGTTTTTGGGCTATCAACCTCTCAAAGATATGGAAATTGAGAGGTAGGAGTTAGGGAAAATCCACAAGTAATTGTGTAGAGGATTATGGGTATAACAATCTCTAACTCTCAAGGTTTGTGGCTAGGGTTTTCTCTCTAAAGGACTCCTCAACTTTTGTGGGTAATGTGGGTATATATAGTGTGGGTACAGAAAGTGTGTATCAGATAGCACAGTCTGGCAAAACAGATTGTTTCTTAGGTGTCTCGTGAGAAGGCCTTACTCGCGAGCTACTCATGAAACATAGTTGTCTCCATTTGTCCTGACTCTTTGCATTCCAGTCATGTGTAGGGCACATGCATTTTTTTCGCGGGATGTTTAGTCGCGAGCTACCCGCGAAAACTCTTTTATCTTTAGTTGCTTGAGTCTTCACACTTTCTCTCTCTAGGTGTTTTTAATACTTCAAGAAACTATGTTTCAAGATCAAGTGTTGAAGCCATGCAAGTCTATCCAAGATTCAAGCTAGAAAGTACCTGTCATTAAAGCTCAACAACTAGCTATCTATCGAGCTTAAAGAGCTATTCAGCCCCGAGGCTCGACAGCGGCTCAACAGATAGGGTATCTGTCAAGGTTTAAGAAAATCAGATTTTCAATTCTGTTTTAACTCCAATCCGTGTTTATGTGTTTGGGCTTTCTTTTCTCACAACCCTAGACATATAAAAAGATTATTTTAAGGGCCATCAAAGTGCTCACAAGTTGCACAAGCTTTGAAAATAGTTTGTTCAAGTAGATTGTGACCAGAGACAAAGTTTTGCCCTAGTTCATCTCTTTTGAAGAAGTTGCTGTGTATGTGCACCGTAGGGTTTTGTGATCAAGCATCTTCTTGATCTTCATCGTGTGGATGAATTGAAGAACTTTGCAGCCAACAACCTTCTCTAGTTGGTGATTGAAGTCGCGTACTGGGATCCGCGCAATTGCTTAGTCACGTACTTGGGAGTCATGCATCAAAAGGAGAAATTGTCACTACAGAACAAGTCTAATTGGTTATTGGGGTAAGGGTTCAACTGTAGGTTGGTATAAGGTACTGGGATTCCTTTACTTGTAACCGCTTGTTGTGATAATAGTGGAATTTCGGGAGTGGTGACCTTAAAATCACCCGGTGGGGTTTTTGCCATGTAGGTTTTCCCCATTCGTAAGTAAATCACCGTGTCAAATTTATTTTCCGTTGCATACTTAGTTTATTGGTGATTTGTTTGTGCTACCACGCGTTTGCATGTTAATTAACTTAATTAATTCACTTGGCTAAATTAATTGGTTAATTTATTACAAGGGGTCAATTCGTTTTGGCCTATCAAGTGGTATCAGAGCAGGCACACTCTGATTAGATTTTAATCTTTGTTGTGTTGATCCATTGACCCCTGTTTATCATGGATAGAGGACAGTCTTTAATCATATCTCCTTTAATTGATGACACTAACTATGCATATTGGAAAGTATGCATGAGAGCTTTCTTGCAGTTTTTAGATGAAAAAGTGTGGCAAGTTGTGGAGATAGACTAGACTAAGCTTACAGAAGCATCGACCGATTGGGATGATGCCATGATCAAGGAGGCAAACTTCAACAGTAGAGCGTTGAATTCCTTATTTAGTGCGGTCACCAATGAGGAGTTTAAGAAGATATCCTCAACTGAAACTGCCAAGGAGGCTTGGACCATTCTCCAGACAACCTATGAGGGAACCAAGGCTATCAAGGATTCGAAGCTACAAAGGCTCACTACAAGCTTCGAAGAGATTAAGATGGAGGAGGATGAGTCATTTGATGAGTTCTATGTCAAGCTGAAGGACATAGTGAACTCTGCGTTGAATCTTGGGGAAACCATTCCTGAATCCAAGATTGTGAAAAAGGTGCTCAAATTTCTGCCCGAGAGATTCCATGCCAAGATCACCGCAATTGAGGAATTAAAGGATATTGACAAGATTCCTTTGATAGTGCTGGTTGGTAATTTACAGACTTACGAGCTAAGGTTATCAAGGATTGGTAAGTTGGGCAAGAGTAAGAGTATAACATTGAAAACCAAGAGCAGTGAAACCGATGAGTCTTTCGATGATGAAGATTCTAAAATGAAGTCCTACATCACTAGGTAGTTCAAGAAGTTTATGAAAAATGGCAATGGAAAATTTTTCGACAAGGACCGTAGGCAATCCAGTTCTTCTCAGTTCAAGAGCCAAGACAAAGGGAAGAAGGATGCAAGGGATGGCGGTCAGTACACTGTTCCCACAGGACCTAAGTGCTTTAGGTGTCAAGGCTTCGGTCACATGAAACAAAAGTGTCCTACATATCTCAAGAGCATTGGGAAAAGCAAGGCACTTGCTGCTACTTTGAGTGACACCAAGCCTAAGGATGATTCCGACAATGAGGATGATGGAATCTTGAATGCCTTCACTACCACTGTCAATCTTACTGATGAGATTGTTGAAGATGTGGATGAAGAAGAGGAATTAGTAGAGTCCAAGTTTAAGAAGATGGATGATCAGGATGACATCCATACAGCCTATGAGAAACTGTACAAGCTCTCTAAGAAACATGAGAAACTTTATAGGTTGACCACCAAGAAGCTCAGTGATGTGGAACTTAATCGAGAAGAGCTTTCCACAAAGTTTGATGAAGCTAATCAGACTATTGGAGTATTGAGGTTCGAAAATAATTTCTTGGCTGAGAAGACTAAGAAGCTTGAAGCGGAGCTGTTTCAAGTCAGAGCTCAATTAGAGAGGACTTCAAGTGCAAAGCTTGATGAGATGCTCAGTCTTCAAAAATCTGCTTCTAATCGAACAGGTTTAGGGTATGGTTTCTCTTCCTCTAATATTGTTTCAACTAGTACTACTATTTTTGTTCCTTCTAGCAATAATGTTGAAATTGAGAACAATGATGTTAAAACTGATTTAGTTAGTGAGAACTTAGACAAGGATAAATCTATCTTAGGAGCACCCCTTAAGCAAGATAAGAAGGAAGTTAAGAACCCTAAGGCTAAGAAGGCTAACTCTCAAGAGCCTAAACAAAAGAAGTAGCATCTCTGTAATCATTGTGGAGTTGCCGGTCATACTCGACCAAATTGCTATAAGTGGCTAGCCACTCAACAGAGCAATGACATAATAGCATCTGAAAGCCAGAATCAACTTCAATCCTCTCTTGCTCCCTTTGGAGATCTTCTCAAAGCCCTCATGTTCCTTTCGAACTTGAACGGTTTCAATTCTTCCCCCTTACCACTGGTTCAAGGGTTTAATCAAAGGAAAGGTTCTTCCAAGGCGTGGAAGGAAAAGGGCTCCAAGTGATTCTATCACTTTCTTCTCTCTCTTTGAATTTTTGTTTTTGCATGACTTGTGTGTTTTTGCATTTATTTTGAGTCAGTCTAGTTTTTATACTTTGCTTTGTTTAACATGTTTTTGTTTGTTTATAGTTTTGTTTATTTTGTTTTTAATATATAAAAAATTGAAAAAAAAAATACAAAAACAGTGTGTGTTTTGCGTACATTGGTACTTATGTACCTTGGATGGCCATTGAAACAAATTTTTCTAAACTTTGTATCTCTTGTAGCTTAAATGTGCATCTCTATGTACAACTAAGCAAGTGAGCTTTATGGCTCTTGTTTG
This sequence comes from Quercus robur, assembly GCF_932294415.1. Lineage (NCBI taxonomy): Eukaryota > Viridiplantae > Streptophyta > Magnoliopsida > Fagales > Fagaceae > Quercus > Quercus robur. Next base: position 49,787,564 of record NC_065536.1, read on the forward strand.
TGATGAGTATGATTAAGTTATCTTTTGTACTTAACACTCGTATCACTCTTTTTGACGTGAAGGACTAAAAAATCCTAAGAGAAAGGCATAAATAACCATCTCACCACTATTGCCCGCTAATCATAAAATGACATCTGTATACTTCAGCATAGCAAAAGTGCAATGTTAATGACAGCTATATGCTTTGGCATAGCAAAAGTGCAATATCAAATGCTTAATGTAATTGGATATTTCTTTTCTATCTTTTATATGCCCGTGCATGTTTTGCTTAAAAGAAAATTAGGCAAAGAAAATAAAAGCAAAAAGAATCAAAATGCTTTAAACATGATTGCGAGCGTGTCTTCTAAAGGATGTGGGAGGTATAGGATGTACCTCAAAGGTAATAGTCCCCATCAAGTAGTTATGATTGTGTTTGAGTTAAAGTGATTTTCTCATATCTCAATTCGTCATAACATGTATATACTTATGCAATCTTGCGATGTTTTACACACACAACATGCAACATTCTTTTCTACTTTTGATACATGTGCAGGTATAATGTGATTTGGCCATTACAAGGTTTACATGTGTTAATGTATGCTCACTAAATTGTCTTAACTTGTTTTTGAAATATAAAATTGGTTAGACTTGTTTAGTGTGTGTGTGTGTGTGTGTTTTTGGGATCTATGTGCTTAAAATTGTTGTTAAGAGATGATTTTGAGAGTTTAAATTGCTGATTGGATCCTTTTTGAGTTGCGTGCTTGATTGCATTCATGTCTGTGTTTTTCTCTTCTCGAAAAACTGTTTTTAAAAAAAGCTAGCTCGACACCTCCTCGACACCTAGCTATCTGTTGAGCTCTTAAGCTTTTTCTTATCGCAATCTCGTCAAATCCTCGATAGCTGATGGATCAATTGCAAAAGTTTCTGGACCCTTGATAGCTTCTCGATAGCTGGTGGATCGATCGAGCTTCTCTTCTTGTGTCTTTGCTTTGTTCCTCGACAGTTTCATCTGTCGACATTGTTTTTCTTAACAACTTCCTCAACATATGTCTCGACGCCTCTCGACACCTCTATCTGTCGAGAATTACTGAGGATCTATATATATGCTCTTCGTGATCTGATTCTCATTTCCTCGATCTCTCTTGATTTGTCCGCACCTGTTCATCTCCCAAACACTCTCTCCTTCACATCTAACCTCTTCCTCAAGCATTCTTCGAGATTAATCAAGTGTTTCTTCACTTGGTAAGCTTCTAATCTCTCATTCTTCATGCATTTCATGTTTTGAAACCTAGGTTTTGGGGATTTTGCAAAATTTTGGGGTTTCTCAAAATTGTTGAGTGATTGTTGAAATTTTGGGATGGGTTTTTGCTTAAATGAGTTTAAAATCTCATATTAGCATAATCACAGTATTATCATGCATTTTAGATGTGTTCAATTGACTGTGTGCTGGTAGGATTGGATTGGGCTGAGCCCATGATGCAATTTCTTTTGCATGTCACATGTTCATGCATCCCCATGCATACGTACTCCTCTTTCTATATACTTGCTATATTTGAACTGTTTGGAGCTTTTCTGATTGTCTCTTTCTTCCCCCTCTCTTTCTTGTTTACGTTAGTCGTGTCTATGGCACCAAAACATAAATCCACTCTGTCCCAGAACCCTCTTCGTTCTGGGGCGTCATCTTCCTCTGATCCTACTCCTTCTCATATCTGGTTCCGTGATGAGGATGCCCAAAAGGACTTCTCAGAGAACTTTTCTCAACGAGGTGTTCATTTGGAACGCCGAGTCATTTTGTCAGATTTTTTCGACACTGACCTACCCTCTGTCATTCACAGTTGGGGTTGGGAGTTACTCTGTGATGTCTCAATCACTTGTCCTTCCGTGCTGATCCAGGAGTTTTACTCCAACATGCATGGAATTAATTCTTTAGTACCTCTCTTTCATACTCACGTTCGAGGTACGCGCATTGTTGTCACACTGCAGCTTGTTGCGAATGTGCTTCATGTTTCGAGGGTAGAGCACCTTGACTACCCTGGATGTGATCGTCTAAGGACTGTGTCCAAAGATGAGATGATCTCTACTTTCTACGAGAGCCCTTCTGATTGGGGTGACCGTCAGTTTACACTATGTAAGTCCTTTGCTAAAGGTCCTAGATTCAGAAACATGGTGATGACTTTTGTTTTACACCCACTCTCTCACTATAACTCTATCATAGAGTCTCGTGCTCGATTTTTGCTTTCTTTGTTAGAGCACCTCACTATTGATTTTCCTTCACATTTTATTTTTTCTCTTATAGATGTGTTTAGGGATACGGCTACCCGTGATAAGCTTATCTTTCATTCGGCTATCACGAGAATCCTATGCCATTTTTCTGTTCCTTTTCCCTCTTCCACCTATTTTTCTGTCATGTGTGCCATAGACACCGCTACCGTTAAACATAGCGAGGCGCAATTTAGGTCACAGCAAATGAATTCCGTAGCTCCTCCCTCCCGTTTGGCTCCATCCTGATCTACTCCATCTATATCCACTCCCTCCTCTTCTTCGAGCGATGTGTCACTAGGGGACATCATAGCGCAACTACAGCGCATGGATGCTCGCCTTGATACACTCTCTACAGAGCTGTATTAGGTGAACGTTTGTGTCGGTCGTATCACACAGTGGCAGGCGACTATGGGCGGTTTTGCTCTAGCGGCTTCTCCTCCACCTCCTCCAATGGCTTCTAATTTTGATTCTAAGGATGAGGATGATGATGGTGGTGATGAAGATGATGCTTCTGATAATGATGATGGAGATGCTAACTTTACCGATGAGATGTCTACTTGACACTTTTACCTATATGAGAGTAGTCATACTTAGGGGGAGAGTTAGTATAAGACATTTTTGTTAGGGAGAGTGTTGATATCTTAAGGGATGTAGTGATGGTTTTATGTATCTTTTCTTTTCTTTCTTTTATAGATACTTGTTCTTGTACTTTAGGTCTTGTGACCATTATTGACATACATTGTACTTATCTTCCTTATGTGGATGTATGTTTTTCTTTCACCTACCCTTTACATGTGTTGTTTCTTTTCTCTCTTTATATACATGCTTCATATTACTTGTATGCAATTTATTATTTCTGTTTCACACAAAGATGCCTTGATGAGTTTTGTTTAAAGTGTTTTAGAAATACAGGTTGTGAAAGTCTACTTGCCATAAACTCTCTTCTTGCAAAGTTTTTCAAGAGTTTGTGTTAGGATAGATTTTATTATATTCAACAAGTGAATATGAGTTGAGTGATTTATGACTTCTGTCATATGTTCATTTGTTTGATGTGGTTTTGTCACAGATTGCCAAAGGGGGAGATTGTTAGAACATAGGTGATTCACTTGTTAGGAACATATGTCACTATTTTATGTAATTGGCTAATCTTTTGACAAAATGCACTTTACTTGTAATTAGGTAGATATAGGTGTTTTTAGTACTTCAAGAAACTGTGTTTCAAGATCAAGTGTTGAAGCAATGCAAGTCTATCCAAGATTCAAGCTGAAAAGTGTCTGTCATTAAAGCTTAATAGCTAGCTTGACAGCTAGTTATCTATCAAGCTTAAAGAGCTGTTCAGCCTCGAGGCTCGACAGCGGCTTGATAGATAGTGTATCTATCGAGGTTTATGAAAAACAAATTTTCAATTTTGTTTTGACTCCAATCCGTGTTTATGTGTTTGAGATTTATTTTCTCACAACTCTAGACATATAAAAGGATTATTTTAAGGGCCGTCAAAGTGTTCACAAGTTGCACAAGCTTTGAGAATAGTTTGTTCAAGCAGATCGTGACCAGAGACAAAGTTTTGCCCTAGTTCATCTCTTCTGAAGAACTTGCTGTGTATGGGCATCGTAGGGTTTTGTGACCAAGCATCTTCTTGATCTTCGTTGTGTGGATGAACTGAAGAACTTTGTAACTAACAACCTTCTCTAGTTGGTGATTGAAGTCGCATACTGGGATCCGCGCAATTGGATAGTCACGTGCTTGGGAGCCGTGCATCAAAAGGAGAAATTGTCACTACAGAACAAGTCCAAATGGGTATTGGGGTAAGGGTTCAACTGTAGGTTGGTATAAAGTACTGGGATTCCTTTACTTGTAACCGCTTGTTGTGCTAATAGTGGAATTTTGGGAGTTGTGATTTTAAAATCACCCGGTGGGGTTTTTGCCGTGTAGGTTTTCCCCATTCGTAAACAAATTACCGTGTCAAATTTATTTTCCGTTACATACTTAGTTTATTGGTGATTTGTTTGTGCTACCACACATTTGCATGTTAATTAACTTAGCTAAATTAATTGGTTGATTTATCACAAGGAGTCAATTCGTTTTGGCCTATCAAATTAAAAGATAAACTTAAAGAACAAAATCCACATTCTTAAAAAACAACTTGACCATTTTCATGGGTTCAAATGAGAATTCTTTCATTCTCACCCACCGGTTGATGCTTAGAATTCTTTCATTGTCAATTTGTCATCCACTAGTTGTATCTTAGGTCCTGCTCAAATTTACTACGATTACTCCTATTTTCCACAATTAACTTGACTTGACTCGTATTTTTCCAATGAAAGCTTGACCAAGCTCCCATACCGTGAACCAAAATTAAAAAAACAAAAAAATTTCACCTACTGTTAGAATTCTTTATCGTTTATTTCAAATTAATTTTCTTAAAGACACAAATCAAAGGCAAAAAATTGTTTTAAAAATTAAAAGGTAAACTTAAAATACAAAATCCGCATTTCTTTTTTTGAGAAATAATTACAACATGCTGCTGGACCCTTAATATCCGCTCTTTTAAAAATAAATTTTTTTTATCCTTTATTTCAAATTAATTTTCTTAAAAATACAAATCAAAGGAAAAAAAAGTATTTTAATAATTAAAAGATAAACTTAAAAAACAAAATCCACATTCTTAAAAACAACTTCACCATTTTCATGGGTTCAACTGAGAATTCTTTCATTGTCACCCACCGGTTGAGGCTTAGATTTCTTTCATTGTCAATTTGTCACCCACTAGTTGTTGCTTAGGTCGTGCCCAAATTTTTTACGATGACTCCTATTTTCCAAAATTAACTTGACTTGACTCATCTTTGTCCAAAGAAGGCTTGACCAAGCTCCCATACCGTGAACCAAAATTAAAAAAAAAAAAAAAAAAAATCACCTACTGTTAGAATTCTTTATCATTTATTTCAAATTATTTTTCTTAAAAATGCAAATCAAAGGCAAAAAAATGTTTTAACAATTAAAAGAGAAACTTAAAATACAAAATCCACTTTTTTTTTTTTTTTTTGAGAAATAATTACAACATGCTACTAGGACCCTTAATATCCACTCTTTTAAAAATAAAATTTTTTTATCCTTTATTTCAAATTAATTTTCGTAAAAATACAAATCAAAGGAAAAAAAGTATTTTAAAAATTAAAAGATAAACTTAAAAAACAAAATCCACATTCTTAAAAAACAACTTCACCATTTTTGTGGGCTCAAATGAGAATTCTTTCATTGTCACCCACCGGTTGACAGTTAGATTTCTTTCATTGTCAATTTGTCACCCACTAGTTGTTGCTTAGGTCGTGCTCAAATTTTTTACAATGACTCCTATTTTCCACAATTAACTTGACTTGACTCGTATTTTCCCAAAGAAGGCCTGACCAAGCTCCCATTCTGTGAACCAAAATTAAAAAAAAAAAAAAAATTCACCTACTTTTAGAATTCTTTATCGTTTATTTCGAATTAGTTTTCTTAAAAACACAAATCAAAGGCAGAAAAGTGTTTTAACAATTAAAAGATAAACTTAAAATACAAAATCCACATTCTTTTTTTTTTTTTTTTTGAGAAATAATTACAGTATGTTGCTAGGACCCTTATTATGCACTCTTTTAAAAATAAAATTTTTTTATCTTTTATTTCAAATTAATTTTCTTAAAAATACAAATCAAAGGGAAAAAGTATTTTTATAATTAAAAGATAAACTTAAAAAACAACTTCACCATTTTCATGGGTTCAAATGAGAATTCTTTCATTGTCACCCACTGGTTGATGCTTATAACTCTTTCATTGTCAATTTGTCACCCACTAGTTGTTGCTTTGGTCCTGCTCAAATTTATTACGATGACTCCTATTTTCCACAATTAACATGACTTGACTCATATTTTTCCAAAGAAGGCTTGACCAAGCTCCCATACCGTGAACCAAAATTAAAAAAACAAAAAAGTTTCACCTACTGTTAGAATTCTTTATCGTTTATTTCAAATTAATTTTCTTAAAAACACAAATCTAAGGCAAAGAAGTGTTATAACAATTAAAAGATAAGCTTAAAATACAATATCCCCATTCTTTTTTTCTTAAGAAATAATTATAACATACCGCTAGGACCCTTGATATGTACTCTTTTAAAAATAATTTTTTTTTACCCTTTGTTTCAAATTAATTTTCTTAAAAATACAAATCAAAGGGAAAAAGTATTTTAATAATTAAAAGATAAACTTAAAAAACAAAATCCAATTCTTAAAAAACAACTTCGCCATTTTCATGGGTTCAACTGAGAATTCTTTCATTGTCACCCACTAGTTGATGCTTAGAAATCTTTCATTGTCAATTTGTCACCCACTAGTTGTTGCTTAGGTCTTGCTCAAATTTATTACGATGACTCTTATTTTCCACAATTAACTTGACTTGACTTGTATTTTTCCAAAGAAGGCTTGACCAAGCTCCCATACCGTGAACCAAAAAAAAAAAAAAAAAAAAGTTTCACCTACTGTTAGAATTATTTTTCATGTATTTCAAATTAATTTTCTTAAAAACACAAATCAAAGGCAAAAAAGTGTTTTAACAATTAAAAGATAAACTTAGAATACAAAATCTACATTTTTTTTTAATGAAATAATTACAACATGCTGCTAGGACCCTTAATATCCACTCTTTTAAAAATAAAATTTTTTTATCCTTTATTTCAAATTAATTTTCTTAAAAATACAAATCAAAGGAAAAAATTATTTTAATAATTAAAAGATAAACTTAAAAAACAAAATTCACATTTTTAAAAAACAACTTCACCATTTTCATGGGCTCAAATGAGAATTCTTTCATTGTCACCCATTGGTTGATGCTTAGAATTCTTTCATTGTCAATTTGTCACCCACAGGTTGTTGCTTAGGTCCTGCTCAAATTTTTTACAATGACTCCTATTTTCCACAATTAACTTGACTTGAATCATATTTTTCCAAAGAAGGCTTGACCAAGCTCCCATACTTTGAACCAAAATTAAAAAAAAAAAAAAAATCACCTGCTGTTAGAATTCTTTATCGTTTATTTCAACTTATTTTTCTTAAAAACACAAATCAGAGGCAAAAAAGTATTTTAACAATTAAAAGATAAACTTAAAATACAAAATCCATGTTCCCACAACTTCTCTATTTTCATGGGTTCTAACGAGATTAACTAGAAAAGTCTCTTTATCTTTGAAAAAAGGATTCAAAGGCAAAAAAGTATTTTAACAATTAAAAGATAAACTTAAAATACAAATTCCATGTTCCCACAACTTCTCTATTTTCATGGGTTCTAACGAGATCAACTAGAAAAGTCTCTTTATCTTTGAAAAAAAGATTCAGGTTCGAATCCCACCTATATCAAAAACTAATTTGTGTCATTTTTTTTTTTTTTTATATTGGAGGTGAGAAGGTTTGAACCACGAATGTTTCTGTAAGAAATACCTAAAGGTGCCAGCCAGTTAAGTTACAAGTTACAATACTCTTAGTAATAAATAAATAAACTAATAAATGATATTGATGTCATAACTCATAAATTTAAATGCTATCGTGTTAATATATAATAAATAAATAAAACCCATCAACAGTCTCGTTTAGGTTATTTAAGCCCATTTGAAATTAAATGTTTCTTATCAACATGTGGTTATGGTTAAAAAAAAAAAATGCTTTAGGGACCGGAAAAGTTCCTTGTATAGTCCCCCAAATGTGTTTAAGGTAACATAGGGGCCGTTTGGTATAGCATTTTAAGTAACACTCTTCAGTTTTTAAACTACATTACACGTATTTTTACACACTTTTTCAACTACACGTATTTTCAAAATATAAAACAACATTCTTAGAATAATATTACCAAACAGGCCCTTTCCCTTTTTGGGAAAAAATCTGAAATGAACTATGACCTTTATAAATTGCATTTAAACCTTCAACCTTGTAAATTGAAAAGCAACGATGGCTATCATGAAAACCACCTTCCTACTCAGTCTTAATTTCCTTCTTTTGCTAACTGAGTTGATTTCACTTGAAGCTATATGGTCCAATTCTAGTGCTGGCAACTCCACTATGGGTTGCATCGAGATGGAAAGGGAAGCCCTTCTTAAATTTAAAGAAGGACTTGATGATCCTTCAAGAAGACTTTCTTCCTGGGTTGGCAAAGATTGCTGCAACTGGTTGGGAGTAGGCTGTAGCAATCGAACAGGTAACATCATAAAACTTGACCTCAAAAGGCCATTTTTCTGTGATCAAATATCTAGTAATACCTCAACAGTGTGTTGGAAGCCTTTGAGTGGTGTTTTATCTCCTTCCTTGCTTGAATTAAAATATCTAAATTACTTGGATCTAAGCTACAATGATTTTCAAGGAATTCCCATCCCAAATTTCATTGGTTCTCTCAATATGTTGAGTTACCTTAATTTCTCCTATGCATCCTTTGCTGGAATGATCCCACCTCAACTTGGGAATCTTTCTAACTTGCTTTATCTTGATCTCTCTGCTTTTGATGAACATCTACCACTACCACTACCAACTCCTTCAACTTCAAATTTAAATTGGCTCTCCGGTCTCTCTTCCCTACAATACCTCAATTTGAATGGGGTGAACCTTTCTGAAGCAACAACTGATTGGCTGCAAACTGTTAATCTGCTCCCTTCTCTGTTGGAGTTGCACTTGTCCAATTGTGAACTTAATTATCTCCCTCAAAGTTTTTCCTCTCTCAACTTTACTTCACTTTCTGTACTTGAGCTCTCTTATAATGACTTCAACTCTTCTTCAGTTCCTCAATGGATGTTCAATATCACTTCCCTCACAAATCTCAAACTTAGCCCCTGTAATCTCAGTGGCTCCATCCCTAAGATTGCAAAGGGGAAGCTATGCAATTTGCGGACTTTAGATTTATCATATAATCATATCAGTGGCGAAATAACAGAATTTTTCCAGGCTTTATCAGAATGCAGTAATAGTAGCCTAGAGGAGTTAAATTTGGGCTGGAACCAACTCATTGGGAATATCCCTCATTCTTTGGGGTATGTAAAGAGTTTGAGAAAGCTTCAACTTTTCAGCAATGCATTCTCCGGTTCAATTCCATCATCTATACAAAATCTGTCCCGATTGGAGATATTGGACCTCGAATTGAACATGATGAATGGAACCATCCCAGAATTAATTGGACAACTTTCTGAGTTGAGAGTGTTGCATCTTGTAGAGAATTACTGGCAAGGTATCATGACTGAAACTCATTTCCTAAATCTCACAAAATTGAATGGCTTTTCCTTGTCATCATATAGGAACCTTTTAGTTTTCAATGTGACACGTGATTGGATTCCTCCTTTTAGTCTACAATATGTCAACATTTTGGACTGTCAATTGAACCCTACATTCCCTACATGGCTTAGAACACAGAAGGAACTCACAGAGATCCATTTAGTGAATACTACAATTTCAGATACAATACCGAATTGGTTGTGGAACTTGTCTTCACAGCTTGAGGTGTTGGATCTTTCTCAAAACAAATTAATGGGAAACCTCCCCAAGTCATTAAACTTCTCTTCCTTGGACTCGGTACATCTAGATTTTAATCATTTAGTGGGTCCACTACCACTATGGCCTAGTGTGACAAGGTTCTCCTTGAGGAGCAATTTACTTTCGGGACCAATACCGATAAGAATTGGCCTAGAAATGTCACAATTGACAGTCTTAGATCTCTCAGACAACTTGCTAAATGGTAGCATCCCATCATCCATAAATGGACTAACAGATTTGGGCTTTCTTCTTCTATCAAACAATCATTTATCTGGAAATATCCACAATCATTGGAAGAGTATGCAAAATCTGCTCTACATAGATCTGTCCAAGAATAATCTATTTGGTGACATTCCAAGCTCAATGTGCTCACTACCTTCTCTTAGCTGGTTGCAATTGAGTAACAACAATCTTTCTGGAAACCTCTCCTTTTGCTTGAAATTTGTTTCAAGCATATCGCTATCAACACTTGATCTTGGTGAGAATAGATTATCAGGGACCATACCAAAATGGATTGGAGAAAGACTTTCTTCATTAACAATATTAAGGCTACGAGGAAATATGCTCTTCGGAAGAATTCCTAAACAATTGTGTGGAATGACTAATATCCATGTCTTGGACCTTGCACATAATAATTTCTCAGGATCTATTCCATCATGTTTAGGTAGTTTGGCTGGTTACAAAAATTTCAATGGCACAATATTTCCGGAGATCACAGAGCATATGGATTTGGTTGTTAAAGGGAGACAATATGAATACTACAACCAAATCTCAAATGTTAGTCTCATGGATTTTTCGAAAAATAGTCTTTCAGGGGAGATCCCAACAGAACTAACAAATCTGACCTTATTGAATTCCTTGAATTTGTCATGGAACCAGTTTACGGGAAAGATACCAGAGAACATTGGAGCTTTGCACCAATTAGAAACTCTTGACCTCTCAAACAACCATCTTTCAGGTCACATTCCTCCAAGCATGTCTTCTATGACTTTTTTGAGCCATTTGAATTTGTCATATAACAACTTGTCCGGAGAAATTCCATCATCAAACCAATTTCAAACCTTCAATGATCCATCCATTTATGTAGGTAACCCACAACTTTATGGGCCTCCTCCATTGCCAACAATTTTCTCAATACCAAGTGACAGGAGTGCAGAACATAAAGATGGTGAAGATCGTTTTGAAAAGTTATGGTTTTACCTAAGTATTGCGCTGGGTTTCATTGTGGGATTTTGGGCTGTTTGTGGCAGCTTGTTGATAAAGAAGTCCTGGAGAAATGCTTACTTCCGTTTTGCTGGTAAAATGAAAGATAGGCTTTTAGTGGTCATTGCAGTGAATATGGCTCATTTGCAAAGGAAGATTCAAGCAGAAAAACACTGAAATTGGGCTTTAATGGAACTAGAAAATGTAATTTATATGTATTGTGCTTATTTTTTGTTTGTGATGTATTGTACTTAATGTTTAGGCTTAACTTTTGGGTCAAGTGATGTCTCAATATGTTAGGCCTCAAGTGGAGTCCCTCCAAGGTGTTATCTCCCCAACAAGGACTCTAATAAATTTGATTCTGTGTATTATGAATTGTACTTCTCAAGTATTGAAGACGCTTGTTACCTCCATTGTGCACAAGTCACAGTGGTCAACTTTTTGTTTGTTTTGCCATTCCAGATTGACAAGTCAGAAATGCATGGACTAATGGAGACATAGAAGCAGGGGCAATGCACATCCAAAACTTGGTAAGTCACATATATAAGCATTTCTCAGAGGAAGTACCTCTTAACTCATATAGGTGCTTTCGCTATGTGTCAACCATACTACTATATCCTCAGCGCAAATTGACATGAACACATTTACTCTTTATATTTTACAGATGCAACAAGAAGTAGCTCCACAAGCACTTGCACAAGATAATACATGAATTTCAGTTCGTAATTCACTTTAAAACTGCCTCCTAGACACAAATGAAAATAAAAATAAGGGTAAGCTACGTATTTAGTCCTTATCTTATATATCATATTTCAATTTGGTCCTTAATCTTTCACTTGTGTCAATTTGATCCCCAACCTTCAGTACTGTGTCAATTTAGTCAATGTTATTATTTTTTGAATGTAAATTGATGACGTGTTTAATGGTAAAAATAAAAAATCAGCTTTTGTTAATGTGACAGTACACTAAAATTTTATTTTGGCCATTTTCCATGTCATCAATTTTCACCCAAGATAATAATGATAGGAACTAAATTGACACGACACTGAAAGGTTAGGGATCAAATTGACACAATTAAAAGGTTAGGATAAAATTGAAATATGGTGCAAAGGATATGGACCCAATACATAGTTTACTCTAAAAATAATAATGTAACTTTGCAATTTTGCTTGAGTAAAGCAGAGTAATATAAAAGGGAGCTTTTAGATCAAATTTATGTCTTGAATGATGGTTAGGAGTACCAATTCATTAAAGTATAGACATAGTAAAAAGCTAGGCTTAGCTTTTAGTGCTATCAACTGGCAAGGCTCAGCCTCTTTGTCTTCCCACTAAAGCTCGGATGCGCATCAAATTCGGAAGGCAACATCGTGTAGACTTGGCAAATTTTCCCTTCCCATGGTTGTAACTTCTGTTGTGTAGCATGCAGAGTTTGCTACAAATCCATAAAGACATTTTATTTGTAGATTTTGAAGAAAGGGGACAAATGGTAGGATTGGCTTTTGACCTCTCTTGTAAATTTTGACTGCCATCAATAGCATCATCCCGAAGCTCTCTTGAAAATGCTCAATTAGTTGTTTTTTCATATCTGTTGTAGAGGGTTCAAGAATGGGACTGGAGCTACTGTCCATGTAAACAGGTTTTTATAAGCAGGGAGTTCCTTTGAAGCTGCAATGGTGGATAGGAGTGTTTCCACAAGATGGGGTTGTATCTGCATAAGTCACAAGCTAGTAAAAAACAAAGATTCATATTATCATTTACAAACTAGTCTCCCAATTATTTATTTATTTTAAAAAGGAGTCTATGCCTTTAAAGGAATTATAGAACTTAACTAGGAATAAATATATATAAACAAAATTCTGATACAAAATTGAAAACAACTCTCACCACCATTGACATTGAAGAAATTTTCACAATCCGATTCTACCCATAGTTGGTTTTTACGCGGGCATGTTTTATGATATCCCTTGAGAGGATAAAAAAATGGGAGGAAAGAAATTATAAGAAAAATAAATAAAAAAGTTAAACATATATGGTCATTTTCTCACCTTTTTTTTCAATACGAACTTCCTCTTTTCTCTCCTTGAAACTTCTATAACCAATTCAATTTACTCCATAAATATATAGTAATACCAATAAGACTTAGACAAACACTAAATGACTAATCAATCCAAATTCAAAAAAGTCACATTTTCACCCCGGGTAATCAACCCAAACCCATCCACTCATATAAGACCTAAACCCACCCAATTATTAATTAGGTCAAATGGGTATTAACCCAATTAAACCCAATTTACACTTATGTTAATTGGGTTTAAAATAGGTACCCAATTAGATCCATGTATGATTCAAGTATCATTTACCCAAATCAGTCAACTCTAAAATACCCAAAAACAACTAAAAAGACCAAAATACTCTTGGAACCACCAAAATAATTATAATACACTCCAAATGATCAAATATACCTCGTAACCTCTAAAATAACCAAAATACTCCTGAAATCTCTAAAATGATCAATAATACCTAAAAACCTCTAAAATGACCAAAACATCCTCAAAATCTCTCAAATGAGCCAAAATATAAAACCTCTAAAATGAGTGAAATATTAGGGCTGAGCATGGATTTGGCTTGCCTAACTAAACTGCCCAACCCAACCCGACCTGAAGGGTTTTGGGCGGGTTGGATAGTTCTCGGGTCAGCTGCCAGCTCAATTACTCGGGTCACGGGTCCAACCCGACTCACCCAATTTTTAATATTAAAAAAAAAAAAAATTTAAAAAGAAGAAGAAGAAGAAGAAGAAGAAAAGTTAACATGTTTTCTCAACCTTGAAGATCTTTTGCTTGCCATCCCTTTTTTTTCTTTTTCTTTTTTAATGTAAAAGAAGAAGATGATTAGAGGTGGGTTTTTTTTTTTTTTTTTTTTTTTTTTTTTTTTTTTTTTTTTTTTAAAAGCAAAAAGAGGTGGGTTTTGAAAACTTGAGAAACAAACACACACACACAAGGGAGAGGGAAAAGGGTTCTAACACAAAGGCACAACACAACTCCACTCAAAAACTATGGTAACTTTTAAGGGAGGGTAGGGCAAGTTATACTACACATAACACACTCTTTTAAGCAATGTGGGATAATTACCTTTTTTTTTTTTAAGAAACAAACACACACACACACAAGGGAGAGGGAAATGAGGTTTTAACACAAAGGCACACCACAACTCTACTTAAAAGTCATGGTAACTTTTAAGAGAGGGTGAGACAAGTTATACTACACACAACACACTCTCTTAAGCAATGTGGGACAATTACCCATTCTTTTTTTTTTTTAAGAAACAAACACACATACAGGAGAGAGGGAAATGGGTTTTAACATAAAGGCACACCACAACTCCACTCAAAAGTTATGGTAACTTTTAAGAGAGGGTGCGGCAAGTTATACTACACAACACACTCTCTTAAGCAATGTGGGACAATTACCCATTTTTTTTAAGAAAAAAAAAGGAGGTAATTGTCCTACATTGATTAAGAGAATATGGGTTTTGAAAACTTGGAAAGAGGTTTTTTGATATTATGATCATGCCTAAAATTATGATATTAGATACTTATATTTCTAATATAATATTCAAAAAAGAATTATTCCTAAGATAGATTTCTTTCTTAACTTACAATATTTAGTTAAAATTCTTTTTTTAGTCATAGCCATCTGTTGGAATTTTTTTAATGCAAACCTTTTGAAAATTAAAGTTTCCTTTTGAGTAATGTTTTCCTTCATTAAACCTTGATTCTAAATTTGAATCTCATTTTGAATTTGGTCGTCCATGACAAATTAGGAATTTTGCAACAAAGAAGTCAAACATAAATTCATTAATTTATACTTATCAATAGGAATGTAATTGTATATGCTAATTCAATTTTTTTTTCTCCGAATTTTTTTTAAAAAATCTTCCTAATGCAAAATTTTCATTTGAAAAGTCAAGTTTCCTTTTGAATCATGTCTTCATGTGTGACATATCTAATTTAGTCAAATTCTAATCTAATTAAGTTTCATTAGATAAAGAAAATTAATAATAAGAACGTAATAATATTTGGAGTAACAAGCATATTCATTTGGATAAAGAATATTAATGATAAGAACGTAATAAAATTTGTTTGTAACTCAAATTCATCTTAATATAACCTTTTTTTTGTTGAGAAAAAAAAAATGTGGGTGTTTATGGTTATATTAAACCCCCGGGCAGAGCACACACATTTAGGGATATGATGCCCACTAATGGACTCCTGTTGGTAGCGGAAATCGAACCTGAGTATGTTAGGCAGAGCGAATGAACCATACCCAGCTGAGCCAAGCCCCCATTGGCTCATCTTAATATAACCTTACAATACTACAACAGTCAATAATAGACTAATAGTATGGCTAGAAGTTCTTTACAATGTTAAATAGTAAATACCTATCTCTTGATTGTTCTCTCTAAACGTTTGAAGAGGTAGTAATAAGAACGTAATAATATTTGGATGTAACAAGTATATTCGTTTGGATAAAGAAAATTACTGATAAGAACGTAATAAAATTTGTTTGTAACTCAAATTCATCTTAATATAAGATTACAATACTACAACAGTCAATAATAGACTAATAGTAAGGCTAGAAGTTCTTTACAATGTTAAATAGAAAATACCTCTCTCTTTCTTCTTTTCTTTTTTGAGAAATAATTACAACATACTGCAAACCCCGCAACTCGTACCCTTTCCCCCCTAGACCCCAAGCACTTTGTACATGGGAGGTTCCAATTCAGTTACAAGGCCTTTGACAAAATACCTCTCTCTTGATATTTCTCTCTAAACGTTTGAAGAGGTAGTAATAAGAACGTAATTATATATGGATGTAACAAGCATATTCATTTGGATAAAGAAAATTACTGATAAGAACGTAATAAAATTTGTTTGTAACTCAAATTCTTTTGTTTTTATAGAGAGTTTCAACCTATGACATCCGCTCTTGATGAATGCTCTTTATCATCAGACCAAGACATCAATTAGTTTTTGGTGTAGACAGAAATTGAAACTCAGATCTCTTCTACAACCATCAAAGATTTTACCACTAACTAGAACCCACAAATTCATCTTAATACAACCTTACAATACTACAACAGTCAATATTAGACTAATAGTAAGGCTAGAAGTTCTTTACAATGTTAAATAGTAAATACCTCTCTCTTGATTGTTCTCTCTAATCGTTTGAAGAGGTAGTAATAAATGACGTGAGAGAAAAAAAAAAGATCTTAAATTAAGTTAGCGGATATGGCAATTGACTTTTACTAACTATTGAATCTTTTATAAATCCAAGGTGTATAAAAGGTGTAATTTTTGTCAAATTACACCAGGTGTAACTTGAACCTATCTTATATATATATATATATATATATATGGATAAAACTTAGGTACTGTTCCTTAGGTTCCCTTTTTAAGATTCAGCCATATGGTTACTTAATTAAAAAATACACTTTCATCCTATGTGAAAAATTCCACATGGCAGAATCTTAAGAGGAAAACCTAAGGAACAGCACTTAAGTGCTGTACCTAAGTCTTGCCCTATATATATATATATATATATATATATAGAGTTGGGTTCCAGTTACATCCGGTGTAACTCTATAAACGATTTTACACCACTTAATAACTTATTATTAGATGCGAATTTTGACAAATCTACCGTTGGATTACATTATATTCATATACTCTCAATGCTTGCAAAGTTTCACGGTGATCAAAGATTAATAGTTATGTTATCAATCAATTGTTTAAATTCAAGTTTTTATAGCTTAAAATAATTCATAAAAGATGAGTTTATGGATCACATGGTAAATAACATCCAATTAGCATAAAAATTGGCATGCATATTAAGCACATATAGAACATATAATTCAACGGTAGGATTCTTAAAATATGAATTTAATAACAAATTATTGGATAGTGTAAGGGTGGTATAACATTGCTTAGAGTTACACTAAATGTAACTTGAATCTAACTCATATATATATATATATATATATGACAAGTTCAAGTTACACATTTTTAAGACCATTGATTTCTATAAGATCTAAGGGTTAATAATAGTCAACTGCCACATTTAAAAACTTTATTTTAGGTTTTTTTTTTTTTTTTCCTCTCACCTTATTTATTACAACCATTGATTTCTCTCTTCTTATTTATTTATTCATGATGTCAAAATGAGAACATTTTTTGAGAATACACGTAGTATCTGCATGCAATTCAATGTGCATAATTTTTTCATCCTTCTCAAAGTTGTCGACCTCATCCACTTCAATTTTCAAAGTATTCTTATTTTTATTTTACCTTGTTGATTAACTTCAATTTTCAAGGGTGCAATGATAAATTTAAAAGCGTATTCAACCAAAAAAAAGAAAAGAAAAGGAAAATATATTTTGGCTTGCAGTGATAAATTTAAAAGCATTTTCAACAAAATAAAGGAGAAATATATTTTGTCAAGACCAACAAAAGTAGGAGTTAGCAGTTTCTTTTATAGCATAAATTGTGGAAGGAAATACTACATAAACAAAGTAGTCGGCCCCTAAAAGAAAAACAAAGTAGCCGAAATATATTGCTAATGGATTGTGGTTATATTGCCGTAATTGTAAAATCAGGACATCATCAATAATTAGCTTATTTATTTATTACCTCACTACTTAGAATTTTGACATCCAAATCAGATCTTTCAAACTCTTGAATAACAACTATTCAACATTAGGGATAGTAAAATCTTCATGAAAAGTTTCAGATGATGGCACCAATACCCCGGCCTGCCTACCCCTTGCTTCAAATAAATCCCAGTAACATCCAAAAAAAAAAAAAATATAATATGTACATATATGCAACGCAAGTGATAGGATGGAGCACTGTGATGTTATGCAATAAGGGCACGTTTGGTAGACTGTAATAAATACTGTAATGTAATAGATATTCTTATGGCATAACTATTCGGTTGTTTGGTTATGTTTTTATTATAATGAATAGTTATTCCTTAGGAATAGTTATTCTTCAAATGAAAAATAACTATTCATTATAAAAAATACTGAATATCTATTTCTTCACCTTATGTAATAAATTTTAAAAAAAAAATTCCTAAAAAGCCATTAGTTGCCACATCTTCAAAAGGAAAAAAAATAAATTTTCCTTATTGTTAATTAGTAGCTCTATTTTGACTTTAAAATGATTTAATTACACCTTCTTTTTGTACTCTACTAAATTGTGGATGCATATTCAGGATTTTATTCCTAAATGGTCACCAAACTAATGAATAGTAATACTTATTACATTCCAACTTAATGTATTCATTGTAATACTTATTCCTATTTGTATGTAATAATCATTACAGTGTACCAAACATGCCCAAGTCTCCATAGCAAGAAGGGTGGAATAAAAGAAAATTATACCATAATAACCCGGAGAAAAATAAAAAATGTTCTCATTTTGACAGCATGAATAAATAAATAAGGAGAGAGAAATCATTGGTTGTAATAAATAAGTTGAAAAAAAAAAACCCTAAAATAAAATTTTCTAATGTGGTAGTTGACTATTTTTAACAATTAGATCTCATAGAAATCAATGGTCTTAAAAATGTGTAATTTATTTGAAGTTACACTAGGTGTAACTTGAACCAATCTCATATATATATATATATGGACAAAATTTAAGTATAGTACTTTAGGTGTTGTTCCTTAGATTCCCTTTTTAAGATTTAGCCATGTAGCTACTTAACTAAAACATACACTTCCATTCCATGAGAAAAAATTTACATGACAAAATCTTAAGAAGTGAACCTAAGGAATAACACCTAAGTACTGTATCTAAGTCTTACTTATATATATATATACATATAGGCTAATAAAAAAAACATATTCTATTTAATTCATTTTATTTAATGAAAATTTAACTATTACCATAATCGTCCAATTTATTTTGACTATTCCTAAAAATTAATTATAGAAAGTATCCTAAGATTATTTTTTGTTTATTTTTCAAATAACAAGGATGAAAAAAACAATAAATAAATAAAAAACAATAAAAAACTGACTTGAGACCAACCCGACCATGGGCCAAAATCTTCTGGTTGGGTCGATTTTATTCTTGGAAATTTTGGGTTGGGTTACGAGTGGCTGGAAAATCGATCTGACTAGACAAAAGCTCGGTCCTACAAAATATCCATGAAACCTCTAAATGTCCAAAATACCCCCAAAATCTCTAATTTGAACCAAATTACCCAGAAACCTCTCAAATGACCAAAATACCTACAAAACTTATAAAATGACCAAAATACACTCGAAAATCTCTAAAATGACAAAAAAAAATTCCCCAAAATCTCTAAAATAACCAAAATACCCTAAAAATCTCTAAAATGGGCCAGAATACCCAGAAACCTTTAAAACGATCAAAATATCCTCGAAACCTCTAAAATCAGCCAAAATACCCAGAAGTCTCTAAAATGACCAAAATGCCATAAAAAAAAATCTAAAATGATCAAAATGCTCATAAACCTCTAAAATGACAAAAAAAAATCCCGAAACCTCTAAATTTATCAAAGTAGCCTTGAAACTTCCGAAAATAACCAAAATACCCCTAAAACCTAAAAAAAAAAAAAAAAAAAAAAAAAAACCCTTAAAACCTCTAAAACGGCCAACATACCCCTGAAATATCCAAAAAGACTAAAATACCCTCAAAAGCTTTAACATGACCAAAATACTTCAAAACCTCTAAAATGACCAAAATACTCCTAAATCCCTAAGATGACCAAAATACATCCAAAACCTCTAAAATAACAAAAAAATAACTCAAAACTTCTAAAATTACCAAAAATACCCTGAAAACTAAAAAATGACCAAAATTTCCCCAAACCTCTATAATGACCAAAATACCCCCTAAAATATATATAATGACCAAAGTACCCTTGAAACCTTAAAAAGGCCGAAATGCCCCTAAACATCTCAAATGATCAAAATACCCCTAAAGCTCAACGATGATCAAAATACATCTGAAACCTCTAAAATGACCAAATTACCCTCACACCCACTCAACCCAATCCAAACAACCCAGTCTCAAAATTCCCCAAATTTGAAAGGATGAAACCCCAATGCTGCAATCCCACTACCTTAATTGGCAAGCCCAACTGGTAATCCAAAACCAACAACCCCAAGGAACACTCCATCGCTAGTTATTGAGAAATCCACATGAAAGTTACGACCAATAGATGGGTATATGGGTATAGAGCTCATTAAACCCATAGCCCACCAACAAATTTCAAACAATACGGTAAAAAATGTTACAAAATTCAATCATTGATTTAGTATTAACTTCACTAATCTTGAAAGAAAAAAAAAATCATCAATCCATACACCCATATAAAAAATTTGGCATATCATTGGCTAATCTTCAAAACAAAAACCAGAATCAAAATAAATTTCAAGAAAATGAAAAATACTGCAACCCAAAGATCAAAAACAAAGAGAGCAAAACAAAATTTTATAAGAAACCTCCAAAAGAGCAACTTTTGGCCAACCCAAAGAAACCAAGAATCCTCCAAAGATCTCTCTTTTATACCAAACCAAACCAAGCAAGTCATTTCTAAAATTTTCAACCAAGCAAAACAGTTTCCTTAGAGTTTTTTGAATAAGAAAAGGAATTGTCTTCTATTTGTGTATAGCAAGAATGTTCAAAGTTTTTGTGTTGCTTCAGTACCCATTAGCTCAACAGAGGAGGGAGGTTGCGTTTGAACTCTTTATAGTGGGTTGGGGTCGCCGATTGAGGCTAGTGGGACTATGGCGTTGGGAACCTGGGGTTCATCCTTTCAGATTTTGGGATTTTTGAGTTGGGTTGTCTGGATCGGGTTGATTGGGAGTGAGGGTAATTTTGTCTAATTGAAAATTTTAATTTACACATGCCAATCATTTTATGCCATTTGTTTATAATTAAAAAAATAAATTAGTTTGATCCAAGTCAGGTATGACATTAGCACTCTGTTAAGCCACATAAGATATAAACTAAAAAAATATAAATAAAAAGGATAAAAAATAGTACGTTTTGCAAAGTTTAAGGACAAAAAATAAGCTTTTGAAAGTTTAAAGATGAAAAAATGACTTTTGTAAAAATTTAGGGGCAAAAATGATATTTTACCATTTTTTTAATTTTAATTTTTATGGATTGAGCTTTTATTAAACAAAATGGCAGAAGGCGTTGGGACTGGACAGACTACCAGACACTCTTAATTGGCCATTCTTCCAACTTTGACCAATGCATAAAATCAAAAAGTATAAATCTCCAACTCATATTTTCAATGTAAAGTAAAGCATGTTAGATCTAAAGATTTTTCTCTACCACGCTGCTCTCTCTTGAGACCGTGGTACGTAGAACTTGGTTATCTTCCTCGAAGTGATATTTTCTTCCCTCTACTAACACTGTTGGTAGTAGGGCTTGTTGGGTTTTCCTTTCCTGGGATCTGGGAAACACTTTTCTTCTCTCTCTTTTCTTTTCTAAAATCTCAAAACCACATCCGGAATGGAAGATATCCTTAGTGAATGGGAAAAGTCGTCCCTAACCACTGAAGAAGGGACCAAACTCAGCCTAACAAAATCAAAAAATCTGAAGAGTAAGGAGTACGTATTAGCATCAAAGTTCCTGACAAAACGGGCCATTAACATGGAAGCTATTGGACAAACATTTAAACCCCTGTGGAGAGCCCGTAATGAGTTTAAGATCAGGGAAGCAGGTGACCATGTTCTGCTTTTTATATTTGAGTTAGAATCTGATGCTGAAAGAGTTTTATCACAACAGCCATGGTCCTTTGATAAACATTTAGTGCTATTCCAGCGCTATGACTACAAGACTCCAGCCAAACACTTGCGCTTCACAAAGGCCAAGTTTTGGGTGCAAATACATGGTTTACCAATGAGATTATTGGATCCTGAAATAGCAATAGAACTGGGCGAATCTCTTGGAGAAGTATCAGAGACGGAGAATCCGAAAGAGCTGGTGGGAAACGATTTTGTCTGTGTGAAGGTGGAGGTGGATATCTCAAAACCCCTATGTCGAGGCCGTAAAATTGATATAGGAGAAGACAGAGAGTGATGGGTGTCTTTCAAATATGAAAAACTCCCTAACTTCTGTTATTGGTGTGGCTTAGTGTCCCATGATGAGAAAGAATGTGAGAAACGATTCATGGATAGAAGCTCTGGTTCTAAGGAAACACAAGGGTATGGTGCTTGGCTTAGAGCGACACCGTACAATCCAGGAAAATCATCCAATACGATTGTTTCAGGTATGGGTGATGGCCTTGGAGGTCTGGATGGAAGTACCACCATGAAGCAACCAGTCAGGCCAAGAAAGGAACCTTTGGTAGGCACACAGGGTGTCAGCCAGACTCAGGCCAACATAGAGTCACATTTAAGCGCTGACTTCTATGATTTGTCAAATATGGATATTGCGGAAAATAGAGACATTCCTCAGCAGATTCCACGTGAGATTTCCCCCCAAAATTCCCAGGTAATTAATGACTTTCCTATTACATGCCCATCACCCCATCCAAGAGATTTTGAATCCCAAATTGAAGAGATTGATACGGCTCTTAAAAAGTTTGACTCCCATGATTTTAGCACACCAGATATGACAGTTGGCACCTCAATTTATGCGGCCTCTAATGGAGACAATTTAGGAGTTGTTATGAATAGGGTGGAAAGCGGGGAACACCAGAACTTGGCACACGTGGGTAGTCAACTTATACCTACTATACCCGACACAATTGAACTCAGGAGATGGAAGAAGTTGGCACGTAATATCCCTAAGACAGATTCAAACACACAATCTCCAGTACCAGTAAAACGGGGAAGAGAGGAGGGTGATGAAATCCAACTTGAGTTACCTTGCAAAAAATATCAGGTTTCAAGAATGGACGAACAGGACATTTCAATGGTGGAGGCAGCTTAACAGCCCCGCCAAGCACCATGAGTATCATTGTATGGAACTGTCGTAGGCTTGGGAACCTGCAGACAATGAAGGAGCTTGAAGTGATGATTCGAGCTAAAGATCCCTCCGTCGTGTTCTTAGTCGAAACATGGGCGGATGAAGCTAAGCTACAAGAGATTAAGCACAAGATAGAATTTGATAATTTATTCTTTGTGGAAAGAAATAATCGAGGGGGCAGTTTGGCACTATATTGGAGGAATTCTATTGATGTACATGTAGATACTTTTTCCAAGAACCATATTGACTCCATCATTAATAAGGGTGGGGAAGATGAATGGCGCTTCACAGGTTTCTACGGAGAACTAGTTTCCCACAAAAGATTTGAATCATGGAATAAGCTCCGACAACTCCAGAGAAAGTTTAATCTCCCTTGGTTGTGTGCTGGAGACTTTAATGAAATTTTTGGCAGTTCAGAAAAACTAAGAGGTAGTAATAGAAGTCAAGCGCAAATGCAGTTATTCCGGGATGTGGTGGATGAATGTGGTTTTATTGATCTTAGATTCTCAGGCTATCGGTTTACATGGCAGAAGCACTTCTCTTCAGGTCACTCTTTATGGAAGCGACTTGATTGAGCATTAGCAACTAACGATTGGCTGTTGAGATTTTGCAGGTACAAAAGTCCAACATCTACATGCAGACTCATCTGATCACTGCCCGCTATGGATCAATACCATGATACTTAACTTTCACAATGCACCAAAACTCTTTAGATTTGAAGAGATGTGGCTGGCTGACCGGGGATGCACTGAAATAGTTGAGGCAGTCTGGGATGCTAGAGGTAGTACTTTCGTACTAATGGCGTAGTGCATTTACAAGTTTAGCTTGTTATGTATGTACATATATCTTTGTGGAAGAAATCTTGAAATCTATGTGTGATTGTTGTAAATAGATCTTCAAGCTTGTCATGAATGATTGGTCAATAGTCTTGTTTGTCTTGATACTTGTATAAACTTGTGCCTATATCTCTTCCCACTTTATTTTTATGTTTTTGCTATAGAACTCACCAAATGTAAATCTCCAAATGAAAAGAGATATTGAGCTGCAAAAGCCTGTCGCACATACTAGTATTTGACTAGGAAAAAGGAAAAGCGACTTTTAAATTAAAATGAAAAGGTGCTCAAAAGCCAAAGGATAACTCTAATTGTTGAAATATCAAAAATTTCAAACACCAATCTCAAAAGGAGATGTATTATCCAAAAAGGATCAAATGTCATGAATTATGCAGAAGCCAAATGAAAAGCTTCTAAATTTTCTAATCATTCTCTTGTGGGAGTTCATATATGTTCATTTCTATAATTGAGATAGACTACTTAATTTCGTATCAGTTGTGTATGACTTGATTGAATTGATCATTTAAGCTTCACTCTAGTACTATTTCACACTTGATCCACACACACAACACACAAGTTTAATGTTCAATGAATGTCAATTTCATTTGTGTGGTTGTACATGTTCAAATGTGATGTGTGTGTGCTCAACCATATGTGGATCAAACCAAAAAGATTTTTTTTTGTTCTTTTTGTTTGCTTTTGGAAGTGATTTGTATCACCTATGTTTTTAAAAATTTTTCAAGTTGTGTTTGTGTGAAAAAAAAAACATGTTTTCTGGGTGTTTTCGTGACCCATTTCATATGCAAGCTCAACTGGGAGTTAAATGGTCCAAATCTCATGTTTTTCAACTTTGTACAGAGAGTTTCGCGACTGTTTCATGAGTAGCTCGCGAGTAAGGCTTACTCGCAAAAAATTTTGCAAATACTTTCGCGAGTTAGCTTCCCACGAAAATTCCCAGATCAGCTTTTTAAAGGGCATTTCATGGGAAGTTTGTTTTAAACTTCTCCCATCTTCTCTCAAACCCCTATTTTAATACTTTAACATCAAAACCCAACTAATTTCAAGTGTTTTACATTTCATAAACATATCTAAGGTAATCTTTGTTAGGTTTTGAGTTTGTAATGTTGGCAAACCATGACAAAAACTAAGTCTTATTAGTTTAGAATGGTCTACATTGAAGCCCAAGACAAAAAAAAATCAAGTTTGGGACAAAAACACATGAGTTACAAGCTGGTTGGTTCGATCAATCGAAAGAAAGGTTCGATTGGTTTTCCTGGGTTATCATATCGTTTTGTTATTTATCTTTTCGCTGCTTTGCATGATATGATTATATGATTGTGTTAACCTAGATCTGAAACTTGGACTAAGCAATCACTTGGCTAATTATCTAGGTTAATCTAATTGTAGTTTTAAGGGGTCTAAAAACCAACAATCTTTAACTCTTTTCATCTATTTTGATCCTTAGATTATACTTTTTGGGGTTTTGTGTTCATAGTTGAGATTTTTTAAAATGGGAGTTAGAAAACTTAATTTTTGTCAATCTTTTTTATTGGGCTTTGTTTTAAATGATGATTTGCTTTGGATGTTGGCCCCTTGTGGTAAAATTAAATGTATTTAGGCAAGATTTTCATATATTCTTGCATTGTTTAACATACATGTGTAGTGTGTGCACTCTAAATGTTTGATAAAATGCCCAAATGACATTTTCTCCTTTGCTGCACACACTCTAACACTTGACATGTTTTGCACTTCTCTCATGCTAGTCAAGTCTTTTTAGACCTTTTAGCACTTAACATGTTCTTGTGTCTTTGTCATGCCTAGGTTTACATCATGTTCCATCATCCTTAGCATGCCATATTCTTTATGCTTTGTAGCAATTTTTTTTTTTTTTTTTTTAATGTTTTTGTCTTATGTTTAAGCTTTATTTTCTCATTCATCTTGCACCCCTCATGCATCATACCCTTGCTCATATCTTCTTTTCTTTCCCTCATTCCTATTGATTGTTTTGTCTATTCGTGACAAAAAGGGGGAGAGTATACTAGAGAGTATACAGGTTTGTATTGTCATTTCTATATGACTCATGTGCACACTCTTAGGGGGAGTAATTCTATCTCATGCACATTCGTAGGGGGAGAAAGCTATAGGGGAGATGCATATACTAAGGGGTAGAAGACATTTTCCTTATTTTGGTTTGGTTTATATTACTCTTATGCCCTAGTAGGATCTTGTTCCTAGATGCATATACTTTATGTATTTTGCATTGGTCGAGTGTTGGACATGCATTTATCCTTATGCTATTGTGCTTTATTGATTGCATGTTCGGATGATCATTTGCTTTGCTATATGATCATTGTGGTCATTTCCATATGACTGTCATGTGTTTGATCAAGTTGCTCATATGTTTCACAACATGTTTACTTGATCGCATTTTACTTGTCACATTATACTTGTCCTTTTATCACTTGATTTACCTTGAGGGTCTAATGTGTTTTGTGCAAGTGTTTCAGGTTACAGGTATATATGTTCCAAGTGCTACACAGCTTCTAGATTTAGGTGTGAGTGAGTTTTGCCATTATTCCTAAACTCACGTTTAAGTCTGGAGTCTGTTATAGGGTGTTTTGTCATGGAATAGCCAAAGGGGGAGATTGTAAAGTTGTGATTTACAACTATGTTTTATGTTGGTTTTATTCCATGACAAAAAGTGTTGTAATTGCTCTAATTTTGTTCCTTGTATTTTGTGGGATTTTATTGTATTGGGTTTAGTATTAAGTTGGTGAAGACTTAAGCTTAAATGAAGAATTAGTGGATTTCGAGAGAAGCTCGCGAGAAGCTAAGCCGCGAAAGAGCATGTGAGGAGCACATGACTAGAAGCTGAAGAGTCGTTTTCGCAAGTGTCTCGCAGGTAAGGCCTTCCTGCGAGACAGTCGCGAAACATTTTACCTGGAGGATTTTTATGTGCGAATTCCTTACCCTTCACCCATACTATATATACCTTCATTACCCACAAATGTAAGTGAGGTCATTCACAGAGAAAAACCCTAGATAGGTTTTCTACAACACACACACCCATCTTTTTGAGAGAGAGCTACTCATCCTTAGTGAGAATTAATTGTAACCTCTTCTCCTTCCCTCTCCCATTATCATACCTTGAGAGGAGATTTATATCCAAACACAATTTACACATTTTCAGAGTGTAGTGAGTGTTTTTGGTGTTGCTGGGAAGCATTGGAAGAAGTCAAGGATGGCAGATGCAACATGGAGCTTGTTGCGGGATTTGGAGAGTTAGACAAAACACAGTTCCGAGAAGCCTTGTTGGAGTAGGAGCTTGGAGGGCTTAGGTATAGAGGGTAGATTAGGCTTGGAGGGTCTCTTGCTTATCCATGTATCCCAACTGATTGTTTAGTGGATCGATTACCGCTTGGAGGGCGACGGAGAGGTTTTTCGCTGAATTCTTCAGTTTCCTCTTCTATAACAAGTCTCGGTGTTATCTGTGTTTGCATCTCTCTTTCCTACTCTTGTTCATTTCATTTTACTGCTGTGTTGCTTTAAATATGGATTAGAGTAGCTCCCTTGCTTGTATGCTTGCTTTTACACTATTCCGCACTTAGTATTAAGTTAGTGTAAGATCAACCAAGCCGTAATTTGAATTGGAGGTCTAAACAACTCTTGTGTTTTTACCCACCACAATAGGCCCGCTGTAACAGCTCGTTTTTCTTGTAGTGACCTACACTTCATGATTAGGTACATTATTCTCTCAAGATTAAGAGTTTATGTAAATAGAAGTTGTTGGTTTTTAGACCCGTTAAAACACAATTGATTTAACCTAGGTAATTAGCCAAGTTGTTACTTAGTCGAATTTAACAAATCTAGGTTATCACAATCACAAAGATCATATCATGCAAAGCAGCGGAAAGATAAATAACACAAGATAAGATCACTTAAGAAACCAAATCGATAAAAATCTGGGAATGATTTAACTTAGCTATCCTCAAGGTAAAAAAACAAATCCACTAGAAAGAATCAAAGTTCATACAATAAGACTTACAAGCCCCCACGCTTAACTTCTTATTGCTACCCACCAGTAGAACTTACTAACACGACCACGTGCAAGCTCCAAATCCACGGACTCTTCTTTCTTTGGCCTTTGCAAAACACAAACACCCACGTTTGTGACTTTGAGATCCCACTCAAAGGTTAGCAACACAAACTCTCATGTTTGTGACTTCAAGATCACCCTTGAAGGTTTAGATCATCAACACCTTTGATGACAAGAGAAGGCAGCAATTTCTACAATATCGGATCTTGAGATTCTTCAAGGAATAGCACCGATAGAAGACATAAGAGAGCTTTTTAGGAACAAAACCCTAAATACAAAAGAGGCACACTCTTTTCTCTCTGAAAAGCCACATAAAAACGTGCTTAGGGTTTCCTTTATATATTGGGAGAAGTAGATTAGAAACCCTAATCCTTAATGGGCTTGAATTGCTGGGTTTAATTAAAATTCTGCAGATACGACTTTCGATCGATCGAGCCTATCTTTCGATCGATCGAACCAGACAGATTATGAAATCTTCTTCCTGCAGCTTGTATGTTCTTGAATCTTGACTTGAATCACCTTGAGCACTGTCTAATAATACCTATAGACTCTAAGATCTATATCTAGACAAGTTTGTGTTCACGATTTGCCAATTGTTCTAAACATTTAGAACCTAACAAACTCCTCCTTTGGCAATTCGTGACAAAACTTTCATACAAAATGAAATGCTCAAATATAAGAACAACCCAATACAATAAAATGCCCAAGTACATCACAAATCCCAATCTAAGACTCCTAACTTAGAAGTTACAAGAAGAGGTAGAAGGTCTTGATCAGAATGCACTTATCTTTCCTGAAACACTCAACAAACACATCACCGCATGTGTAGAAAGAAAGACATATAAACAATAATATGAAACAAAATATAAAAAACAAAAGTAAATTCTAACTCTCCCCCTAAGTTAGATATATCAAAAAGTTTTTATATTCTCCCCCTAAATAAAACAAACAGGTCATCTATGTCTCCCCCTTTTTGTCACGTATTGACAAAAACTATCCAATCAGAAGATAGACAGAAAACATACGCAACAGAGTAAGAGAAAATAGAGACAACTCCCCCTATGAAGAACAACAACTCCCCCTAAGAACCACAAAGGTTAAAAAAATTTCTCCCCCTATTAAAATAGGAAAAACAAAACAAGTTTTGGGAAAAATAGTTTTGGGGAAAAATAAAGGGAGTGGGGATAAAAAAAGACACAAACCAAGTTTAAAAAAAAACTAAGTTGAGGATACACATGAAGAAAAGATATTCTCTCTTTCAATAAAATGCAAACATAGCACTATGTGTCCCATAAACAGTTGCATGAGTAGAGAAAATATTTGCACATTGATTATCCATTATATCTCTTAAGAAAAAAATTTCTGCAATTCACACATAAAAATAGCATATACTAGAAAGTACATAACTCAAAAATTAATCAATCAATTTTTAAATCAAGTTGAGTACCCAATTTAGCAAAGTGTATGCATGTTATGTGTGAAAACAATGAGAGATATGACTGCAAAACTGCAAGATGGATGCAGAAAACAATGCAATGCATGTGAATCCTAAACATAAATGATGCATGGAAAAAACAAATTTTTGAAAAAATAGAGCAAATTCAGAAACTCCTCAAAGCACAATATTTCATGAATGAAATGCATGAGTATGAGATTAAAAGTTTTTTTTTTTTTTTTTTAAACACTTGAATTCAACCCAGATCTTCCAAAAAAAAGTTTTTCAACCAATTTGTCCTCAAAAACTCAAACGTTAAGCACATTTTGCATCAAAATCAAGGAACTTTAATCTTGGATGACCACAACAAGATCACACACAATATAATGTACCAAGTTTAGCAAAGAGTAACTTGTGTAGTGTGTGCAACTAGCAAAAACTTGAGATACATGTGAGGTGATATGTAAATAGAAATCAATCACAATGTCTACAAAATTCATCACATAGAATTTGAAAGAGACTATCACCTAAAGAGTTACATCATATAACTCTCACATCTCCTAGAAAACAAGCTTGCAATCATGTAAGTTTCTTGAATTATGCCTCATAATATACACACCAATTTTAATTCATTTAGAAATTTATTAAAAGGCCAGGATAATGTACACACCAATTTTAATTATGTGATTTTGGCATCAAGCCTAATAGTACACACCAATTTTAGCATTTATAATCGAGGCTACACCTTATGTTCTTTTTGTGCATGTGCTACACTTTCTCGAGTACGAAATCTTACGATATGCACTAAGGTATTCATAATTGGCTAGTGAATAGTGGTGAGATAGTTATTTATGCCTTTCTCTAAAGGTTCAAGTCCAACAGTCAAAGACATGTGACTACAAGATCAACACAAAGTGATTAAAACCATAAACATTTCCCCACACAACATGCACTACAAAGTTTCAACTAATAAAGTGTAATAAGTAAGCTCATCAAAGCTAAACAAGGTACATAAACTTGTTATGTAAAGATAATATGGTCAATCATTGATTATAAATCCAAGATGTGAAAAATACAAAAATCTTTTTGGTTTTAAAAAATTTATGACCAAAAACAAAAAGCACACATTATGCTAAATGAACAATGCAAATGCTATGCATGATAATGCTTAACTAAGCTGTAGAGGGTACACAAACAAGAAATATCAATTTCTTAATTAACCCATGAGTACATGTACAAACTAGTATATACTCACACAAAATCAGAAATAGCTTAGCACTTATTTAACACATACTATTCAAGTTTCTCCATAATGTCAAGCATGTTCTAAATCAAGAGAGAGATATCATAACTCATGTAATCCTCAAGAAAAATAAAACTCGACACAAAATAAAATATTTTTGTCATTTTGAAAATTTTTCAATGTTTTTGGATTTTTTTTTTTATAAAAAAAATTAAAAAACAAAACAACAAAAACAAAACATGTCCACAAACAATTGAAAGAATTAAATCATGGACAAGTCAGCAACACTCACCTTAGAGAATTTTTTCTCACCCATATAGCACGAGTTTTCGGCTTTGAAGGTGAAAATCCATGAGAAGCAGAGTGTATTTGAGGGATTACACCAATCTTCTGAGAAAGACTGAAATTCTGCAAATTCCTTTCACAAGCCAACAAGCTCAAATTTTTCAAAAGAATAAGAAACAATTTATATGGACTTATGGTAGGAGAAATATCATCACAAATCCTAGATTGAAACACAGAATGCTTAAATTTCAGTTTATGACAATTAGGACGAATGTGACCACGGACACCACAAAAATGACAGACAGGAACAAATTTAGGAACATCAGCATTCCTAGTGGGGTTTCTAGTCACAGGCTTTGGTTCTTGCCTCAACAAAGAACAATTTGTTCTAATATGACCAACAATACCACAAAGGTGACAGGTAGGCAAAAAAACAGATTTATTATGCTCTCTAACAGGAGGTTTAGACTTAGGTTTAGAAACTTCAGCGTCAACATCAGAACTTTTACCTTTGTCTAACCTAGCAAAATAAGCCTTTTCTTTATTATTCCTCTTGAAAGGAAGGATATAAACTTTCTCAGTTTTAGGCTTAAGAGAAACAGAAACACTTCTGTTATCAACAGCAAACTTGGTACAAGTCAAATTTTCAATTTTAGCTTTAGATTCAACTAACTCTTGTTCCAAGCTTTTCATCTTCTCATCTTGAGAGGAAATTTGATTTCTCAAAAATTCATTCTTTTTATTAGATTCATCTAATCTAACAACCAATTCCTCTTTTTCAAGATTAGCCAATTTTAACTCTTCCTTAAATTTCTTAGCAATTTTCATAGATTTCAATAATTCCATACGAAGAGTTTCACAGGCATCAATAAAATCAACAGAAGCATGAGCAGAAACATGATCAGAAAAACACTTCAAATTATCCATGACAACAGGGGTCAAGGATCAGCTCTTAGATCAAAAGATCTAAAACAAAAGAGCAATCTGCTCTGATACCACTTGTTGGTTTTTAGACCCCTTAAAACACAATTAATTTAACCTAGGTAATTAGCCAAGTTGTTACTTAGTCTAATTTAACAAATCTAGGTTATCACAATCACAAAGATCATATCATGCAAAGCAGCGGAAAGATAAATAAAACAAAATATGATCACCTAGGAAACCAAACCGGTAAAAACCTGGGGAGAATTTAACCTAGCTATCCTCAAGGTAAAAAAACAAATCCACTAGAAAGAATAGAAGTTCATACAATAAGACTTACAAGCCCCCATGCTCGACTTCTTATTACTACTCACCAGTAGAACTTATTGACACGACCACGTGCAAGCTCCAAATCCACGGACTCCTTCTTTCTTTGGCCTTTGCAAAACACAAACACCCACGTTTATGACTTTGAGATCCCACTCAAAGGTTTAGCAACACAAACTCTCCTGTTTGTGACTTCAAGACCACCCTTGAAGGTTTAGATCATCAACACCTTTAATGACAAGAGAAGGCAACAATTTTTACAATACCAGATCTTGAGATTCTTCAAGGAATAGCACCGGTAGAAGACATAAGAGAGCTTTTTAGGAACAAAATCCTAAATATAAAAGAGGCACACTCTTTTCTCTCTGAAAAGCCACATAAAAACGTGCTTAGGGTTTCCTTTATATATTGGAAGAAGTAGATTAAAAACCCTAATCCTTAATAGGCTTGAACTGCTGTTTGGGTTTAATTAAAATTCTACAGATACGACTTTCGATTGATCAAGCCTGTCTTTCGATCGATCAAACCAAACAGATTATGAAATCTTCTTCTTACAGCTCGTA
This sequence comes from Quercus robur, assembly GCF_932294415.1. Lineage (NCBI taxonomy): Eukaryota > Viridiplantae > Streptophyta > Magnoliopsida > Fagales > Fagaceae > Quercus > Quercus robur. Next base: position 49,820,262 of record NC_065536.1, read on the forward strand.
TGTTCTTGAATCTTGACTTGAATCACCTTGAGCATTGTCTAATAATACCTATAGACTCTAAGATCTATATCTAGACAAGTTTGTGTTCACGATTTGCCAATTGTTCTAAACATTTAGAACCTAATAGAAGTCGTGAGATTTATTATTCATTTGACAGTCGTTAGGAGAATAATAAATCTCACAGCGGTTCAGTTCAATATGTCTTAACTTTTAAAACATATCAACTAGAAGTCTCCACTTCCATGAATAAGACAAATCATCTTAGTTGATATGTTATAATCTTAACAGATGAAATGCCTAATTTCATCACCGACTACGAATTAAAATTCTGAGTTTACAAAGAACTTGTGATTTATATTTTCTGTGACTAAATCACATGCTATGCATCTCATGGACTATATGATAATATCCAAATATTCATGTTACCCTTATTTTAGATAATAATAAAACAACTTTATTAATCATAACATTAAGTCATACATAATATCATACATAGCATCATACAATAAGATTTAAGGGCACTAATCCTAACAGCCTAGAGGAGTTAAATTTGGGCAATAACCAACTCATTGGGAATATCCCTCATTCTTTGGGGAATTTAAAACGTTTGGAGATACTGGACGTCCAAGACAACAAGACAAAAGGAACCATCCCAAAATCAATTGGACAACTTCGGAGTTAAGAGAGTTGCATCTCTCTTGGAATTATTGGCAAGGTATCATGACTGAAACTCATTTCCTAAATCTCACAGTATTGTATGAGTTTTCCTTGTCATCATCTAGGAACCTTTTAGTTTTCAACGTGACACGTGACTGGATTCCTCCTTTTAGTCTACATTTTGTCTACATTTCTGACTGTCAATTGAACCCTACATTCCCTACATGGCATAGAACACAAAAGGATCTCACACAGATCCATTTCGTAAATACTGCAATTTCAGATACAATACCGAATTGGTTGTGGAACTATTCTTCACAGCTTGTGGGTTTAGATCTTTCTCATAATTAATTAATGGGAAACCTCCCTAAGTCATTAAGCTTCTCTTCCCTAGAGTCGGTACATCGAGATTTCAATTATTTAGAGGGTCCACTACCACTATGGCCTAATGTGACAAGACTCTCTTTGAGTAGCAATTTACTTTTTGGACCAATATCGATAAGAATCAACCAAGAAATGTCACACTTGATAGCTTTAGATCTCTCTGGCAACTTTCTAAATGGTAGCATCCCATCATCCATAAATGGACTAAGACAATTGGGCTATCTTGTTCTATCAAACAATTATTTATCTGGAAATATCCATAACCACTGGAAGAGTATGCAAAGTCTGGTCTTCATAGATCTGTCCAAGAATAATCTATTTGGTGGCATTCCAAGCTCAATGTGCTCACTACCTTCTCTTATGTGGTTGCAATTGAATAACAACAATTTTTCTGGGAACCTCTGTTTATGACTGAGATTTGTTTCAAGCAAATCACTATTAACACTTGATCTTGGTGAGAATAAATTGTTAGGGACCATACCAAAATGGATTGGAGAAAGTCTTTCCTCAGTAAAAAAATTAAGCTTAAGAGGAAATATGCTCATTGGAAAAATTCCCAAACAATTGTGTGGTATCACTAATATCCATGTCTTGGACCTTGCCCAAAATAATTTCTCAGGATCTATTCCATCATGTCTTGGTAGTTTGGTTGGTTACAAGCATTTCTATGACACGAACTTTGGAGATGTTGCAGAGCATATGGATTTGGTTGTTAAAGGAAGACAATATGAATACTATGATCAAATCGCAAATGTTAATCTCATGGATTTTTCAAAAAATAGTCTTTCAAGGGAGATCCTAGCAAAACTAACAAATTTGACGTTACTGAATTCCTTGAATTTGTCATGGAATCAGTTGACGGGAAAGATACCAGAGAATATTGAAGCTTTGCACCAATTAGAAACTCTTGATCTCTCATGCAACCATCTTTTAGGTCACATTCCTCCAAGCATGTCATCTATGACTTTTTTGAGCCATTTGAATTTGTCATATACAACTTGTCTAGACAAATTCCATCATCCAACCAGTTTCAAACCTTCGATCCATCTATTTATGAAGGTAACCCACAACTTTATGGGCCTCCTTCATTGCCAATAAGTTTCTCAATGCCAGGTGACAGGAATACAGAACATAAAGATCAAGAAGATGTACATGTACATAACAATGGTGAAGATCAATTTGAAAATTTATGGTTTCACCTAAGAATTGTGCTGGGTTTCATTGTGGGATTTTGGGTTGTTTGTGGCAGCTTGTTGATAAAGAAGTCTTGGAGACATACATACTTCTGTTTTGCTTAATAAATGAAAGGCTTTTAGTGGTCATTACATTGAATATGGCTCATCTGCAAAGGAAGATTCAAGCAGAAAAGACACTGAGACTGGGATTTATTGAAACTAGTTTATATGTGTGTGTGTGTGTTTTGTACTTAGTCATTGTATTGTACTTAATATTTAGGCTTTACTTTTGGGTTAAGTGATATCTTAATATGTTAAGTCTCGAGTGGAGTCTCTCTAAGGTGTTATCTCCCTAAAAGGGACTTAAATAAATTTGAAGCTTTGTATCACAGTTTGTACTTCTCATGTATTGAAGATGCTTGTTACCTCCATTGCGCACAAATCGCAATGGGTCAACTTTTTGTTTGTTTTAGCATTCAAAATTGAGAAATGCATGGAATAATGTAGACATAGAAGGCAGTGCACATCTAAAACTTGGTACGTGTTAACCATACTACTATATCCTCAACGCAAGTTAACATGAACAAATTTACTCTTTACATTTTACAAATGCAACAACAATAAGTAGCTCCCCAAGCACTTGCACAAGATATTACATGAATATTAGTTCATAATTCACTTTAAAACTACCTCCAAGCCACAAATAAAAAAAAAATAATAATAATGATATAACTTTGCAATTTTGCTTGAATAAAGCCAAGTAATATGAAAGGGAGCTTTTAGATCAAATGTGTGTCTTGTATGATAGTTAGGAGTGCTAAGTCTTTAAGCTTAGCTAGTTAGCCTCCAGTTCTACAGACCATCAAGGCTTAGCCACTTCCTCCTCCCACTAAAGCTCAGGCTATGCACCAAATTTGGAAGGCAACACTGTGTAGTCTGTAGACTTGGCAAATTTGCCCATCCCAGGATTGTAACTTCTGTTAGGTATTACCTCACTAATGCATGAAGGAATTACTGGGAAAACAAGTCTGGCATCTGTTACACAACACAGACTTCCTTTTCTACAAAGTCTTCAAAGCAAAGTATTTCCCTAACGGATCAATCATGGATGAGGATGTTAAGGGTGGAGGCTCATATGCTTGGCAAAGCATTTTAAAGGCGAGGAAGGTGATCAATTTGGTTTCTATTTGGTGAATAGGTGATGGAAAAAAAGTGAAGATTTGAGGTGATAAATGTTTACTTGACTTGACCTCCAGTAAAGTCATTTCCCCTCAAAAGTGCTTGCCTATGGATACTGGGGTTTATGCCCTTATTGATGAGGATGGCCCAAGCTAGTTGGAGTACCGAGTTGTTAATGAATTTTTACCCTGTGAAGCTAGCTCTATCTTGAGTTTGCCCCTCAATTATCGCAACACTACTAATAAGCTGATTTATTGGTAGAGTACAACTCAAGGCACTCACACAGCAAAGAGTGACTATAAGCTGCTTATGGACAATGAGGCCTTGACAAGGCCTAGTACTTTGAATCCTACTAAGCTATCGGGGTTTTTGGAAAAAGATTTGGGGCTTGAAAGTGCTTAATAAAGTTAAACATTTTGTTTGGAGGGCATGTAATGAAGCTTTGCCTACTAAGAAGAATTTATTCCATAGGAATGTTACTAAGTTTGCAATATGTGGTGGTTGCAACTCTAAGTTGGAGGCTACAATTCATGCTTTGTTTCAAAGCCAATTGAGTTTGTTGGTTACTTTGAGCGAACCAAGACCTCCTAATTGATTGATAGACTACTTCGAGGGAGTCCAAACCTCCAAAGTGAATACTCACTCAATAATAATATTTTTCAACTTTCTTTTTTATTAATCAACATCAAGACATATAAATAGATGGATTTACAAGATAAATCTAATATTTAAATTCAAAAGAAACCGAATCTTTATCTACTACAAGTAGATAAGATTTATTCAAATACTAAGCTAACAATCTATCCTATCATTATCTAATAATCCAACTCCTAAGAAAATCTTAAATAATAAAATTAAATAAAAACTAAGCCCGTAACATTCCTCCTCCCTTGAAATCAGCCCTTGTCCTCAAGGGTTTAATCTGAAAATGATTGTTGCATAAGAGCTCGATCTTCCCAAGTTGCTTCTCACCTACTGGATCACTTCTTGGGCTTAAAAGGATCTTATGACTGGGTATCTGTAGAGATGGAAAACTATTTGGTGCTGTAAAACTATCTTTAACCTGATTTAAAAGTTGTTGCATGCTTGAATAGCGTGAAGGTGGAATGATTTGATTTTGTGGAGCTCCCATGGTCTTCTTATCTTCAAGTATGCATTGCCCACCACTTTCCTTATTTGGCTTCTCTTATTCACAGAGAGCCAAATTTGTCTCTTTGGTTGCGCATTGCCCACTATCCTCTTTAGTTGGTGTCTCTTGTTCATATCTAGCCAAACGCAAGGACTTGCATATCATTTGCATTTTTTTGATAGTTTCAACTGTTAGAGATTGTATCTCTTTTAGTTTGTCTATGCATTCCAACAATTGTTCCAACCATTGTTGCTTCATGCTTGGCTCTAATACTAATTGTTACAAACCAATTGAGTTTGTTGGTTACTTCAAGGGAACCAAGACCTCCTAATTGATAGAAAGACTACTTTGAGGGAGTCCAAACCTCCAAAGTGAACACTCAGTCAATAACAATATTTTTCAGAGTGTTACGTACCAGCTGCCAAACTAGATTGGTTCTAGCTTTTGAATTTGTTTAGGAGTTTATCTTTATCTTAGCTATTGATTGTTATCTGATATTTCAAGTATTTGTTATTTAATAAGATAGCAATTGCCTTTATCCTTATTAGATTAGCAGGCTAGCAATTGTAGGAATTGTTCCTATCGTTTAGGTGTTGGATTTGTTTTTACATTTAGTTGTAAGCCTATATTAGGTCTATTATGATTAATAAAGAGGTATGAGAATATTTTAGTAAAATCAAGCTTTACTTATTAAGGAGGTCTCAGTTATCCCTCGAATTATAACCATATATTTCCTCTTGTCTATTGTTTTTTTTTTCTGAAAATCCTTAGATCTAACCATAGCCTGTTGAGGGAAAAGAGGAGCTGCACATGCACGTGGCCGTGGAGGGGGTCATATCAAATTGGTATCAAAGCAGGTTATGGCTAAGGATCGGGTGGACAAATTGGAAGGTGAGGTTAACAACCAAACTTCCATGGTTTCAAAACAACAGAAGATGATGAATGAGATATAGGGAATGCTTGCTGTAATGTATTCTCATTTTGACAACCTTTAGAGTAATCATAGCAGTGACAATTCTCACAAGCGTGGTCAGGGGGAAAGGTCTTCAGGTAGAGTCAACTCTGGACCATCCGGCTCACATAGTACTGTCATTCCAAGGGTGACAAAACTAGATTTCCCACACTTCAACAGAAATGAAGATCCAACTAGTTGGATCTACCATGCAGAGAAATTTTTTGAATTCCAAAATATTGCTAAGGAAGAAAAATTTCATTGGTTGTCTACCATTTGGAGGGGGAAGCACAATTATGGCATCTGTAAGGTTGAATTTAATCAACCATTTTATTGGCTTTATTCCGTGCCAAATTTGCTTGTATTTCAGCATTTAGAAACCCTGTATTTAGGTGGGTTTGTTGTAAGGGTAGTGAGTGAGATAGAGTGTTGATTGCTTAAGAGTGTGCAAGAAAATAGAGACTCGCGGCTTGTTCTCGCGGGTGGCTCGCGGCTTCAAGCCGCCAGACGCAGCACACATACCAAGCGTGCCAGAAGGTGAACAGTCTTGCTAGCTGGAGCACTACAGGACAAAACAGGACAACTGGCCATACGATTATCTCGCGACTGGATCTCGCGACTCAGTCAAGTCGCGAGGTCAAGCCGCAAGCCACCCCTGTTTTGTAAAACCTGACGTTTCACATTCCTCTCTCACTCCAGTATAAATACCCCTTATACCCACAAATGAAAGAGAGCTTCCAGAGAGAATTTTGAGAAAGAAACCCTAAAGAAAAACAAGATTGATTCACCTACAATCTATACATTAGAGTCTCTTCAAATTCCTCCACTCTCTTCCTCTCCATTGTCAAATCCTTGAGAGGCATTTTACCAAAACCTTGTTCTCACCATATTCATCACTGTGAGAGGGTTGTTTGGTTTTTTGGGAAGCAGTTAGGAAGGAGCCAATCTACATTGGTTGATGCTACGATCTAGTAGCGGAATCCGGGAAGCTAGAAAAGAAAAAAGGTTCGGCGCAATCTCGTTGGAGTAAGAAGCTTGGAGGGCTTAGGTGCACTGGGTAGATTAGGCTTAGAGGGTCTATTGCTGTCCATGTATCCCAACTACATTTTCTAGTGGATTGTTTACCGCTTGGAGGGCGGCAGAGAGGTTTTACACCGAGGGCTTCGGTTTCCTCTTCAATAACACATCGCGTGTTGTTTTTATATTTGCATCTTCCTTCCCTTTTATCTTTACCTTTTATTATCTGTTGTGGGTTGTGATTTTAATTTGGCTTAGATAATTTATCCAATTCTATATTATAGCTTATGTTCATTTTCCGCACACTAATTGTTTGACATAAAGCTTGAATTGGTTAATTTGTAAATTGGGGGTCTAAACGTTCAAGGGTGTTTATACACATATTTGAACTTTCAATTGGTATCAGAGCGGGTACACTTGTTGTGGTTTAAATACCTAAGTGTGATCCTTGACCCCTTGTGTTTATTTGCCATGGATTGTGCTTTGTATGCCTCTTTATATGATTTGGTTGGTGATGAATGTAACATGCCACGTGCTTGTGAAAATGTCTCTATAAGTGTTAATCCTCATAAGTGTGATGACATGTTATTTGGATCTATGGGTGTTGTTGACAAACTCTTAAAGAAAAATGCTAAGAAGTTTCAAAAGAATTTGAGCAAGTTATTTTGTGAAAAGGATGATTTGATTGCTAAGCTCAATGAATCCAACAAATTGGTTGAGAAATATAAAAAACTTGCTGAAATTTCTCTTGAAAAGCTGAAAGAGTTTGAATGTTTGAATATGGAAATGGATGCTAAACTTGTTTTGTCTAACAAACTTGTTGATGATCTTAAATGTGAAAATGAATCTCTTAAGATGCATGCCAAGTGTTGATTGCTGAACCTATTGTTAAAAAGGATGAAAATATTTGTTGCAATCATGTTGTGGTATCCGATTTTGTGCCTAGTGTGTGTTTTACCTTAAAGGACAAATCGGTGTACATTCCTCCACATAAAAGAAATCAAAAGGTGGAGAGAAAGGCTGTTAAGTCAAAGCCTTCGTTTAGGTCTCAACCTAAGGTTTTGAATGGATCTAAGTTTGTTCCAACTTGCCACCATTGCGGTGTGATTGGTCATATAAGACCTCAATGTCATAAGTTGAAGAGGGAACAAAACCATGTTGCTAGATCCCTTCCCAAAAAGCCTAATGGACCTAAACACATTGTTTGTCACCATTGTGGTGCCTTTGGTCATCTAAGACCTCAATGCTCTAAGTTTCATGCTTTTAAAAGAATCAAAAGAAAAGAAAAACTTGAGCTTCTTGGAAGTTGTGCTAAAAAGAGTGAACCAGTTTTGAGTGAAAATAGCATGTTGTTAAAGAAAATGTTTAATGCTCTTAACTCCTTGACTATGTGCATCTCCGGTTCTCATTCTTCCAACCCTCGTCTCACTTCTCTTGAGACACTTATTCCAAACAATCGTTCCTTTTGGATGAGGATGGGTTCCTATGGTTGAGCTTTTACTCTTTTGGTCCTTAATCTAATTCTTTCGATCTTTGTAGGACCCTTCATGCATTAAATGTCATATCTTCATGCATTTTGTGCATCTTCATTTATTTATATGCATTGTTTTGTTTTTTATCTTACTTTTATATTTCAGTTTTGTGTGAGTAAAAAATCCAAAACCACATAAAAAGTGAAAAATATAAAAAGTGAAAAATTCAAAAAGTTTGATCGTATATGTTTGAGCACATATCACATGTGAGTTTGGCCTTGTACCTTTGTACAAATGGCTTTGTGCATGTACGAGTTTAGCTTGTTATTTTTGCACTTATATCTTTGTGGGAAAAATCTTGACATCTTTGTGTGATTGTTGTAAATCGATCTTCAAGCTTGTCATGAATGATTTGTCAATAGTCATGTTGGTTTTGATACATGCGTAGACTTGTGCTTATATCTCTTCCCACTCTTTTATTTTTATTGCTTAAAGAGCTCAATAAATGTAAATCTTAAAATGAAAAGAGATAATGAGCTGCAAAAACCGTTGCATATACTAGTATTTGACTAGGAAAAAGGGAAAGCGACTTGTATTGAAAATGTTTGATGCCCAAAAGCCAAAGGCTTGTTCATCAAATTGAAATATCAAAAATTTCAGGCATCAATCTCAAAAATGAGATGTATTGCTCAAAATGAGTTGTATTGATTCAAAATGATCAAATGATATGAATTGTAAGAAGCCAAATGAAAAGCTTCAATCTTATATAATCATTTTCTTGTGGGAGGTCATATATGTTCATTTCTATAATTGAGATATACCACTTGACTTAGTACTAGTTGTGTATGACTTGATTGAATTGATCATTGAAGCTTCACTCTAGACTAAGGACTATTCCACATTTGATACACACACACAACACACATGCCTAATGTTCAATAAATGTCTTATTTATTTGTTAGATTGTACTTGTCTAAATGTGATGTGTGTGTGCTCAATCATATATGGTTCAATCCAAAAAGATTTTTGATCATTTTATATGTTTTTGGAAGTGATTTTTATCACTCTTTGTGTTTATGTTTAGTGTTTACTTTGTTTTTCATTGTTTAACCATGTTCTGTATTGAAAAATAGGTGTCAGTGTTTTTCGCGGCTCAGTTGGCGACTCGCCAGTCGCGAGTTCATCCAGAAGCTTTTGGCGACTTACTCGCGGCTTGCTCGTGACTCACTTGCGACTCGCGAAAATTTCGCGACTGAACCTCGCGACTCGCCCAGTCATGAAATGCCCAGAAATAACTTTTTAAAGGGTTTTTTGTGGGAAACTTGTTTTAAACCTCTCCCATCCTCTCTAAAACCCCTCTTTCAATACTTTTACATCAAAACCCAACCAATTTGAATGATTTTTCATTCCATTAACATTTCTAAGGTAATTATAAACTCTTTTCATTAATTTTGATCCTTAGATTATGTTTTGGAGAGTTTTGTGCTCTTGGTTGGGATTTTTATCATAGGGGTTGGGAAAACTTAATTTTTGTCAAATTTCTTCATGGGATTGGTTTCTTTTGTTTGGTTTGCATTGGATGTTGGCCCCTTGTGGCAGAAAGAACATGTATTAAGGGTGGATTTCATGATGTTCATATATTGTTTCACATTATTGTTCATAGTGTACATGCTAGGTGTTTGATAAAATGTCTCTTAGACATTTTCTCGCTTGTTTGGACTCTGATGAGTACCAAACTTTGGGGTTTCTCATGTTTCCTCATTAAGAACATGTTTGGTTCATTGGTTGTGTATTTAACACACCTTGCCCCACATGTGCATTTTTCATGCATTGGTCACATTGCACTTTGCCACCTCTTGCACACACCTTTGCTACCCTTGTCATGCATTGGTCTAGACCTTACTTCTTCATCCTAGCATGTCATGTCTACCTTATACTTTGTAGCATTTTACATTGTCTTAGATTTGAGCTTCATTTTCTCATTCATCTCGCACCCCTCATGCATCATTAGCATTGTTCATACCTTCATCTCTTGCCCTCGTTTCTTCTTGACCCTTTGTCTATTCCTGACAAAAAGGGGGAGAGTATACTCTAGAGAGTATACCCGAGTGTTTTGTCATTTCTATATGACTCTTGTGCACATCCTTAAGGGGAGAAATTCTATTTCTCATGCACATTTGTAGGGGAAGAGATATTACATAAGGGAGATGCATATACCAAGGGGGAGAAGGCATTGAGATAATAAGAAAACTTTACTCTGTTTGTTTTCTTATTTTCTTTATGGTGCTTTGAGTTATGCTTTGTGGTTCTCATCGCATCATATTTTTTGTTTTGGACATGCATATATCCCTATGCTATTGGGCTCCATTGAATGCATGTTCGAATGATCATTTGCTTTGCTATGTGATCATTGTAGTCATTTCTATATGACTGTTTTGGTGTATGATCAAGTTGCTCACATGTTTCACATCATATTTACTTGATCGTAATTTACTTGTTACATTATTCTTGTCCTTTTATTACTTGCTTTACCTTGAGGGTCTAATGTGTTTTGTGTAAGTGTTTCAGGTTACAAGTTTATATGTTCCAAGTGCATCACAGCTTCTCATCACTTTGAAGGGGAGAAACTTTAAACACTTTTAGTTTATATTGTTTAAGTTTATATTCAGTATTTTGTGCTTTGTACCCATGTTGCTTATGTAAGCTTTTAGGGTTATATTTTTATGCATATTTTGTAGGCTTTATGGTTTGTACCATGCTTTATGTAGCCTTTTATTCTTTGTTTAAATCAGTACTTCTATCTAAATGTATTGCATTTTCTTTTAAGTATTGTTACTCTTGTGCCCTTGTAGGATTGTTCCTAGATGCATATACTTAGTGTATTATGCATTGGTTGAGTGTTGGGCATACAAGTATCTTGCTTTGTTCTTGTTAACTTGTATGTTCAAGTGTTCATTCCAAGTATGAATGAGCACTGTGATCACTACCTTGTGATGATTACTTGGTTGATCAAGCCATGATTTGAATCTTCACTTCATCTTTGCTTGATCACCTTAAACTTGTTTCATATGTATTTCATGCTTTTCTGCATACAATGATCATGGTGTATTGTTATGATTCAAGCGCTTCACAGCTTCTAGAGTTAGGTGTGAGTGAGTTTTGTTCAACTGTTCCCAACTCACATGTTAAGTCTAGAGTCTGTTTTAGGGTTTTGTCACGAAATAGCCAAAGGGGGAGATTATAAGGTTGAATTTAATCAACCATTTTATTGGCTTTATTCCGTGCCACATTTACTTGTATTTCAGCATTTAGAAACCCTGTATTTAGGTGGGTTTGTTGTAAGGGTAGTGAGTGAGATAGAGTGTTGATTGCTCAAGAGTGTGCAAGAAAATAGAGACTTGCGGCTTGTTCTCACGGGTGGCTCGCAGCTTCAAGCCGGCAGACGCAGCACACATACCAAGCGTGCCAGAAGGTGAACAGTCATGCTAGCTGGAGCACTACAGGACAAAACAGGACAACTAGCCATACGATTATCTCGCAACTGGATCTCGCGACTCAGTCAAGTCGCGAGGTCAAGCCGCGAGCCACCCCTGTTTTGTAAAACCTGACGTTTCACATTCCTCTCTCACTCCAGTATAAATACCCCTTATACCCACAAATGAAAGAGAGCTTCCAAAGAGAATTTTGAGAGAGAAACCCTAAAGAAAAACAAGATTGATTCACCTATAATCTATACATTAGAGTCTCTTCAAATTCCTCAACTCTCTTCCTCTCCATTGTCAAATCCTTGAGAGGCATTTTACCAAAACCTTGTTCTCACTATATTCATCACTGTGAGAGGGCTGTTTGGTTTTCTGGGAAGTAGTTAGGAAGGAACCAATCTACATTGGTTGATGCTACGATCTAGTAGCGGAATCTGGGAAGCTAGAAAAGAAAAAGGTTCGGCGCAACCTCGTTGGAGCAAGAAGCTTGGAGGGCTTAGGTGCACTGGGTAGATTAGGCTTGAAGGGTCTATTGCTGTCCATGTATTCGAACTACATTTTCTAGTGGATTGTTTACCGCATGGAGGGTGGCTGAAAGGTTTTACGCCGAGGGCTTCGGTTTCCTCTTCGATAACACATCGCGTGTTGTTTTTGTGTTTGCATCTTCCTTCCCTTTTATCTTTGCCTTTTATTATTTGCTGTGGGTTGTGATTTTAATTTGGCTTAGATAGTTTATCCAATTCTATATTATATCTTATGTTCATTTTCCGCACACTAGTTGTTTGACATAAAGCTTGAATTGGTTAATTTGTAAATTGGGGGTCTAAACGTTCAAGGGTGTTTATACACATATTTGAACTTTCAGCATCAATTACTAAAGGAAGAAGAGAGTAATCACTTGGCCTCTCTTCAAAGAAGGCTTGTACACACGTTATGGCCCAACAGGGTTTGATGACTTCTTTGTTGATCTAATGAAGCTCAAGCAAATGGGATCTGTGAAAGAGTATTTGCTTAATTAGTGGCCTTAAAAGAACATTTACAAATTGATGGTCAAGCACTCAAACCGGCTTCCTTATCTGCTGTAGTGGGCAATTTCAACATCAACAACCTCTGTTAAGGACATATTTTTTGTAATTGGCTAATCATTTAACAAAACGCACTTTACTTGTATTTGGGTAGATCTAAGATGTGTTTAATACTTCAAGAAACATGTTGTTCAAGTCTAGTATTAAAGCCATGAAGATTAGATCAAGAAACAAGTGAAGAAAAGCTGTTCACTAAAGCTGGACAAATAGCTCGACAACTGCGGACAAATAGCTCGATAGCTGCTCGATAGATAGCTATCTATCGAGGTTTAATGAGGCTCGACAGATACTATTTATCAAGGTATCTATCGAGGTTATGGGAATTCATATTTTCAGATCTGATTTTCGGCCCATGCTTTTGTATTTGTATAGGGTTTTTTTTCTCACAACCCTAAACATATATAAGGTTTATTTTAGAGGCTATCACATAATAGAATATAAGGAGAACATATGCAAAAGGTGACCGATGCCTTATTCTTTCTGAGAGAAGCTACTGTGTCTTTGCGCCTTAGGGTTTTGTAACCAAGTGCTTCTTGATCTTCATTGTTGATGAAGTGAAGAACTTTGCACCCAACATCTTCTTCAAGTTGGTGAGTGAGTCACGTACTGGGATTCATGCAAAGGAGTTAGTCATGTACTAGGATCCGTGCAACAAAAAGGGTGGCATTCATATATTGAAGAGTTTAGAGGTTCTGAAGCGGTAGAAGGTTTCTACTGTAAGTTCATCTACGAGGATTGTAAAGTCTAGGGACAAAGGTTTTGTACTAGATTTGAAACTTTTCTTTACTATAGTGAATTGCTTTTCGGGAAGGTTTCCCCCCAGGTTTTTTACTATGAAACTAGTTTGTTTCATTGGTTTTCTTGGGTTATCATATCTTGTCTTATTTATTTTTCCGCTGCATGATTTTGACATGAAATTGATGTTTGTTTGTTTTAACAAGTTTTATTCATAATAAATCTAATTAACAACTTGGATCTAAAACTTGTTAATTCTATCAACAGGGGTCTAAATTTCCCAACAACCTCCATCTAAAGAAAATGAAGATCCTTTGCCTCTATCTCTTAGCAAAGTGAGTCCAACTACTAAAACTTAGCAAAGTGAGTCCAACTACTAAAACTGTCAAAAAGAGAGGCGGGACAAGGGCTTGTGCTAATTGTGGTGAGAATTTTGCACTAGGACATCAATGTAAGAAGCTATTTTTTATTGAGGTGTGTTGGCCGGATGAGCATGGAGAAGTATCCCTTGAGGAGAAGGGATGATTTTAAGGGGAAGGGAGTGTGTGTTACATACCAACTGCCATACCAGATTGGTTCTAGCTTTTGATTTTGTTTAGGAGTTTATCTTTATCTTAGCTATTAATTTTTATCTGATATTTCAAGTATTTGTTATTTAATATGATAGCAATTGCCTTTATCTTTACCAAATTAGTAGGCTAGCAATTGTAGGAATTGTTTCTATCGTTTAGGTGTTGGATTTGTTTTTACGTTTAGTTGTAAACCTATATAAGGCCTATTATGATTAATAAAGAGGTATGAGAATATTTTAGTAAAAATCAAGCTTTGCTTGTTAAGAAGGTCTTGGTTATCCCTCAAAGTATAACCATATATTTCCTCTTGTCTACTGTTTTATTTCCGAAAATCCTTAGATCTAACCATAGCCCCTCGTGGGAAAAGAGGAGCTACACGTGGCCATGGAGGGGGTTGTATCACGCTCTTTGGTTATGTCAAAGGATTAAAGATGTTAGGTGGGAGGATAAATTCTATCGAACAAGATTATTTGAACACTTCTTAGATTTCAGGAATTTGTTTTTGGGAGTTTTTAAATCTGATGATCCAGAATTAGCAAATCGATTCACTATGGTAGGGTCGAGTATCTGGTTCAAGAGGAATGCAGATCGTATGGTGCAAGGATCACTACCATACCATAAGATCTACTCTGATGCAGTGGCAAGACTACAAGAATTCAATACCATTTTCATACCATCTAGTTTGCCTTAGCCGGTATTTCAGTCTGAGCATTGGGTACCCCTTTGATTCACCTTTTTACAAAGCTAACTTTGATAGAGCTCTCTTTAGGGGCTTCTCATCAGCTGGCATTGGGGTTGTTGTTAGAGACTTTAAAGGTAACTAGATGATGTCTCGTGCGATGCACAGACCATTTTACAATTTCTTTTGAATCATTTTTATATATATTAAGACCTACATATAGTACTTATTTTGTTATATAATATTTATGTTTGCCCACAATATTATTGAATACTTTGAAACTTGATTTTCTTAATTCATATTTTAATAAAAAATTTGTATAACACTATAAGACTATAACATATTATAATATTTACTGCTAAAATTAAATAGATTTTATTTTTTAAACTAATTAAATGATTTTGAAATCTATAAATAAGAACTTAAAGCATAAAATATTTTTATATTCTAAAATTACATATATTTAAGCAACCTACCAAACACTTCCTCAACCACTCTATTCTCACAACCAAATATGGAGACATCTATAACTTGCCCCACCCTCCCTTAAAAGTTACCATGGCTTTTGAGAGGAGTTGTGGTGTGCCTTTGTGTTAGAACTCCTTTTGCTCTCCCTTGTGTGTGTGTGTGTGTGTTTGTTTCTCAAAAAAGAAAGAAAAAAAGAAAAGAATGGGTAATTGTCCCACATTGCTTAAGAGAGTGTGTTGTGTGTAGTATAACTTGCCCCACCCTCCCTTAAAAGTTATCATGGCTTTTGAGTGGAGTTGTGGTGTGTCTTTGTGTTAGAACCCCTTTCCCTCTCCCTTGTGTGTGTGTGTGTGTGTTTGTTTCTCAATATATATATATATATATATATATGGAGACATTAATTCAAACACCCAATTCACTATCTCAATGAAGTTAAAGAAATCATTTTTAAGTATCAACATAAAAAGAATCTAACTAAACAAAGATAAATTGGCTAAAAACACATCAATTTATCAAAATTTAATTTTTTTTAATTGGGTTTTTGTATCCTTTAAAAAACAGCAAAAAATATTTTGAAATCATCGCCAATTTTTATTTTTATTACTATGGCTCATACCGCACAAAACAATCGTAAAAAAATCCTACAAAGAAACCTACAAATTATGAGTTATAACACAAAATAATAAAATAGTTGACTTCATATATAATCAATTAGAATGTATCCTTTTCTTTTTCTTTAGTTGACTTCATTATAATCAATTAAAATAGTTGACTTCATTTATGACTGGTAAAGTCTCTGATGGTTGTATAAGAGATTTGGGGTTCAATCCCCGCCTACACCAAAAACTGATTGGTGTCTTGGTCTGGTAATAAAGAGCTATTATCAGGAGCGGATGCCATAAGTTGAAACTCTCTCAAAAAAAAAAAAAAAAAAAATACATTTATGACTTTCCCAAACCAAAATCTCAAACACCCAAAAACTCAAAGCGAATCACAACCTTCACAAAATCAACAACGTCCGACTTCAACATCAAAACCGTACACTTCTATCATTTGAATAAAAAAATGCAATCCCCTTTCCTTGGTCATAGTCTACATACTCACATGGGTTAGAATCAAATGGTACCACAATGTTAAAGTTATGTACGTGTCTTTGAAAGGCTAAAGGTAAATGACATTGTTTTTGTATGAGTGTATTTGAGATGAGATGGCATGAAGGGTTGTAGGCATGTGTATATAAAGGAGTAGAAGTGAAAAGGGTGAATAGAAATGCAAAGAGTTTTTTATGTGTGTGAGAGAGGAAAAATCTTGAAACATTGAACCAAATAAAAGAAATGGTAGTCTTAAAACATTGAATAAAAAATGTAACAAAAAGTAGTCTTGAAACATTGAACCAAAGGAAATAAAGAGTCCTTATTTTCAAATTTGTTTTTATCTCTAATGTGGCTTAAGAATATTTCAATTCTCTTCATAGAGTGCGCCACATGGCAAAACCTCATGCTTTCCCACATGAGGTCTCTGCTTTTATATATATATTGATTGATGTTATCAGAGCTTTGTTTGAATGGATTGGTCTACCTCCATCCGAGGTGGAGGAGGAAGCTCTTGCTTGCAGGAGAGCTGTTTCTTTTGCCATTGAAATTGGTCTGCAGGAAGTTTCTGAAGAGGGACTCCAAGACGATCATTAACTCTTTAAATTCAGATTGTTCTTCCTTTGCCCATTTTGGTCATCTAGTTGAAGATTGCGGAGTCCATGTGGGCAACCTTAGGTTCTCTGCTTTCACTCATGTGCGTAGAATCTGTAATGTGTGGCAAAAAAATTAGCTAAGAAAGCAAGATATTTGCTTTCCCCCCAATTTTGGCTTGAGGACATCCTTGTTGATATCTCTCCATTTGTAATGCAAGACAAAAATTTTATGTCAAACCATTAATAAAATTCCAGTTGGTTTACTAAAAAAAAAAAAAAAAAATTTGTTACGCATTTGTAAAGGTTTTTATTTGTAGATTTCAAAGAAAGGGGACAAATGGTAGGATGGGCTTTAGACCTTTCTTGCAAATTTTGACTGCCATCAATGGCATCATCCCTGAAGTTTTCTTGTAAAAGCTCAATTATTTGTTTCTTCATATCTGTTTTAGAGGATTCAAGAATGGGACTGGAGCTGTTGTTCCTGTGAAGTGGTTTTTCTAATTGATGAGTTTCTTTGAAGTTGCAATGGTGGATAGGAGTGTTGTCATGAGAGGGGGTAGTATATGCAGAAATCACAAGCTAGTAAAAAAGTTTAGACACAAATATAAACTATAGTCTCTCCTTTTATTTTTAATAAAAAGAGTCTATGCCTTTATGAGATAGAAGTTAAAAAGTAAATATATATAAGTAAGGGTGTGTTTGTTTTGGGTGAAAATCACTTCTGGAAATGCTTTTCCGGAAATGAGGCTGTTTGATTGGTCCAGAAAATTCTATTTTCCGGAAATTGAAATCCGTTGACCGAAAAAAAATGCCTTTGACCACGGAAATCATTTTACACTTCCATTTTCACTTCAAAGTATTTCCGGAAAGAGAGAGAGAGAGAGAGAGAGAGAGAGAGAGCGCGCGCGATAGAGGAGAAGAAACATTCCAGTTAGTCTGATGATCGCTGGCGAACTCCGAGCTCTAGTCTGCGTCGATCTCGTGAGCTCCAGTCCGACGATCACCGTGAAGATCGAGATCGCACCGTCGCGAGATCGCGTCATCGATCGCGATCTCGCGAAGGCGAGATCGAGATTGCGACCGACGGCGCGATCTCGCAAAGCGTCGATCGCGATCTCACCTTCGCGAGATCGCGCCGTTGATCGCGATCTCGCCTTTGCAAGATCACGATCTCGAATAGCGATCGTTGATGATTTTTTTCCTGGGTTTGTCTTTTCCTTCTTCTTTTCCAAACATCAAAAAATATTTTCTGGAAAATTTTTTGAAATGCAACCAAACACATGAAAACATTTTCCTTTCCGAAAAATAGCATTTCCGGAAAATGGAATATTTTCCGGAAATGCTTTTACACGAACTAAACACAGCCTGCCGAATTTTGAAACAAATTGAAAACTACTCTCACCACCACTGACACTGAAGAAATCTTCACAATCAGATTCTAAGTAGACTGTAGATCAATATATAAATTTTTTTTTTCTACCTCTTTAGAACCTACATAACGAGCACCATTCTGTTAAAGTTGCTATATAGTTCATGAGGAAGTCGAGAGGAAATGGGTGAAATGGTTTGAAAATGTAAAACAGCTTACTAAAATGTGTAAGCTACGGAATTCAAAATCTCCCAACTTTTGCCTACAGTTAGTGGCAGAGCTAGGAATTTATTTTTTGGGGGCCATATATATAAAATGTTTTTTTTTTCTTTTGTGTGTATGAAATCTAAAATAGTAATGTAAAATACTTCATAACGTAATATGTACTATAAACAACAACTAAATACATGTTAATATAGTAGTATATACTTTATATTTTAATTAAACTAATCAAGTACATTTATAAAGTATAATGTCATATGGTATATAATATATTGATTATTATGATAACAAATAATATATTATAAGGAAAATAAAAAAGAAAGCAAATGGAAAGTAAAGTGAAGAAATCAAAAGAAAGCAAATGCAAAGTAAAGTAACATAGGAGCATTGTATAGGGGTGAGGGGTTTACAGAAGCTTCAAGCTTGTCTTTCACTTTTTCTTGTCTAGTCTAATCACACAGAACTTTTACTTTTTATATTGTGAACACAAAATTGCAGCAATGGTGGAAAAATGAAATAACTGAAAAGAATAAATAAATAAATAAGGAAACAGAGACAGAGAGAGTGAGAGAGATAGGAAAAAGTATTTTATATCAAATGATACCACATCTGTATTAAAATCCAATAAACAAGAGACATTTGTGCAAAAATAACTGCCCACTAACACATGTCTTTCATTTGTTAGTAGGTTAGTTATTTTTTGCTGACATGTCTCACACTTATTGGATTTTGGTACCATTAACATGGTATCATTTGATACCAAATACTTGAGAGAGAGAGAGAGAGAGAGAGTCACTTGTGAGAGCACTGTGAGCAAAATTTTCTGCAGTTGTGTGGGGGACTAGGTGGTGTGACAAATCAACAAAGCTGTTGATCTTTCAATTTTTCTACTACTGTGGTACAAGTAAGCCCTAGATGTGTGTTAGGATGAAAATTAGAATTTTTTTCCCTTTTATTTGTTGAGGTAATTGTTAAAATACCTATGTGTTCATTTTAAAAATGCCAAATGTTTAATTATTGTAACTTTTTGACATACATATTTATGGACTGTATCCTATTTAAATGAAAGTTTATTTTTAGACTTTCTTAAATATATATGTATATTTTTGGGTATGGGGGGCCAAAATGATAAGGTTCTTTTAAAAATTTTCAAATTATTTAGGATAATTCCAAAAAATTAACTTAATTTTTTTTCAAAAATTTGGGGGTGGTGGGGGTGAAGGCCCCCTCGGTCCTCATGATGTTTTGCCACTAACCCACTGTTGGTTTATACATTCCTAGATTGGATAGAAAGGTGGGATGAAAGGAAATATAAAAAAGAATCAACAAAAAAAGTAAAGAATATATAGACATTTTCTCACAAGTTTTTCTCATATTTTGGGATAATTAAAAATGGTGGGCTGGATAGAAAATTAATTTTCTCTCCTTTTTAACTTCTTTCCACTTTTCTAATCAATCTATCTTCCATTCTTTCTTTACCATTTTCTTTACTCTCACTTTTCCACCTAACCAAATGCACTTTTGAATGTTTAAAAGACACCCAACAGTCCCAACCCAACAACCTTGGTGTACAATGAAGGCCATAGAAATAGCTATTTATAATCATCTCCTTTGGCTTCTACCACACTACTGAAAAGTTACAAAATTTCACAGCCCTATAGACATACAATAAAATTTATTTTATCAGACATTATTACTATATTACAGCTTCCTTCCCCCTCCAACACTGGAATTTTATCTTTTTTTTCCCTTAGAATGTCACCATTTGCATGTAGACATTCACTCTTCAAAGTCAAAAGATGATTTGCCTTCATTTAAAGAAGGTAATTCTACAGTCATTGTGCTAAAACATCAAACTAATTATTGTTTACCTTGCAAGTGCCAAGAGATCTAACGAATGCGTAAAATAATACTAGACCACGTTGTAGAAAAGGAAAACAAAAACAAAAACAAAAAAATCCAAGTAGCATTTCAGAGGACAAGTGTACAGAACCACTATGATGAAGGACTAAGCAGCCACCAAAACTGTCACATAATTTTTGTAAATTCAAGCTAAAATAATACATCATCCTCATCAAAAAATCAAGTTATTTGAACCAAATCAAAATCATTTTCAACCAAAAAAAAATGACAGAATCTACAAAACTTCAAGTCATACTGTCATGGATCATATGCTATCAAAGAAAAAAAGAACCACCATTATTACAACAATGCCAACATATAAGATTAGAAAAGACAAGTTGATAATTATGTAGAATATGGTGGGTTTGAAGATCAGAAAAGGCAAGTTTGACGGACTTGAAGATCCTTCAAGAAGTCTTTCTTCCTGGGTTGGCGAAGATTGCTACAAGTGGTGGGGAGTGGGCTCTAGCAATCAAACAGGTAACATCATAAAACTCAACCTCAAAAGGCCATATTTCTGTGATCTAATGTCTAGTGATACTTCAACAAGTGTTTTATCTCCTTCTTTGCTTGATTTAAAATATCTAAATTACTTGGACCTGAGCAACAATAAATTAATTTCACGGAATTCCCATCCCAAATTTCATTGGTTCTCTCAATAAGCCGAGTTACCTTAATCTCTTTTATGCATCCTATAGGGGGCTTGGGCCCAAAAAATCAGTACCAGCCCACTTAACCAAGGCCCACGATCGACCTAAGTAGCCAAAGCTAGTCCATAAGATGGAAGTGGACCCAAACTTAGTTGAAGTGAGCCCAGCCCGATGATACGTATGATGGGACTTATAAATTATCATTCGAGGGAATCCCATAGTGTTCAGCCCACTATCGACTGATGAGGTGGTGGGAAATCGATGAAGAAATGATTAAATTCAAGTTGATTGCCAAGAGTTGTTAGTGCCTTTGGGGAGCTCACTACTGAACGCTATTTGGCATTTGGAACAAGTGTCAAGAGAATCCTCAGAAGGCATGATGGTTTCTTGGGATGCTGGTGAAAGTGGAGATGCATGGAAATTGGTGAAACAATAATGATTAGAACCCCATTAAGGAGAGACTATACAAGGAGATGGAAGGCAAACAAGAAAGGGGTGGGAAAAACTGGAAAAAAGAGGGAAGGAGAGAAAATAGAGAGAGTGGGAGTGCAAGTAAAGAAGGGAGAAGAACAATCAGAGGGGAAAGGGGGTGTAGGTCTAAAAACTCATAGAGATAATAGAAATTGGACTGTCCAGTTTGTGTTTAAAGCCGTTTCCCGGAGGATTGTTAGGAAACCCACTAATAGATAAATTGGGGGCCTAAATCCTTTGTCCAAGACATCAGCTCTCACAAGTTTGGAGACCACAATTGGCATCATCTGTGGGAATCTTACTTAACCAAAGATTTCATGCTAACTTGATATCATTTAAATATGGAGGGTCTGCATGCTAATGAAGGCTCAATTGAAGGAAATCATTCGAGGGCTTTCTCAAGGGGTCGTAGAAGGTTGGAAAGGGAGCGTAGAAGGAAACAGCAGCACATGCAAGAAGGGTATCAGACCAGACTTGATTCTAACGAGGGGTCCTTACAACGGGAACGAACCGTGTCATATATCCCCGAGCGATCTCATCGTAGCAACCAGGAATAAGAGTTGGAGAATTACGAAAGCAAGTTAAGGACCTGGAAATTGAGTTGAGAGGCTGGCGCTGTAGGCGGGACCATGAGGACTCGTTTGATGACCCTAACTACACATGGGAGAGTTATCTCGTGGTGGCGATTTACGTCGGTTGAGGGACAGATCTCACGAAACCGTAGGGTGTCATCATGAATCTCCCAATCATGATAGGCATAGGCATCATAATACTGTGTTGGACGCCATGAGCCGGATGTTGAGGAGAAGTGCCCGTTCACCCTTTTCTGATGAAATAAAGCATTTAGAAATGCCGAGGCATTTCACCTTCCTTATGTTTACCATTTATGACGGAAAAACTGATCCAATGGAGCATGTAAGTCACTATATTCAAATGATGTTGCTTTGTTCCTAGACTGATGGTTTGATGTGCAAGGTGTTCCCGTCCATCCTCGAACCAACGACAATGAGGTGCTTTATGTAGGAAAAATACATGTTTGTATTGCCTACAAAACTTACGCAATGGAAAATTAACAGATCTACTTCATTCGCAATTGATAACATGTACTATGTAAATTTCAGAATATAAGAACAAGAGAATGTACCTTGGTGCGGTGAAATTCAAAACCAAAGATTAAAAGTACTTGGAGACACTTTTAATCTTCACTCTAATTCCACTTGATATCCAAGAAGTGTGGTCTCTCAATCAGTTTATATGTATGTGTTCAAGGGAGAATAAAAATGAGTGTCCAATACTCACATACAAACCATTTCATTTACTTCCAAAATTTTGTATGTTTCTCTTCTTATAATTGATTATTTAATTGGGCTAGCCCTTTGGGTTTGATGGGAAATTTAAACCCCAGTTGATAGAATTAACAAGTTTTAAACCCAAGTTGTTAATTAGATTTATTATGAATAAAACTTGTTAAAACAAACAAACATCAATATCATGTCAAAATAATGTAGCGAAAAAGTAAATAAGACAAGATATGATGACCCAGGAAAACTAATGAAACAAACTAGTTTCACAGTAAAAAACCTGGGGGGAAACCTTCTTGAAAAGCAATTCACTATAGTAAAGAGAAGTTTTAGATCTAGTACAAAACCTTTGTCCCTAGACTCTACAATCCCCATAGATGAACTTACAGCAGAAACCTCCTACCGCTTCAGAACCTCTAAACTCTTCAATATATGAATGCCACCCTTTTTGCACGGATCCCAGTACGTGACTAACCAATGATGCACGACTTCCAGTACGTGACTAACCATTGATGCAGGCTCCCAGTACGTGACTAACTCACCAACTTTAAGAAGATGTTGGCTGTAAAGTTCTTCACTTCATTAACAATGAAGATCAAAAAACACTTGGTTACAAAACCCTAAGGCGCAAAAGAAGCAGTAGCTTCTTTCAGAAAGAATAAGGCATTGGTCACTTTTTGCATGTGTTATCCTTGTATTCTCTTAGGTGGCGGCCTTTAAAATGAGTCTTATATATGTCTAGGGTTGTGAGAAAAGCAACCCTACACAAATACATAAGCATAGGCCGAAAATTAGATTTGGAAAACTGATTTTCGTAATTCTCAATAGATACCTCGATAGATTGTATCTGTCAAAACCTCGATAAATAGTATTTGTCGAGCAGCTATCGAGCTCGATAAATAGCTATCTGTCAGGAATTTGTCCAGCTTTAGTGAACAGCCCTTCTTCACTTGTTTCTTGGACAGATTTGCATGGCTTTAATATTAAACTTAAACTCTTATTTTTTGAAGTATTAAACACATCCTAGATCTACCTAAATACAAGTCAATTGCATTTTGTCAATGAATTAGTCAATTACATAAAATATTGACATATGTTCTTAACATCAAATCACATATGTCATAACATTCTTCCCCTTTAGCAATCCGTGACAAAACCACAACAAACAAATGAGATATGAGAGAAGTCATAAATCACTTAACTCATATTCACTTGTTAAATACATTAAAATCTATCCTAACACAAACTCTTGAAAAACTTTGCAAGAAGAGAGTTCATGGCAAGTAAACTTTGACAACCTGTATTTCTGAAACACTTTAAACAAAATTCATCACGACATCTTAGTGTGAAACAGAAATAATAGATTGCATACAATAAATAAGAAACGTGTATTAAGAAAGAAAAGAAACAACACATGTAGAGATAGGTGAAATAACATACATCAAAATATATATAAACCAAATATAAGTACAATGTATGTCAAGTGGTCACAAGCCCGGTGTACAAGAAGAAGGAGGTAAGCACTCCCCTTAAGAAGATGAAACACATCCCCCCCTTAAAAAGGCATGTATTTCTCCCCCTAACATGTAGAATATAGAATCTTAAAAAAGAAACCACAATTTCTCCCCCTTTATGTCATGATTGACAAAAGGTACAAGAAGCTAGAAAGCTTCACCCGAGAAACATAAAGATAATTAAGGGGGCACAAGGAATCCATATAAATGCATGAATGTAATGAAACAAGATGCTATGGATGACAAGATAAAAGAAAGATGCAAAACATGTGAACAATAATGCATGCAAGAGGATCTCGACAGATCAAGAAG
Organism: Quercus robur; assembly: GCF_932294415.1. Classification (NCBI taxonomy): domain Eukaryota; kingdom Viridiplantae; phylum Streptophyta; class Magnoliopsida; order Fagales; family Fagaceae; genus Quercus; species Quercus robur. Next base: position 49,844,676 of record NC_065536.1, read on the forward strand.
CTGTCGAGCAACTGTCGAGCAGAAGCCAACCTCGATGGATCGAATAGCTATCGAGGAGACAGAAAGTTTCTCGATGAATCAAACTAGCTATCGAGAATGTGATAAGAAGTAGCTGAAGGGTCTCAATATATAGCTTATTTGTTGAGAGCTATCGAGATTGCTTAAAAACAGTTTTTTCAAAGGAGAGAAAAACATGGATATAAATGCAATCAAGTATGCTACTCAACCAGAGATCCAAACAAAATTTTAAGCTCTCAAAAACATCTCTCAACACGAAAAATGTTAAGCATAAAGATCCAAAACACACACACACACACTAAACAAGTCTAACCAATTTTATATTTCAAAAACAAGTTAAGACAGTTTAGTGAGCATACATTAACACATGTACTCCTTGTGATGGCTAAATCACATTGTACCTGTGCATGTATCAAAAGTAGTAAAGAATATTGCGTGTTGTGTGTGAAAAATATCGCAACATTGCATAAATGTCTACAGGTTATGACGATTTGAGATATGAGAAAATCACTTTAACTCACACACAATTATAACTGTTTGATGGGGATTATTACCTTTGAGGTACATCCTATAACTCTCACATCTCCTAGAATACATGCTTGCAATCATATATAAAGCATATTTATTCTTTTTGCTTTTATTTTCTTTGCATATTTTTCTTTTAATAAGCATATCATCATACATGGGCATATAGGAGAGAGAAAAGAAATACCCAATAATGTTAAGCTTTTGACATTGCACTTTTACTATGCTGAAGCATACATATGTCATTTCATGATTGGCGGGCAACAGTAGTGAGATGGTTATTTATGCCTTTCTCTTAGGATTTTCTAGTCCTTCCAATCAAAAAGAGTGATATGAGTGTTAAGTATAAGAGATCACTTAAACTTACTCATCACAAACACGACCTACAAATCTCACTTGCTTAGTTGTGCATAGAGATGCTCATCTAAGCTACAAAAGATACAAAGTTTAGAAAACTTTGTTCCATTGGCCATCGAAGGTACACAAGTACCAATGTACACAAACACACATTGTTTTTGTATTTTTTTTTTATTTATCCTTTTTATTTTTATTTTGAAAACAAAAAAAAATAAAAACTAAACAACCAAACAAAAACAGACAAACAACATAAAAGCATGAAAGAAAGATGCATATGCATGAGGGCATGATAGAAAGGTGCAGATGCATGAAAGCATGATTCTAAAAGTAGATAAGAAATCAAGCAAAAAAAAGTTCTACTTTATATAGAAAGAATTAAAGTAGAGGACAAACAAAAAAGACAATTAAGTCTTAGGCTAAGAATGTATTGACCCCTTGTAATGAATTACTTGATTAATTAGCCAAGTTTATTCATTAATCAAATTAATATGCAATGTACGCGGTAGTACAAACAAATCACCAATTAAACTAAGTATGCAGCGGAAATAAAATTGACACAGTGATTTGTTTACGTATGGGGAAAACCTACACAACAAAAACCTCACCGGGTGATTTTAAGGTCACCACTCCTAAGAATCTACTATTATCAAAACAAGCGGTTACAAGTAAAGGAATCCCAGTACCTTATACCAACCTACAATTGAACATTTACCCCAATACCCAATTGGACTTGTTCTATAGTGACAATCTCTCCTTTTCAATGCACAGCTCCCAGTACGTGACTAACCAATTGCACGAATCCCAGTACGCGACTTCAATCACCAACTAGAGAAGGTTGTTGGTTGCAAAGTTCTTCAGTTCATCACACGATGAAGATCAAGAAGCTCCTTGGTCACAAAACCCTACAGTGTACAAACACAGTAGCTTCTTCACAAGAAAGATGAACTAAAGCGAATTCTGTCTCCGGTTACAATTTGCTTGAACAAAACTTTGCTCAACACTTATGCAACTTGTGTCACATTTGACGACCATTAGAATAATCCTTATATATGTCTAGGGTTGTAAGAAATATAATCACGAATTGGATGAAAAAAAGTCCCGAAAAAATTGAGTTTCATAAACCTCTACAAATACCCTATCTGTCAAGTTGCTGTCGAGCTACGGGATTCAAACAGCTCTAAGTCTCGATAGATAATAGCTGTCGAGTTTTAATGAACAACACTTTCTGACTTGGTTCTTGGACAGACTTGCATGGCTTTAACACTTAAACTTGAAACCTTGTTTCTTGAAGTATTAAACACATCTTAGATATACCCAAATACAAGTAAAGTGCGTTTTGTCAAATGATTAGCCAATTACATAAAATAGTGACATATGTTCCTAACATGTGAAACACATATGTCCTAACAGAAATCAAGCAAAGATAGTCCTACTTTAGGTAGAAATAATTAAAGTAGAGGACACAGAAAAGACAATTAAGTCTTAGGCTCCTTTTTCACCCACACAGCACGAGTCTTTGGCCATGAAGATGAAAGGGCACGTGTCCTAGTATGTCTACTAAAGGACATAGAAGAATTATAATTCTCCTGAAATTGGGTTAAAAAGCTCAAGACTTTTAATAACTCTCCAAACAAAGGTGTAGGTCCTTGAGAGGAAACCTGTGACCATTTGGACACTTACTTTTGAGGATACAACTTAAAGCAATTAGGATGAATGTGTCCAGAAATACCACAATGATGACAAACATGAGGTCTAACAAAGGATTTAGAATTAGATAAATTAGTTATGGATTTCATACCTTTATTACCTTTCTCAAATTGGGGCACAAAGATAGTCCTTGATCCAGAAGCTGTGGAAGAGGAGGGGCTGGAAGAAACAGCATATCCTAAGCCAGTCTTATCAGAACTAGGCTTTTGAGCACTCAATACCTCATCAAGCTTTGCACTAGACATCCTCTCTATTTGAGTTATAGCTTGACTAAGCTCAACCTCAAGATTCGTGATCTTCTCTTCCAATGAGATGTTCTCCACAACAAGAGTCTCAACCAACCTTGAAGTCTCATCTAATTTGACTAATAGATAAGCTTTTTTTTAGTTTTTACCTCATTAAGCTCTTTTCTACAATAAAGATAAGTCTTTTTAGATTTTATAAACTCAGTGCATAGCTTATCATAGGTTTCCTGAAGGGTCATCTTCTTGGGTACTTCATCATAAGAAGAATCCTCACTGTCACTAGCGCTCTCCACAATCACCTTATCAGTTATGGCAACAAAAGCCATAAAGTGACCACTTTCATCCACATACTCATTAGAAGAGTCATTCTCAATATCACTCCAAGTAGCAACCAACTCTTTATCTTTTGACTTCTTGGTATTTTCCTTCATAAGGTAGTTTGGACACTCTATCCTCATATGACCAAAACTTTTGCATTTCTGGCATTGGATGAAGAGTTTCTCATTCTTGCCCTTCTTTGAGGATTTAGATTTCCTAGGAGGTTTGCCCTTATCATATTTCCTAAATTGAAGAAGCTTGATAATCTCATCAATTATGAAAATTAGATCCTCATATTCATCATCATCATCTTCATCTTCATCTTCACTTTCATCTTCATCTTCACTTTCATCTTCATCTTCAAAGTCCTTAATCTCTTCCTCTATACCCTTAAGAGCCAAGTTTCTACTCTTTCCATCTTTTCCCATTAAACCTAATCCCATCTCATAGGTTTGAAGGTTCCCTACAAGCTCAGTCAAAGGAATTTAATCAATGTCCTTTACTTCTTCAATGGCAGTGGTCTTGGCATGGAATCTTCCTGATAAGGGCCTAAGGATTTTCCTAACAATTTTGGATTCTGCTATAGATTCTCCAAGGTTGAAGGCAGAATTCACAATATCCTTGAGTTTAGCATAGAACTCATCAAATGTCTCATCTTCCTGCATCCTTATTTCTTCAAAACTACTAGTGAATCTTTGAAACTTCACAGTCTTTACTACCTTGGTACCTTCATAGGTGGTCTCAAGAATAGTCCATGATTCCTTGGCAACTTCTGTGGATGATATTCTATTGAATTCCTCATTGGTCACCCCACAAAACAAAGCATTCAAGGCCCTACTGTTGAAATTTGCCACATTGATTGTTGCTTCATCCCAATCCACTGGTGCTTCCTTTGGCTTAATCCAACCAACTTCAATAGCTTGCCATACATGTTCACCTAAAGCCAGCAAAAAAAAACTTTCATACATACTTTCTAGTATGCATAATTAGTGTCATCAAATAAAGTAGGAATCAAAAGAGATTGTCCACAATCCATGACAATGGGGGTCAAGGATCACACTTAGGAAATTAATCCAATCAGAGTGTCAAAATAATGCAGCGGAAAAGTAAATAAGACAAGATATGATGATACAAAAAAACTAATGAAATAAACTAGTTTCAGAGTAAAAAACCTGGGGGGAAACCTTCCCGAAAAGTAATTCACTATAGTAAAGAGAAGTTTTAGATCTAGTACAAAATCTTTGTCCCTAGACTTTACAATCACCGTAGATGAACTTACAGCAGAAACCTTCTACCGCTTCAAAACCTCTGAACTCTTCAATATATGAACGCCACCATATTTGCACGGATCCCAGTACGTGACTAACCAATGATGCACGGCTCCCAGTACGTGACTAACTCACCAACTTGAAGAAGATGTTGGCTGCAAAGTTCTTCACTTCATCAACAATGAAGATCAAGAAGCACTTGGTTACAAAACCCTAAGGCGTAAAAAACGCAGTAGCTTCTTTCAGAGAGAATAAGGCATCGCTCACTTTTTGCATGTGTTCTCCTTGTATTCTCTTATGTGACGGCCTTTAAAATAAGTCTTATATATGTCTAAGGTTGTGAGAAAAGAAACCCTACACAAATATATAAGCATGGGCCAAAAATCAGATTTGAAAAACCGATTTTCGTAATTCTCGATAGATAGTATCTGTCGAGCTCAATAGATAGCTACCTATCAGGAATCTGTCCAACTTTAATGAACAGCCCTTTTTCACTTGTTTCTTGGACAAATTTGCATGGCTTCGATACTAGACTTGAACTCTTATTCTTTGAAGTGTTAAACACATCTTAGATCTACCCAAATACAAGTAAAGTGCGTTTTGTCAAAGGATTAGCCAATTACATAAAATATTGACATATGTTCCTAACATCAAATCACATATGTCTTAACAGGGTTATTCCAATTGGGTTTTAGTATGTGGCTTGGAGTGGGACCAAAAGGGAACAAATAAGACACTAGCTCTAATGGGCCTTGAGCTTTTCTGTCAACTCTTGAGAAGTCCAAAGTTACCATTAATTATATTTAATACCACTATATAAATATAATTGCACTCTAAGCCTTATTAATAAATTATATCCCAAGACTTTATTATACATGCAACCCCTTCATAAAATATTCGTAGTAATACAAAGTCATGTAGGTTTACTGCCACTTTAAAGATTACTACATCTTAATCCTTGAGTACTCGATTTAATCCTTTAAGTAATTCATCATATATTTAGGAAATCCAATTTCATAAATATATTCTTTAGTAACTCCTTACTAAAGTAGTTAGACCTAATATTCTGAATATCTACTAGAAGTCTCCACTTCCATGAGCAAGACAAATCATCTTAGTTGATATGTTATAGTTTTCATAGATGAAATGCCTAATTTCATCATTGACTATGAACTAAAATTCTAATTTTACAAAGAACTTGTGACTTATATCTTCGATGACTAAATCACATAAATCACATACTATGCATCTTATGGACTATATGATAATGTCCAAATATTCATGTTACCTTTATTTTAGATAATAATAAAACAACTTTATTAATCACAACATTAAGTCATACATAATTTCATACATAATATCATACATAGCATCATACAATAGGATTTAAGGGCACTAATCCTAACACTTTAATGGTTTAAGAAAATGCTCTATTCGCAATTTCGGGGAGTTGATGCAGGCATTCGGAGCACGATTCATAACATGCAGCAAGGTCCCCCAACTGATCGATGTATTGTTGTCCATGAGGATGAGGAGTAGGGAGACCCTCCGATCTTATGCAAATAGATACTAGGAGTTATATAATGAAATAGGAGAGGGAATGAGTAGGTGGCCGCCAGTACCTTCAGGCTTAGGCTCCCCCAGGAGTCAGAATTGAGGGACTCTCTAACTATGCATCCTCCCAAGAATATGCACCAGTTTATGAGAATGATTGAGGAGTATAAGTGAAAGTTCAAAAACGTGTACAAAACACCCTTCAACGTTTAGACCCCCAAATACAAAATAACCAATTCAAGCTTTATGTCAAACAACTAGTGTGCGGAAAATGAACATAAGCTATAAACAGAATTGGAAATCAATCTAAGCCAATTATAAATCACATCCATAGCAGAAAATAAAAGGCAAAGATATAGGGAAGAGAGAAGCAAACACAAGAACAACACACGATGTGTTATCGAAGAGGAAACCGAAGCCCTCGGCGTAAAACCTCTCCGCCGCCCTCCAAGTGGTCAATAATCCACTAGAAAATGTAGTTGGGATACATGAATAGCAATAGACCCTCCAAGCCTAATCTACCCGATGTACCTAAGCCCTCCAAGCTTCTTGCTCCAACGAGGTTGCGCTGAACCTTTTTCTTTTCTAGCTTACCGGATTCCGCTACTAGACCATAGCATCCGCCATCCTTGGCATCTTCCAATGCTTCCCAAAACTCCAAAAACACTCAACACTCTAAATGGGTGTGGGTAGAGTTTGGATAGAAATCTCCTCTCAATAGGTATGACAATGAGAGAGGGAATGAGAAGAGACTACAAAGATTTCTCTCTAAGAATGAGTAGCTCTCTCTAATTGGGTGGGTGTTTTGAAGAAACCTCTCTTAGGGTTTTTCTTTCTGAATAGCCACACATATCTTGTGGGAATGAGGGGTATTTATACTGGTGTGAGAATGGAATACGAAGAGTCAGTTTTTCCAAAAACAGGGCTGGCTGGCGACTTGACCTCGCGACTTGACTGAGTTGCGAGTTCAAGTCGCGAGCTAACTTAATGGCCAGTCTGGATTTTTGTCGTGTAGTGCTCCAGGTGGCGTGACTGTTTAGCTCCCCTGCATGCTCTGTACGTGAGCAACTTTTGGCGGCTTGCAAGCCGCGAGTCACCCGCGAGTCCTAGCCGCGAGTCTCTTCTTCACTGCACTGTCTTGAGCATTTCTTCACACTCTCTCACACACTACCCTTACATGATTCCCACCTAAATACAAGGTTTCTAAGTGCTATATTACAAGCAAATTTGTCATGGAATAAAGCCAACACATGGTTGATTAAATTCAACCTTACAATAAGAGATTGGAAGAAGATAGGCTATATGGCAAAGGCAAAGCTCCGACCTCTTCACAATACAACAAAGACTATTGTCTTGAGAGATTTCAGCAGAGAACTAGGAGGGAGCCAAGGGTCCTGAGTATGGACTTGGCACAGTAGACCAAGGGAGTTAATGTGACGTTTAAGGAGCCTATCTATAAGATCCTTGAGCGCATCAAGATTGAACCTTACTTTTAATGGTCGGGGAAGATGGGTGGGGACCCGGTTAGAAGGAATCACAGCTTGTATTGTACTTACCATAGAGAGAAAGGTCATACTACCGGGCAATGTCATATGTTAAAGGGCCACTTACAGCAACTTGTAGAGGCGGGGCATTTGATGGAATTTGTGGTCAGCCAAAGAGGGGTAAGTGCAGACTAGGGCTTAGGAAGCCGAAGTAACAATGCAATTCCCCTACCCTTGGAATTGTTAAGGTCATTCATGCAACTTCCATTGGAGTAAGTGTGAGCCATCGGAGGGGCATATTGAGTGTAATGACCCCACCTGAGATAGAGGCCACAGACCAACCTGAGAAGAAACTCAAGAGGACTTTGGTCTCGATCACTTTTGGTGAAGTAGACTTGGAAGGAACGTCTCAGCCACATGATGATGCCTTGGTGATGACTTCGCGAATTGGTGGATTCTTAGTGAAGAGAGTCATGATAGATCAAGGAAGTGGAGCTGAGATCATGTACCCTGATCTATATAAAGGGCTAGGGTTGAAACTAGAGGATTTTAGTAAGTATGACACACCACTAGTGGGAATTGATGGGAAAGTACTAATGCCCAAGGGGCAGATAAAACTCTTGGTAGTAACTAAGAGAAAGGAGGTTGAAGTAAATTTCATAGTGGTTAATGCCTTTTCACCATACACTGTGATTTTAGGATGGCCTTGGATTCATGCTATGGGGGTAGTACCTTCTACGTTGCACCAGAAGATCAAATTCCCTACTCAAGATGGGGTTGCTGTGGTCTGAGCCAACCAAAAGGTAGTAAGATAGTGCTTGGTGGCCGTGATAAATCACGAGATTAAGTAGAAGGAGCAAGTTGAAACGAATCAATTATAGCAATTATAGGGTGCCAAGAGCCTATCAGGGGTAGATAGTGCAGAGGAATTGGTTCAAGTACGAATATTGCCTTACACTAGCAGGTACTTTCGGATAGGGAAAAGTTTGCAAGTAGAAGATCCGGTAGAAGTTCTTCTGTCATTAATACAAAATTTGGATGTGTTTGCATGGAATCCGTACGAAGTGCCCAGGGTAGACCCAACTTTCATTACACATTAGTTGAATGTAGATCCTCTGGTCACGCTAAAAAAGCAAAAACTAAGGAGATCGGCAAAACCACACGTGGAAGCAGTGAAAGAGGAAGTGAAGAAAATGAAGCAGGCATTGGGCCATAAAGGAGGTGTTTTTCCCCGAGTGGTTATCTAATACGGTGGTAGTGAAGAAGAAAAATGGGAAATGGAGAGTTTGTGTTGATTTTATCGATCTCAACCGAGCGTGCCCAAATGACCCATTCCCTGTACCGAAGATAGACCAGTTGGTAAACGCTACAGTCAGACACTAGAGAATGTGTTTTTCATATGCCTTTCAAGGTTATCATCAGATCACTTTAGCACCTGAGGATCAAGAGAAAACCTCTTTCATTATGCCTGAGGGTAATTACCATTACATAGTGATGCCTTTTGGGTTAAAGAACGCAGGGTTTACATACCAACAAATGGTTACTCAGGTGTTCAAGGAGCAGATCAAGGAAATGGTAGAAGTTTATATTAACGGCATGGTGGTGACGAATAGAAGAAACAAAGAGCACGTGCCTAATCTGGTAGAAGTTTCTAAAATATTGAGGCAACATAAGTTATGCCTCAATGTAGACAAATGTGTCTTCGGCATGGGCTCGGGTAAGTTCTTGGGTTACATGATAACTACACAAGGAATAGAGGTCAACCCCATTTAGATTACGGCAATTCAACAGCTCAACCAGCCTACTAACACTAAAGAAGTGCAAAAACTCACTAGAATGATTGCCACCATAAATAGGTTCGTTTCAAGGTTAGCAGATAAGTGTAGACCATTCTTTTGATTGTTGAAGAAGTTGAAGGGTTTTCAGTGGATGGAGGAATGTGGTACGGCATTCAGAGACCTAAAGTCTTACTTGGCTAGCCCGCCTATTTTATATCGACCTGAGCTTGAAGAAGATTTGTATATGTACTTGGCGGTTTTCGACCATGCGATAAGCTCAGTATTGCTAAGACATTAGGAGGGGATCCAAAGACTAGTATATTATCTCAACAAAATGTTGATGGATGTAGAAACTCGGTATTTGCCGTTAGAAAAAATGGCATTTGGTGCATGCTACAAGGAAGCTACCACATTATTTTCAAGCCCACACGATGTGGGTGCTGACCTAGTACCCCCTATAGTCACTTTTGAGAAGGTCAGATTTCATTGGAAGGATAGCTAAATGGGGAACAAGACTTAGGATGTTTGACATATGGTACAAGCTGAGGAATCCTATTAAAGGTCGGGTTTTAGCAGACTTTGTAGCTGAATTCACCCCCATACCAGGAGTTCCTGTTAGGATATACCAGGTTATGGTTAAGAAATGGCGAGTGTATGTGGACGATGTGTCTAATACAAGAGGATTTTGGATCGGGTTGTAATGATATCTCCTGAGGGGTTACGATTAGAAAAATCACTAAGATTGAGTTTCAATGCTTCAAACAACGAAGCCGAGTCTCATTGCCAGTCTCAGGTTGGTTTAGAAGCTTGGTGCTGAGGAAGTTAAGGTATTCTTGGACTCAAAATTGCTGGTAAGCCAAATTGAGGGGAGCTTTAAGGCAAAGGATGCCCGTATGTCGCAATACTTGAAGTTGTTGAGGGCCCTACAAGCAACTTTTTAAAAAGTAAGCATGGTTAGGATACCGAGAACTTAGAATAGTCATGTTGATTCATTGGCCACTTTGGCTTCGTTGCTAGATGAATGTATTCCCCGAATGATCTCTATAGAGTTATTGGAGCAGCCGAGTATAGAGCATCGTGCAATTGTAGCATCAACTACAGTGTCTGAATCAAGCTGGATGGATCCTTATATTTCTTTCTTATTTGATGGATCTTTGCCAACTGATTCGAAAGAGTTAGAGAAAGTACGGAGAATGTCGACTCGTTTTTGGCTATCCGAGGACAAAAAGTAATATCGACATTCATTTGGAGGTCCTTATTTGTTATGTCTCCATCCAAACAAAGTCACTAAACTTCTAGCCGAGCTATGACTCAGGGATTTTGGTGGCCGAGTATGCAGTGGGACACGACCGACTAGGTTAAAAAATGTGACCAATGCTAGAGACATGCCCAATCATTCATCAACTAGGTGGAAACCTAAACCCGGTCACCAGCCCTTAGCCCTTCGCACAATGGGGTCGGGATATAATTGGACCGTTCCCTCAGGTGACGGGAAACATAAGGTTTGTGTTGGTTGCTACTAATTATTTCAAAAATTGGGTGGAAGCCAAAGCCTTGGCGAACATTAGGGATGTGGATGTAAAGAAATTTGTGTAGAGGAATATCGTTACAAGGTTTTGGGTACCCCAAGTACTGATTTTGGATAATAGATTGCAATTTGACAATAAAGCCTTTCGAGAGTAGTGTAGTAATCTAGGAATAATTATCAAGTATTCGTCACCAGCATATCCCCATAGCAATGGATAGGCGGAAACAACAAATAAGACAATAGTTAATGGCTTGAAGAAAAGACTGGAAAGGGAGAATGTTTTATGGGCTTATCGAACCACACCGAAGAGGTCAACAGGTGAGACTCCTTTCTCCATGACGTAGGTGGTAATACCAATCGAGATTAACTTGTCAAGCATGAGAGTTGCAGACTTCTCACAAAGCAATAATGATGCTCAAATAGTCGGGACTTTAGACTCTTTGGAGGAAAGATGAGACATGGTATCTATTCGACTTGTTGATTATCAGTAGAAGTTGGCCCGAGGGTATAACAGGAATGCAAAGCCCAAGGAGTTTCTAGCGAGAGACCTTGTTTTGCGGAAAATGGTGGGGAATATGAAATATCAGAGTACGGGGAAATTCGCCCCGAATTGGGAAGTGCCCTATCGGGTGACATTTGTAGCTAGAATAGGGGCTTATTTTTTGGAGGATATAGAAGAAAGACCTTTACCCCGATTGTGGAACATTTGTAATCTGAAAAAGTATTACCCGTAAGTGTGGAAGGAAAGTTGTAAGATATGTTTAAGGTTGTAAATGAGCTTGAATAGAGAATGCGGAAAGAATTCAATTATTACATTTTGAGTTGTTAAACAATTTAATAAATTCTCCTAAGGACAGAAACCTAGCCTCAACTTGACTCCGGTCATTGACCAGGTGGAAACCTTAATAAATTCTCCTAAAGACAGAAACCTAGCCTCGACTTGACTCTGGTCGCCGACTATGTGGAAACCTTAATGAATTTTTCTAAGGACTGAAACCTAGCCTTGGCCTAACTCCGATCACCTACCAGGTGGAAACCTTAACGAAATATTATGAGGATAAGAACCCTGTCCCGGCCTGAACCTATTCACCGACTACTAAAAAAAAAAAAGACTTTAACAAGGCCCTTAATTGTAATAGCTCATTTTTTAAACCTGTAGTCCAAGAGACTATAATAAATTAACCTCTCGGTCATGGAACAGGAATATATTGCATATGTGTTACCGATCGTTTACACTTGGGATTTTTTGAAGTGTGATGGCATGACTCCCCTTAAAAATAATAAATCATGCATATGAAAAGGGCTTGGCCATGCAATCATGCTCTAATTGGAGCGTTACAACAGTGTGAAAAATAGATTGAATGTTATAAAGAAATAAAATGGAGCAATAAGCAAAGTATTTAACTAAAGAAACTCAAACATTCAGTATTAAATAAACTAAATAAAGTTTAATACACGAATAAAATATCACTTATCTAGATACAGAAAATTTTGATTATCCCTAAAGGAAAAAAAATAAAAAAATAAAAAGTAGAAAATGGTTTAATAAGTCAGGTGGTCGGTTTTCGGGGCACGGTAGAGGTTGTTGAGGGAACTTCACGGGCAACTAGAGGGGCTGAACCAAGGGTTGATTAGGGAGCACCCCGCATCTTGGTGGGAGTGGCAATTGTCAGGTTCTCCCCGTCAATCACCACCATATGAGAATCAATTTGTTGGGACAACTCCATCATGCCAGGGTTGTCCCCCTCTTCATTAGCGTCCTTAGATTGATCTTCAGCTTGGACCTCTATGAGCAGGTCATCGAGTAAGGGAATTTGATTAGCATCTCTAAAATGGGAGGTGTCTGGGAGACCGATTGTGTTCACCACCGCCATTCAACCCTCCGTAAACTCGAATTTCCAAGCTTGAAAGACTACTGCCCCCGCCAAGTTTTCAGCATCCTTGAATCCCATGTTATAAAAGACTTGCTCACAATTCTTCATTGTCTCCTTTAAGTCAGCAAGTTCTTTGTCGCGGGTGAAGACAATGCTCGCAACTTCGACAAGTTTGACTTTGGCCTCGCCGAGCTTCCCCTGTAAGTCCTTAGCTCTTTGCTTGGCCAACTCCTGAGCCCTTTCCGTAGTGGTTGCCTGTCACTCTGCTGCATTCAACTCTAGGGTTTTCTCATTTAAGCTGGCCTGGCAACTTGCTTCAAAGCCTTCTCCTTGTCGGCTTCCTCCATCATGCCCTATAACTAACCCTCCACAATATGGCTCAGTTAGGCAACTTGAGATGGTAACAAAGATGATAGGGGAGTAATAGCACTTACAAAATTGGGGGATGTAAAGATATAATAATAAAGAAGATAATGACAATTGGGAGTAGGTATACTCACGGCTATGGTGTGCCACTTCAGCTTCAAGACAATGTCTTCCTACCAACAGTCCAAGTAATGGCCGAAGTCGGCAAGCAACAGTAGAGCCTTACCAAGGCTATCAAAGACTTGTCCCCCGAGGCCATTCCTCCAAGTCCAAACATAGGAGTCATTAGGTAGAACTTTATCGCCCAGTTGAAAGTTGTATTCCCATCCGGAAGTGGAAGTTGAAGAAGTGGAGGCTGCATGGGATCTGATCATAGCAAGTTGACTAGTGGGCCTAACCCTTCAGGGGGTTTCCTCGGGTTGTGGAGTCACTATAGCACCCATAGCAGCAGTGGAGGGCTGGTCGGCAGGATAGATACCAAACTCAATAGTGGGGTCTTTGACTACCCTCTTCCTCTTCCTGCGTTGATGTGGCACAAACGGGATTCGCTTGCAGAGGAGTCGGTTAAAGGGCAACATGGCCCCTGACCGGCTGTGCTCCTAGGACCAACATTCGAGAGCCATATTGTGTCGTTGAACCATCCCTGCGATCGGATTAAGGGGAACTAGAGTGTTTGTAGTGGGGACTTCAATCAGAATATGTACCACCCAATCGTGAAAAACCATGTCACTAGAACCATCATGAATCGGTTCAAGTGAGGTTTCTCTGACTATTTTGGGCCCTTGGTGTCTAGCTTCACCACTGGTAAGCCCATGCGGCAAAAATCCAGGCAACCGAACGTCAAGATAAGACAAAAGGAGGCTTCTGGCTATTAAAGCTCCCGAAGAGTCTTGGTAGCTAGTGCACGAAGGCATGCAAGCGAGAATCAAGTGAGAGGCTCTCAGTTTCCCGTCGTAGTGCACAAAAATTTTTGAGCGCAAGACAAATTTCAACTCATACAACACTCAGGTCAAGTTGGAACCTTTTGGAGTCTACAATGAGAAACAACAAACAAAGTTAACAAAATTATATATGGCAATAGTAACAGATCAAACGTACAAACACACACACACACACAAAAGGAGAAAAGAAAACTTAAAGTAAAAATGCGCATTGCAAGGTCATACTAAAGAATCGGAAAAGAGGGTACCGACCTATCTGGCAGGGAGAGGTTGGACAGTGAGTTCTCTGTTGAGCCAATTCTCACTCACTCTCACAAACTCCCCCGTGGAGTTCCTGTTGGAGTCGAGGAGACAAGGTATCAACCTAACCATGGTATTTCAGGTTTGAAGGTAATACCCATTCCTTAGGCTTCCTCGAATATCGTATAGGAAGTTAATATCATGGTGTGTGTTAGGTTCTAAAAGCTTAGAACAATTGGCAAACCGTGAATACAAACTTGTCTAAATATAGATCCTAGAGTCTATAGGTATTATTAGACAATGCTCAAGTTGATATGAGTCAAGATTCAAGAACATACAAGCTGCAGGAAGAAGATTTAGTAATCTGCCTAGTTCGACCGATTGAGAAACAAGCTCAACCGATCGAAATACGGGTCTGTAGAATTTTAAGTTCGGCCCAACAGCAATTCAAGCCCAAAAAGGATTAGGGTTCTAGATCTACTTCATTTAGTATATAAAGGAAACCCTAGGCACATTTTATTATGACTTTGGAGGTGCTCTTGTGAGATCTAAAAAGTTCTGTGCCTTCCTCTATCAAAGTCACTACCAGATATCACTCTCATATCTTTAGAACCAATAGATCTGAAGTTGCTGCATGAAGATCAACAATAGCCGAAGATCTAAACCTTCAAGGGTGGTCTTGGTGTCACAAACAAGAGAGTTTGTGTTGATAGTCACAAGTATGGGTGCTTGTCTTGTAAAGGCCAAGGAAAGAAGTAGTCCATGGACTCGAAGCTATCATGGGGTCGTGGTAGTAAGTTCTACGTGTAATAGCAATAGAATGTTAGTGGTCTAAGTCTTATTGTAAATTTCAATTCTTTCTAATGGATTTGCTTTTTACCTTGAGGATAGCTAGGTTAAATACTCCCTATATTTTTTACCAGTTTGGTTTTCCTAGGTCATCATATCGTTGTGTTCTTTATATTTTCCGTTACTTTACATGATATGACTTTATTGTTTTAACCTAGATCTGAATAATAAACCTGTGTATTCACTTGGTTAATTAATTAGGTTAAACAATCTAATTTACAGGAATCTAAAACCTAACAGTGTGTAAGGTTTAGGCCATACAGTCGGTCCCACACAGTTTCCTACCCTATAAAAGTTGGGAGACATTGGTCGGGGCTGAGCCTATAAAAACTGAGAGTTCTAAGTAAAAAGGGATCTACTGGAAATCTAACTCCACCCTCTAGTGTAGACATTAAAGGAAAAAGGACCACATGGGGCAATCTTTGGTCTTCTATATCTCCCTCGTGATAGTATGATATATTCACATCATGAGGGATATTAAACCTAGTCTTTAAGGATTCTATGTCTGCATTTGTGTTTAAAACATACGAAAAAACCCATCTTTTCCTATTGCGTTGCTGAACCATCCCTACGATCAGATTAGGGGGAACTGGAGCTTCTGTAGTGGGGACTTCGATCGAAATATGTACCACCTAACCGTGAAAAACCATGTTGCCCGAACCATCACGAACCAGTTCAAGTGAGCTTTCTTGGACTATTCTAGGCCCTTGGTGTTTAGCTTAACCATTGGTAAGCCTGTGCGGAAAAAATCTAGGCAACCAAACGTCAAGATAGGACAAAAAGGGACTTCCAACTGTTAAAGCTCTCGAAGGGTCTTGGTAGCTAGTGTACGAAGGCATGCAACTGAGAATCAAGTGAGAGGCTCTCAGTTGCCCATCGCAGTGCACAAAAATTTCCAAGCGCAAGACAAAGTTCAGCTCGTACAACACTCAAGTCAGGTTGGAACCTTTTGGAGTCTACAATGAGCAACAACGAACAAAGTTAAAAAAAAAAAAAAATATATATATATATATATATATGGAAATAGTAACAGATCAAACGTACAAACACAAACACACAAAAAAAAAAAAAAAAAAAAAAAAAGGAGAAAAGAAAACTTAAAGTAAAAATGCGCACTGTAGGGTCATACTAAAGAATCGGAAAAGAGGGTACCGTCTTATCTAGCGGGGAGAGGTCGAGCAGGTTAGTTCTCTGTTGAGCCAATTCTCACTCACTCTCACAAACTCCCCTGCAAAGTTCCTATTGAAGTCGGGGAGACAAGATATCAACCTAACCATGGTATTTCGGGTTTGAAGGTAATACCCATTCCTTAGGCTTCCCTGAATAGTGTATAGGAAGTTAATATCATGGTGTGTAAGGTTTAGGCCGTACAGTTGGTTAAGACGCCCCACATAGTTTACTACCCTATAAAAGTTGGGTAAACATTGATCGGGGTTGAGCCCGTAAAAACTGAGAGTTCTAAGTAAAAGGGGATCTACTGGAAATCTAACTCCACCCTCTAGTATAAACATTAAAGGAAAAAGGACCACATGAGGCAATCTTGGTCTTCTATATCTCCCTTGTGATAGTATAATATATTCATATCACGAGGGTTATTAAACCTAGTCTTGAAGGACTCTATGTCTGCATTTGTGTTTAAAAGGTACGAAAAACTCATATTTTCCTATTAATATAACAATGGAAGAATGAGAATGAAAGAAACAGGAGAACAAAGACTTACTGAGTAACTTCTTGATGGAAGGGGTGGTTTCAGGAAAGATTTAAGGGCTCGAGAAGAAAGAATAAAAGGGATTCTGAATTTGAAAGAAACTAAAGAAAGTTATAAATGAGTAGGATGATAGTATTTATAGGGAAAAAGATCATTTAATGTAACTACAAACAACTAATCAATACTTACCATTGTTTCTACTCACGCGTGCCTTGGTAATCAAAGCGTCAGATCATCTTGACCATTCGATGTAATAGATGCTGTCATGCACTCATAAAGATCAAGCTGTCATGTCTGCTGTATTAATAGAGCGATTTTTTGTCTTCCCGAGGTATAACCATCGTTTTTGAAAAGCTTAGCCAAGCGCCAAAGCAGGAATCCTTGATCCTATCCCCACTTCGTGAAAATAGGATCATGGGGGCTATTATGGGAGCTTAGGCTTAGAAAATCAATACCAGCCCACTTAACTAAGGCCCAAGATCGACCTGAGTAGCCAAAGCCAGCCCATAAGATGGAAGTGGACCCAAGCCCGGTTGGAGTGAGCCCAGCTCGATGATATGTATGTTGGGACTTAGAAATCATCGTTCAGGGGAATCCCATAATGTTCGGCCCACTACCAACTGATGAGGTGGTGGGAAATCGATGAAGAAATGATTAAATTCAAGTCAGTTGCCGAGAGTTGTTAGTGCCTTTGGAGAGCTTGCTGTCGAACGCTATTTGGCGTCTGGAACAAGTTTCAAGAGAATCCTCAGAAGGCATGATGGTTTCTAGGGATTCTGGTGAAAGTGGAAATGCATGGAAACTTGTGAAACAATAATGATTAGAACCATAATAAGGAGAGACTATATAAAGAGATGGAAGGCAAACAAGAAGGGGGTGAGAAAAACTTGAAAAAGAGGGAAAGAGAGAAAACAAAGAGAGAGAGAGTGCGAGTAAAGAAGGGAGAAGAACAATCAAAGGGGAAGGCGTGTAGGTCTAAAAAACTCACAAAGATAATAGAAATTGGACTGTCCAGTTTGTGTTTGAAGCCATTTCCCGTAGGATTGTTAGGAAACCCACTAATAGATAAATTGGGGGCCCAAGTCCTTTGTCCAAGACATCAGCTCTCATAGGTTTGGAGACCACACATCCTTTGTTTTATCTTGATCTCTCTACGTTTGCATATCCACTAACACCACCAATTTCAAATTTAAATTGGCTTTCTGGTCTCGCTTCTCTAAAATACCTCAGTTTGAATGGCTTGAACTTTTCCGAAGCAAAAACTGATTGGCTGCATACGATTAATCTACTCCCTTCTCTGTTGGAGTTGCGCTTATCCTTTTGTCTACTTCACTATCTCCCTCAAAGTTTTCCCTCTGTCAACTTTTCATCACTTTCAAAACTTGATATCTCTGGTAATGACTTCAACTCTTCAATTCCTCAATTAGTGTTCAATATCACTTCCCTCACAGATCTCAAACTTGGAAATTTTTATCTTAGGCTTCATCCCTAAGATTGCAAAGGGGAACCTATGCAATTCACAGACTTTAGATTTATCAATTAATCATTTAAGTGGCAAAAAAACGGAATTTTTCCAGGCCTTTTTGGAATGTAGTTACAGTAGCCTAGAGCATTTAAATTTGAGCTTGAACCAACTCATTGGGAACATGCCTCATTCTTTGGGGTATATAAAACGTTTGAGAAACCTTCGACTTTACAGCAACACATTCTCCAGTTCAATTCCATTACCAATACAAAATTTATCCCATTTGGAGATACTGGACCTCAATGTCAATATGATGAATAGACCCATCTCAGAATTAATTGGACAGCTTTCTGAGTTGAGACTTGAGAGTGCTGCATCTCTAAAGGAATTATTGGCAAGGTATCATGACTGGAACTTATTTCCAAACTCTTACAAATTGGTATGAGTTTTCTTTGTTATCACCTAGGAACCGTTTAGTTTTCAATGTGACATGTGACTAGATTCCTCCGTTTAGTCTACAATATGTAGCTCAATTAATTGTTTATTCATATCTGTTGCAGTGGGTTCAAGAAAGGGACTGGATCTACTGTCTATGTAAACTGGTTTTTCGTAGTGAGGAGTTTCTTTGAAGCTGCAATGGTGTGTTTCCACTAGCTGAAATCACAAGCTAGTAAAAAAATCTAAGATTCATATACAAACTAGTCTCCCAATATTATTTTTATTTTTTAAAAAGAGTCTATACATTTCAAGGAATTACAGAAGTTAACTAGGAATATATATATATATAGACACACACACATAAGCGAAATTCTGAAACAAATTGAAAACAACTCTCACCACCATTGACACATAAGAAATCTTCACAATCAGATTCTAAACTAGACTGCATATCAAAATATACTTCCTCTTTAGAACCTGCTTGGAATAACGGGGGCACCATTTTGTTAAAGATGATATATAGTTCACAAGCAAGTCAAGAGGAAACGGGCGTAGTGGTTGATTATGTAAACCAGTTACTAAAATGGGTAAGCTACAGAGCAACAAAAGTAGAATACTTGGACACAGCTAGTTATTACAGGGCGCTTTCTATGATATCCGTTAAGAGGATAGAAAAGTGGGATGAATGAAATTATAAGAAGAATAAATATAAAAAAAGTAAAAAATATATGGACATTTTCTCACATATTTTTCTCAACGCAAACATTGGGTGTTCTTGAAACTTCTATAACCAATTCTATTCACTCCATAAACATATACCAATAAAAAAAAAACACTAAATGACTAATCAATTAGAATTCAAAATCCTATAAAAAAAATTAGAATTCAAAAAAGTGACATTTCACCTGAGGAAGGTCCATGATTTTTTTGGTGAATTAAGAAGAAGATCACAAAGAACGCAAAATCGCTGAACTAATTAATTTTGGGCCTTAAATACTATGTTTATTAGTTCTTGTTGAGAGCTTGGGTAGAGTGGAAGCTTGAGTTTGGGCCTGGCAGTGTATGTCGTGGTCAGGTGCATAGTCCATAAACTAATTAAAATGTTAGAATGCTGGGCCGAAGACTTGTTAAGTTGAAAATCATTGAGGCCTTTCAATAGACTTGACGGGCAGGAAACGAACCTACATTAGCTCAACAATTTTGGGCCTTAAATACTATTTATAAGTTCTTATAATTAAATTAAGGAAAAACAAATACAAAGCTCACCTTTTAAATTACAATTCAGTCTTCTAAATTTACTTTCTTTTAATTTAGCTCTCTAAGTTTCAAACTTATTCAATTAAGTTCTTCCATGCACTTATGTTAGCTACTTGTTGTAAAGTATTTAATTTTGAATTTTCTAAAAATCTTCTTTAATTAAAAATTCAAAAAAATAATAAAAAAATTTTTGTAAAGAAAAAGAAAAGAAAAGGAAAGAAATTATGGTTAATTGAAGTGTGCAGTGGGTGTGGCATCGATGGGTGATGAGGTCGATCATGCTGGTTGTCATGGCTGGAGTGTTGGGTAAAATATGGTCTCATCGTTGCTAGGAGAGGGTGCTTTTATAGTTTTAATTTTTAACAATAATGAGGCCAAAAGAGAGGTGGTTTAATCCTTTGCTATGTTCCCACTTGGAATGCATTGTGAGTTGATGATGCCAAAATCGTCAGTTGGATCACTCGTCCAATCCGGAACTTTAGACAATCTTCTAGGACCTGCAAGATAAAGAGAGTTGATCAAAGAGACCACCGGATTGTGCTCGGTGGAGAAGCCTCTGATGCTTAAGTTAGTATTAGCCCATATCTTTTGTGTATAGATAGCATTTTGTAGTGGTTTTTGACATACCTTAGCTAGTGAGACCGATTGTCCCTTTTATAGGTAACTTAGGTAGCTGTTGTACATAAATTAGGGTGATTATTACCTTGATTGTAACATTTTTTGTCTTGATGAGAGTTTAAGACCTTTGATGGTCGTTATTGAATGTGTTGAGTGGTTATCTTTGATGGTCTATTATTGATGCAAGGTCGTCCATATTAATGGACGACCTTAATGATTTTTCTAGACTCATTAGTTGCCCCCCATTCCTAAGTCTGATTTTGCTTTATGCTAGTCAGGTTTAGGAAATATTCTTGACTTGTTTAGATTCAAGCTTCTTTATCTTCAACTACTTTCTTCTTCAAGAATGGTAGTATTTTTGCGACGACTTCTTAGTATCTGCCTTTTGAAGGTCTATTTGGACATTCGAGGGATCATAGCTTGATCTTGAAAGTGAGCTAGTTTCTTTGGATGATCATTTTTTATCACTGCTGAAGAGCAAGCTAATTTCTTTGGACAACCATTTTTTTTCACCGTTGAAGGGTAAGGTGATTTCTTTGGACGACTGTTTTTTATCACTGCTATTCTTTGGACGACCATTTTCTATCATCGCTAAAGCGTAAGGTGATTTCTTTGGACAACCGTTTTTTATTACTGCTGAAGAGCGAGGTGATTTCTTTGGACGACTATTTTTTATCACTTCGATGCTTCTTCTTTCATTCATTTTCTGGTTGTCACGTTTGTGTGAGAATCCTTGTCTGCTTACACTCATCTAAGGGGATTTTAGTCACTTAGCCACTTTTAGGTGACTTACATCCAGTTACAGAGCTTCGCCATTTAGACTTCGTCAGCGATTTACATCGGTCTAGCAGAATCTTGTCCATTTTTTTTTTTTTGTGACTTACATCTATTTTCAGAATCTTGTCACTTAGGCTTTGTCAGTGATTTACATCCGTCTTGGCGGAATCTTATCATTTAGCCCTTTTTTGGTGACTTACATCCATTTAAGGAATCTTGTCACTTAGGCTTCGTCAATGATTTACATCCGTCTTGGCAGAATCTTATCACTTAGCCATTTTTTGGTGACTTACATCCATTTAAGGAATCTTGTCACTTAGGCTTCATCAGTGATTTACATCCGTCTTGGTGGAATCTTATCACTTAGCCATTTTTTTGTGACTTACATCCATTTAAGGAATCTTATCACTTAGGCTTCATCAGTGATTTACATCCGTCTTGGCGGAATCTTATCACTTAACCATTTTTTGGTGACTTACATCCATTTAAGGAATCTTGTCACTTGTTGTTGGAAAGATTCTTTGACGCTATGTCGTTTTGGACCTTCTTAAGGCCACGTTGATATTTGCATTAAGTAGCACATGCACTTGCCAAGACTAGGTTAAACAAGAATTTTGGAACAATTCATATATAAATAATAGGCGAAAAACACATTTTGGTCCCTATATTTTCGCACGATTCCTACTTTGCTCCCTAAATTTTATTTTTACCGCTTTTAGTCCCTGTTTAGAAAAACGCCTTCTGTTTTAGTCCTTTCCGTCAGTTCCGTTAAGGCACTGACCTACGTGGCAAACGGAATTATTAAGATAATAATAATAAATTTTATTTTGTCATTAAAAAATGCCAAGTTAGCATTTAAATTTAAAAAAATAATTTATTAAATTTAACTAAATAAAAAAATAAAAAACAGACGTGTTTGCAATCGCTTCTCTCCCACCGAAATCATCTTCTGCAATGTCATCTCCTTCTACGCCCGAGCCCGCCTCCTGCACCATCTGCTTCATCTTCGGTAGATGATGCAAAAACAATTTTTTCAAAGGAATGACTGTCACGGCATGTGTGTCTCTATAATCGTGCCCTTGAATTTCAAACACTTCTTGTAGTGAACCACAATTATATACTTGTAAAGTCTCTAGACTTTGGAATCTTGTCAACATATTAGATTCAAAGATGTTCACAAGATTTTCACAGTATTGAACAAGTAGAGATTGAAGCTTGAAAAAGGAATCTTCAGCTAATTGATCGTGCCATATGATTTTCAAGTTCTCCATGTGCGTGATATAAAATTTTTCCAAACTAGGGAATGCAACCTGCAAGTCCATCCCATGTGTGTTAATAACATAACTAATCATAGTAACTCACAAAATAGAAAATAAGATATACACGAAGTAAAACAGGGGATTACAAAAATAGAATTACCTCTTCATTAAAGAGAGGTTTCACAGAGAATTCATTTTAAGTAATTAGGAAGCAGTTAGTTCCTCAAAAGACTGGATTAGTTAACAGTTTCTCATTTTTTTTAATCCAAAAAAAAAAGTTTCTCATTTTTGATTGCTCTGATTACTACATAAAAAAACAGAGCCTCTCATTGTAACATATACTCACATTTTCTTCTTCAATGAAGATCACAACAATTCTATTTAAAGAGTCAACATTTTTGAAAACAGACTGTTAAATCTCTCAATTCGCTCCTGAATGGGCTCTGTAACTGTGGAGAATTTCACAAACTGAGAGAAATGTTTCTGGGTTTTCATAAATATGGAACCCCAGATGCTTGTACGTATAATATATTGATTAAGGCTTGTTGTAGGAGTGGGAGGTTGGAGGATGCGCGGTACGTGTTCGATGAAATGCAGAGGAGAGGTGTTTGTCCCAGTGTGGTGACTTTCGGGACTTTGATTCATCAGCTTTGTTTGAACTTTAGGTTGGAAGAAGCTTTTAAGTTGAAAAATGATATGATGAGAGTTTATGGTGTTATGCCTAATGCGTTTGTTTATACCTCATTGATTAAAGGGGTTTGTGGAATTGGTGAATTGAGTTTGGCTTTTAAGCTTAAGGAGGAGATGGTGAGAAACAAGTTGAAATTGAACTCAACAGTGTATTCTACTTTGATTAGCGTGCTTTTTGAGGTTGGGAGGAAAGAAGAGGCTTTGGGGCTTTTGGAGGAAATGAAAGGCTTTGGGTGCATGCCTGATACGGTGACTTATAATGTGATGATTAGTGGGTTTTGTAAGGAGAGGAATTCTGAAGCAGCATTTAGAATTTCAGATGAGATGGTAGAGAAGGGTTTTGTAAGGGGCGATTGCAAACACGTCTGTTTTTTATTTTTTTATTTAGTTAAATTTAATAAATTATTTTTTTAAATTTAAATGCTGACTTGGCATTTTTTAATGACAAAATAAAATTTTTTATTATTATTTTAATAATTCTGTTTGCCACGTAGGTCAGTGCCCTAACGGCACTGACGAAAAGGACTAAAACAGAAGGCGTTTTTCTAAACAGGGACTAAAAGCGGTAAAAATAAAATTTAAGGACCAAAGTAGGAATCGTGCGAAAATATAGGGACCAAAATGTGTTTTTTGCCTAAATAATAAGTTACCAATAGCCTAGGTGGACCTTTTTCTTATTTCCTTGTAATCTTAGAGTTTTACCTCTTTCATGATCTGTCTAGTAATGCATATATTTTTGCATGAAACCTTACTAGGTGTAAATTTTTATAGACGAATATAAAAGATACAGAGATAAATGTGTAACCTTAAATGGCGATATTATTTTGTCACATACCCTGATCATTTTATTGTTGGGATCTTCCTAACTAGCTCTTCCTTTTTTAAGATGATGAGCTCTTCTCTTTTCAAGGTTTTTTAAGCTCAACATGATACTTCATGTCTAAGGCCTAGATCTCTTTTGCTTCAAAATTTTTTTTTTTTTTTTTGGGTGCTTTGACAACTATGGCCATTTCTGTTTGTAATAGCAATTTCCTCTTCCTTCTTCTTTAATTGTACAGTTTAGTCACTTCAAAAGTGCTAGCTGCATTTTGTTAGGAATGACAATGTACGAATATGCAATTGCATGCTATAAAATTATGGATGTCATTTGACAAAGTGCATTCTATATGAATCATAGAGAAGTATTCTATGATATAAAATGAATTGAAGCTATTTGACTACATGCTTCTTTAAGCTGGTCTTTGTTAATTGCTTACACCATATATAATTTTTAAAGCAATTTAAAAAGATTTTGGTGAGTTGATGGAGATAGCAGAAATTTATCGAGACTTAAAATCATGACCATATTGTGAACATGATCAACTAGTATTTTAATTTTAGGAGACCTGATAGAACCTCTTAGACTCATGACGATGAAACATTTGCTACTAAGAATATATCTAGCGATATTAATTGTGATATTTGTAATAATTTTATAGCAATATTTTCAATATGTTCTATATATACATATTTGTAGATAATCATGCAAGTTTGATTTGCACTTAGTTATAATAAGCTAATATATGGGATGGCTAATTAAAAAGAAAGAAATAAATGAGTTACCTCAGCAAGAGATCCTAAATCATGATACTAATGTGTACGTACCTCGATCTTTTCATTGTTGTAGTCTTCTTGATGAGTTATTTTGACACATACATTGTTCTTTTTACTATTGGAGTCTCCTTGCCGAGTTCTCCTCCTTTGAGATCTTTTTTGTTAAGCTTAACATGATATTTCATGTTGAGGGCCTAGTTCTCTCTTGCTTCATTCATTTGAAGGGATGAGAACTAGGCCACATTGTGGTAATTCGTCGAGGTCGTTCAAAGGCTATATTTCATTTATCAAAGGACGAAGGTCATCCTGAGTTCTTTTATCATTGTTGTCCATAGTATCTGAAGATGACCAAAGGGTTTGCCCCCGTTCAAACATGAAAGGTGTAGTCCTTTGTTTGATGATAACCAAATGAATAATTTGTCATGATTTAAACCCGTATATTTCTTTCTTGGGGCTTAATCTTATCTTTAATTGTGTACTCAAAATGAGTCACCTCACTAATGCTTGCTGCATTTTGTTAGGAATGACAATAACCAAACAGGCAAATTGCATGTTGAACTATAATAGATATCTTTTGACGAAGTGAATTAAATGTGAATCATAGAGAAGTATTATATAATGTATAAAAAATGAAGCTATTGACTATATGCTTCTTTAAAGTGTCGAGACTAAAGTAGAGATCGTCAATTATTTTGGATACTCCTATTCTCGATAGGTTTCTCTTTGTTTTTACAAATTTTTTCTTTGGTAGAGTCACATTTAGCAATCTTTATAAGGCTATTTTCCGCATAGTTGACCTTTGTCATAAGATTACTATTAAACTTGGTAGTTCACCGGTGTTTCAGGTAATTCAACCAATTGGCTGAACCCCTCATGCACGTTTTGTTTGAATCTATATGAGGGTAGATATATATACTCCTTTTTAACCTTGGTCAACGGGTAGTTAACTTTCAAAAATAACACAGAATTGCAAATATTAAATGGTAAAAAGAGATGAATTATTAAATAGCGCAATCCATCACTTTCCGCTTTTGAGCACAACCAATAGTCATCTTAGGATTTGGCTTCTTTTTCTTAACATCATATATTATTATGGTATTTAGAGTGATGATGCCAAAGATTACTTTTGTATTTAATTGGTAATTTATGCAATGCCTTAAATGTAAACTATATATGTTACACTTGACAATTAAGTTTTATAAAATTAATAGGAGAAAGAGTAAGGTTTTAATTACCTGTCAGCCTTGGAGACTTTTTTAGAAATTGAATATCTGAGCCCACCTTTGCAAGGATGTAAGAACATTCATGCTTGGCTTGGAACCACTTAGCTCACATAACGAGTGATTTAGATATGTGTGTGATACTTTTAGTACCCTTCTAAGCTAGTTTCTTTTCAACAAGCTCTTCTTTGTTGGCTTCAAAGCTACTGGGGCTTGACTCTCCATTTGTGATGTCAAGGGAATTTTAACAATCTTTGGTTGTATTCACCTCTTCCACTTAAGACTTTTTGATCTCTTTCTTAGCTGTTTCTTTTTGACAAGTTCTCATTCCAAAGCTTATAAACTTAAGAATATAGGTCCTTTAGATAGTCTAGTACTTTTACTGTGCAAAGTGTTAGACTTGGAGTAGCATTGTGAAGTATAAAATTCACAAATGTTATTTACCACAAATATATAAAAAAAAATAATTTTGTGGCTTATGGGCAGCTGATGCATCTATAACATAGTCCATAACACAAATATGTGTGTGCATAACATAAAGAAAATGTAATTTAATTCATACTGAGCACTAAAATAATGGCTCAATTTGTGAAAGTATGGTGCTCAAACATATAGAGACCACTAAAGTTTTCATGAAACCATGTGGTGGATTTGTGAATAAATGGAACAATTTTTGTGCTCTATTTTAAAAGTCAAAGAAACATGTATTTATACATGGGAAATTTTGAACAATAGATTTTTTGTCCTCTATGATGAAACATTCAAGGTATAAAATCTTATAATAATATTTTTTTTAAAAAATAAATTTTGCTTTAGCAATTGTCATGTTTCTATAATGACTGAATTTTATAATTCTTTGGGGTCTTTCAACCTTAGACCCACCTTGCATTCACTTTGAAAATTATTATCTGTGCAAGGCCAAATAGGCCATTCTTGCATTTTATTTCTAAAGCTTTCTTTATTTTGGACTTTTTTTTTTTTTTTTTAATACCTAATTCTGATTAGGCTTGACCATGCTTATTGGACTTTCTCCTATATCCAAATTTAGTGTTTCTAAATTTGGTAAGACAATAAAATATGACTTTAGCCTCTTTAATGTCTAAAATGATGATATAACTTTGGTAAGATAACAAAACGGTTTGGCTTCGTTTTTCTTAAATGCCGAAAGTTATGATATACTATCTTGTGCAATAATATTTAACTTCCTTATTTCCAATCTTATCAAGATGCATTAGGAAAGAAAAGTAGTGATATAAAAAGTCATAATTAGGATATCAAGGCCATAAAATTTGCCAATGACTAATCCGTTTAATTTTTGAATGTGTGTTGGCTATAACTTTAAGGAAAATTATTAGGTATTCCCAGAGTACCATAAATGCGTACTCCCCCCTCTCACATGAATGGTAGGTCCCACCATGAATTTAATTAGTGGGACCCACCATTCATGTGAGAGAAGGGAGTACGCATTTATGGTACTCCGAGAGTACATAATAATTTCCCTAACTTTAAAGCCTCACTGTTGTACAACTATTCAAACACAAAATTGAAATCTTAAATTTTGGCTTGACAACAATCAAGGCTACTCCAAAGCTGGTATAAAATTTTGATGTCCTTTTTATCCCCTATTTTCAGTTTGTTGAAACAGGGTATATATTCCCTTGTACATACAGTTTTACTAAATAAAAATTTCTACCTATTTTACCTCAAAAAGATGGATTAAAATTGGATATCTTTCTTGAAATATCTCTAGACCATATATATTTATTACCATGAATTCACGATCTTCTAACAATATTATGGCATTTTCCATCAATGCTTAGCATAGAACTTGAGAATTATAATATTGTCTAACGTTTTGCATTCAAGGATGGAAAAGTATTATAGTTATTAATTCCTTCACCCACATGTGTCTTTTGAGATTAGTGTAGCGTGAAAGAAGATTAAATATTATTTGCAAATACTTGGAGAGTAGAAGAGGAGAAAAAGCGTAAATTTGACCTTTAGATTTTAGACCATAGTGTGTTCTTTGAACTGGGCCATATCCTTAAGGTTTGTCGAGGTCGCTTGAATTTTGTGGTCATCTAGCATTCAGTCCATGCCTTATAATGAACAAAACACCCATTTGATCTCCTCTACACCATAAGACCCTGAATGTGTGCTTTGTTTCTCTGCTTTAGTGGTGTGGACCCTCAAGGAGTCAAGGTAGAGGCCATAGGGTTTGAGACCTTGGATTTGGGTTCTCACATCATCATCTACTTAATTGGACGACAAAGTCATGCTTTGACGAAGATGGTGTGTCAATGATACCTCTTTGTCTCCTCCATCTCAACCTAATCTTATATTGCGAAAGTGGTCGAAGAAATGAGAATGTGCAAATTGAAGAGATGTTCAAAGGGTATCATCCTATGAGATGCTCTTGGTCCAGACGGTGCCAAACTGATGATGCCAAACTAATCTCTTCTCCACAGACGGTGCCAAACTGATGATGACAAAATGGTCAGTTGGATCACTCGTCCAATCCGAAACTTTAGACAATCTTGTAGGACCTGCAAGATAAAAAGAGTTGATCAAGAGACCACCGGATTGTGCCTGATGGGGGAGCCTCCGATGCTTAAGTTAGTATCAGCCCATATCTTTTGTATATAGATAGCATTTTTGTAGTGGTTTTTGACATACCTTAGCTAGTGAGACCGATTGTCCCTTTTATAGGTGACTTAGGTAGCTATTGTACATAAATTAGGGTGATTATTACCTTGATTGTAACATTTTTTGTCTTGATGAGAGTTTAAGACCTTTGAGGGTCATTATTGAATGTGTTGAGCAGTTATCTTTGATGGTCTACTATTGATGCAAGGTCATCCATATTAATGGACGACCTTAATGATTTTTCTGGACTCATCATGAGTCAATGACTTTAGTAATTTGCATAGAAGCATAGGTGTCCCTCATTGGAGACGATCAAATCTAATTTCCTACAGTGATGTTGGATTTCAGTTTTGCTACATGTGAATTTACCTTCTCACAGCCATGGCCTGAATCTCTATACAAATTACTAAAGTCAGGTACTCTCTACAAGGAGAAGGTATTTGGTATCAAATGATACCATGTCAACGGTATCAAATGATACCATGTCAACGGTATCAAAATTCAATAAGTGTGAAATATGTTAGTAAAAAATAACTAACCCACCAATAATTGAAAAGCATGCGTTAGTTAGTTATTTTTGCACATATGTCTCTCATTTATTAGGTTTTGATTTGGATGACGTGGTAAAATTTGATATAAAATACTTTTTACCAGAGGAGATGGTGAGACCAAAAGTGATTGTGTTGCTAATTGGGTTGTGTTGCCGATAGTGTTGCTTCATTCATATTGATCAAGGCAACCTGGTTTGTTCCTTCCCCCCCCCCCCCCCCCCCTCAAAATATCATTTCTTAAATTTTTTTTTTTAAAAGTACTCAAAAAAAAAAAAAAAAAAAAAAAAAAAAACCAAATTTGGACAGATAACGGTTATAACCAGTTAACAAAAGTGGATGGAAAGTATTAACTGAACAAATTTGAAACTTAGAAGACTTAATTGAATGAAAGTATACTTAGAGGATTGAAATGAATTTTGCTCAAGCCTAGAGGGTAAGTTTTATATTTTTGCATTAAATTAATTAAACAAATTACACAAAAATTGAAAATTGTAGTTTCCCTAACTATGATGTAGTTGTCACCCAAAACTAAAAAATTTAGCTATTTCCCTCCTTAACTATGGGTAATAAACAATTTGCACACTAAGATTTCCATCAAATTTAATGGAAAATTTAATTTTCGATTAGAAATGTTTGTCAAGAAAAGTGCATGTTCCTAAACTGTTGATACCAAAATTGACCATTATTACAACTTTGGTATTTGCATTTTCTCCTCTAAAGACTTGAGTCAAGTTCATTGGATATATGGTTGTCACCAGCTCCTTAAATCGTGATCCTCAAAAACTACCACGATGCCATTTGGGGTTGATGTTGTTTTCTTCTTGCCTGATAGCGAAGATAACTTTACGTTCTACAATGAAATCCTTCACCAGTTAGAGCACTCACATTAGGCTCAACATAGTGAAACTTGATTAAAACACTTTTTCGTGAGTTTCAATAGCCTTTAGACAAAAACAATAGCACAATACATGAATTGAGATATTTTAGCTCAATATTTCATTTTTTTTAATCTCTCTCTCTCTCTCTCTCTCTCTCTCTCTCTCGGTGCTCGTGCTTGTAGATTAAGAAGGTTTGGGCTAGAATTCACACTCCAATATGATCTTTTAGGTACATAAACGTCAATTCAGCCTCAACATGATTGCATGAATCACGTCGAAGTCGAGCTTTGTGAGAGAAGACATAGGTGGCGATTGGACTGCTGAAGAAGAAGAGCTTGCAAGAGAATTTTAAAACAAAGAGAAGATGAAGACAACAATGAATGTTTCTTCTTTAAAGACAACAAGCATGGCATCCTCCTTTATTGGGACTTTGTACAAGTGTATTCATAGAGAAAGAAATATAAAGTTCATTTTATTTTTCCAATATAGGACTTTCAACAAGTCAGAAGCCTTGTAGCTTGACTGACACATTCTAATGTTTTCAA
The DNA here is from genome assembly GCF_932294415.1 of Quercus robur. NCBI lineage: Eukaryota > Viridiplantae > Streptophyta > Magnoliopsida > Fagales > Fagaceae > Quercus > Quercus robur. The sequence continues at coordinate 49,875,373 of NC_065536.1, forward strand.
TAAAGACATCCAAGATTCAAACTTTCATTATCCTAATAATCAAATTATCTGAAGTCTTTCTTACAATAAAACTAGTCCCATATTGGGAAAAAAAAATGATGTTAACAATATTTTTACTTAACAATGAGCAAGTCTTTTTGTCTTATTTTTTTATTTTTAAGATGAGAACACGTTAATTTTTTAAATGACAATTTCCAAAGACTAAATCTTTATTAGCCTTTCTCATAAGTTAAAAAATGAAGAAGTATGCAGCAAATAAGAAAAAAAAAATTTCCAAAAATTTATAAGCATGAATCAATAAGTTCTCTCTCTTAATTGAGAGTTTATCAATCTTTAACTTATACAACTAGAGCATTCATAGTGGTGGTTGTAAAACCACTAAAACGCTATTTTTAGCACTTTAAACACCAAAATACATGCTATATCAAAGGTGCTAAAGCTAAAAAAATTTAGCAACATGCTACCGTAATCAACTAATAATAGTCAACCATTGTAGCATGTTGCACTACTATTATTTAATTCTATTGGGTTCTAAGACTTCAGGTTAAAATGTATTAGAACTTCATTTTGTAATGTTGGCAAACCATGATCAAAACGTTTAGCCTTGTTCTAGACTTGCTCAAAGTATGTTATGTGTAAAGTTGGAATTGAGTGTATTGCAGGATTTACTGTGTAAATTTGCCTAGCTCGATCGATCGAAAATTAGACACGATCGATCGAAGTTCATGTAGATTGTTTTTCTGCATAATTTTCCAACTCAGCCAAGCCCGTATGAGGTGTAGGGTTTTATGTTTTGCCTTAAGTATAAAAGGAAAAACTCTAGCCACCTTTTACTGTTGTTGTAGTTGTTGTTTATGTTGTATATGTGAATCTCTTGTGAGATCTAGAGGCGTTTGCCTTCACATATACTTAGGGTTATTAAGAATCAAGATTATATCAAGAACTTGATGATCAGTTCTGTTGCTGCATAAAGAGCTTAAAGAAAACACAAATGGGAGTACTTGTGGATGCTATGAATCCAAGAAAGAAGTAGTCCGTGGATTCGGAGTTGTCACGTGGTCGTGGTAGTAAGTTTCCTACTCGAGGTAGCAAGGATGTTAGTGATCTAATTCGCTATTGTGTAAACTTCAATTCTTTCATAGTGGATTTGTTTTACCTTAAGGATAGCAAGGGTAAATTCTCCCCAGGTTTTTAACCGGTTTGGTTTTTCTGGGTTATCATATCATTGTGTTATTTATTTTCCACATTGTTTCATTGATATGATTTATATGTGTTAACCTAGATTTGCATAATTTACCTAAGTTAATCACTTGGTTAAATAACTAAGTTAATCTGGTTGTGTTTGAGGGGTCTAAAAACGTACGTATCAGAGCGAGTTAGCTCTAGTGTTTAGATCCTTTGATCTAAGAGTTTGATCTAAGAGTTAATCCTTGACTCCTGTTGTCATAGAACACGGTCACTCTCTTGTAATCCCACCTCACTTTGATGGGAATAACTATGCTTACTGGAAAATAAGGATGAAAGCATTCCTGAAATCTATTGATGAGAGAGTCTGGAACTCTGTTGAATACAGATGGGAGAAGCCCACTACTCCAATGAGTGAGTGGCAAACTTCTCAAAAAGAAGCAGTCGTTTTTAATAGCAAAGCTATGAATGCTATTTATAATGCTATTTCTATGGAGGAATTCAAGAGAATCTCTAATGTTGAGGTTGCTCATACTGCTTGGAATATTCTCCAGACTGTGCATGAAGGCACAAAGGCAGTTAAGATTAACAAACTACAGCAGTTAACTACTAGGTTTGAAAGTATTAGAATATCTAATGATGAAATTTTTGATGAATTCTATGCTAAACTGAATGATATTGTTAACTCTGCTTATAATTTGGGTGAAATCTATGATCAACCTAAAATTGTTAGGAAGATTCTTAGATCTTTGGCTGAGGACTTTACACCCAAAATGACTACCATCACTGAAAGTAAGGATGTGGACTCCATCCCTGTTGATGAACTTGTAGGATATCTTCAATCCTATGAGTTGGACCTACATAAGACAAGCAAATCCAAATCAAGGGCTCTTAAGTCTGTTGATGATGTTGATATGAATAGATTTGATGATGAACTCTCTACTACAAAGATTGCTTATCTTTCCAAGAACTTTAGAAATTTTCTTAGGAACAACAATAGAAGGGCAAGAGGTAAAAACAATATTGAACCTAGAAATTTTAGAATGAATGATCTCACTAAGGTGAATAACATTGAAAAAACTAAAGAGAAAGTAGGTCAACCTTCTAATAATTCTATGGGTCAACAATGTTTTGGTTGTCAAGGGTATGGTCATATGAAATCAGAATGTCCTACATTCTTAAAGTCTAAGGGTAAGGCTATGGTTGTAACCCTTAGTGATGATGAAGTTTCTAACAATGAGTCTGGTAGTGATAAGGATGGAAATGTCATTGCTTTCACAGCTACTATTGTAGTTGATGAAAGTGCTACTGTTGAAGAGAACCCTTCTGATGGGGAACTCTCTGAGGATGTAGATTTACAAGAAGCCTACAATTAGCTTTGCAAAGTTGCTACAAAGGAAGCTATGAGTGTTGATTTAGGCTTAAAAAAAATTGCATCTCTTGAACTTGATAAGAAAAATTTTCTTTTGAAACTGTTTGATGCCAATGAATTGTTGAATAATGTGAAGACTGAGAATATGTTTTTGCTTGATAAAGTTAAGAATTTGGAACTTGAATTATCTGTTGCTAGAGAACAAACAAATAGGTCTAGACGCTCCAAACTTGATCACATGCTGAGTGTTCAAAAGTCTCCCTCAGACAAAGCAGGTATAGGTTTTGTAGAAAGCATCTCTGTGCCTGAAACTCATTCCACAAACTTTGTTCCTTCTTTTGAGCCCCCCGTGTGTGAGGTTGTCAAACCTGCAAAAGTTATACCTCCTAGGAAGATTAGGGTTAATCTTCAAGAGTCTAAACCTAAGACTCCTAACCCTCCTAAGGGCAAGTTACATGATAGGCCTACATGGGTTTGTCATTTTTGTGGAAATTTTGGGCGCATTCATCCAAATTGTTTCAAGTTACAAGCTGCTAAGCGAGCAAATAAACCAAAAGTACCTGTGCCTCAAGCACAAGATCCTATGGTACTTATTGTTGAATTGGTAAAGGCTTTAAACCTTTATTCCAATCCTGGAGTTGCTTAGAATTCTAATTTGAAGAACAACTCCAAAACTAGAGTTGCATCTAAAAAGTTTTGGATGTAAAAGGCTCAATCTAATTGAGTCCTTCTGACATAGTCATTATGCTTTATCACTCTACTCTTTGTGACCATTCTTCTTTGTTGTTTTAATTCTCTTTGTTTTTCTAGAATTGGCATTACATAAAATTCATGCATTTCATTCTAGGTTGTTTTTGTTATTTCTTTTCCAAAAAAAAAAAAAAAAAAAAAGAGAGAAAAAAGAGAAAAAAAGGAAGCAAAATGTGTTTTGCATTATTTTTCCTGGATTTGAAATCAAGGTTGCCCATATTATCTTTACATAACATGTTTATGTACCTTGTTTAGCTTGGATGGGCTTATTTATTGCATTTTACTAGTTTAAGCTTTGTAGTGCATGTTGTGTAGGAAGATGTTTATAGTTTTTTATCACTTTATCTTGATCTTGAAGTCACATGCCTCTGATTGTTGGACTTGAACTTATTGAGAAAGGCAAAATAACCATCTCACCACTGTTTACTAGCCAATCATGAACACCTTAGTGCAGATCATAAGATTTTGTACTCGAGATAGTGTAGCACATGAACAAAAAGAACATAAGGTGTAGCCTCAGATTAAATGCTAAAATTGGTGTGTTCATTATTGGGCTATAATTACTTCACAATCAAATAAAATTAGTGTGTACATTATCCTGACTATTTTAATAAGTTTCAAATCAAATAAAATTGGTGTGTACATTATGAGGCAAATCAAAAAACTTACATGATTGCAAGCTTTTATTATAGGAGATGTGGGAGTTATATGATATAACTCTTTAGGTGATAGTCTCTTTCAAATTTATGTGATGATTTTTGTAGAAATTGTTCTTGATTACTATTCACATATCACCTCACATGTATCTCAAGCTTTTGCTAATTGCACACACTACACGAGTTGCTCTTTGCTAAACTTTGTACATGTTATTGTGTGCGATTTTTTTGTGGGCATCAAAAATTGAAAATTCCTTGATTTTAATGCAAAATATGTTTAATCTTTGAGATTTGAGGATAAATTGATTGAAAATCTTGTTTTCGAAGATCTGGGGAAAATTCAAGGGTTGCTGAAAAACTTTTCATCTCAGACTCATGCATTTTATTCATAAAATATTGTGCTTTGAGGAGTTTCTGCATTAAAATGCTCTGTTTTTCAAATTTTTGATTTTTCTAGATTTTCATTCGATCGAACCTGTTGTTCGACCAATCGAAATTGCGATTAAAAATTTGGTTTAAATCTGCCTGGTTCGATTGATGCTCAATTGATGCTAGATCAATTGAATGTAATTTTCGATCGATCGAACTTGTTTTTCAATTAATCAAAAATCGTTCAGAGAGTTTTTAAAACTTAAGTTTTTCACGTTTTCTTCACTATTCAAAACTTTTCAAAAGGCACTTTCTCTCTCTCTCTCTCTTCAACCGATCCAGATTCAATCCAATTTTTTTTTTTTTCCCTCAAAATTTCTTCAAGGTTTTTGTCTTCTTGTGCCAATAAGACTATTCTACCCTTCCTTTTTCATTTATTTACATCTTTCATGCATTTTTTTTCATGCATTATGGGGAGAATTTCGAACCTATGGAAAATTGGGGTTTTTGGCGTTTTCAATCAATTATTTCAAAATTGATCATTGGGTTTTTGTTATAGGATGTTATTAAGTTGATCTTTGTGATATAATTTGATCAATTTGATGAATTGGGAAAAATTGGATTTTCTAGGGCTTGAAACTACCTGATTTGGGGATTTTGTTCAATTGAGCATTAATTGATGAAATTGGCTTGTTTGATTGATTGATTTGATCATTATAATCTGTTATCTAACTTGTGTAATGATCAATCGGTCAATTTGTTGAGATTTTTGAAAGTGGGTTTTCAAAATTTGAGGTTTTTGATATAAACTCTATGCTCAAGCCAATTATGTGATTTTTAAAGTGTAATTGAACTTTTCTCACTGCATTAGAGCATGCATCATGTGTTGATATTGTTCATGCATCATATAGATAGTTATTTTCTATATTGTTTTTGCTCTAACTGTGTCTGATGCAGTCTGCCCTTGGGTTTTTCTGTGTTTTGTCTTTTGTCTCTTTTCTGTCTATCCTTTCTGCTCTTTAGCATCATGGTCAGGAAGACTAAAGCCCATAGGACCTCCACTTCTTCTTCTGCTCCTTGTTTTGATAGTGAGAGGTTTCTAAGTAAAAAAAAAAAACCCAGAAAACTTTTAAGAAGCTGAACATTCATAGGAATGTGTGGGCTGAGCGTAAGGTACTTTTAAATGAGCTTGTACATTTTTAGACCTCTTAAAAACACAATTGGATTAACCTAGTAAATTAGTCAAGTGATTACTTAGTCCAAATTTCAGATCTAAGTTAACACAATCATATACTCATATCAATGTAAAATGCAGAATATAAAGAACATAAAGATATGATGACCCAGGAAACCAAACCGATAAAAACCTGGGGAGGATTTAACCTAGCTATCCCTAAGGTAAACCTGAATCCACTATGAAAGAATCGAAGTTTTACAATAGGACTTAGACCACTAACATCCTATTGCTACCCACCAGTAGAAAACTTACTGACACGACCACGTGCAAGCTCCGAGACCACGGACTCTTTCTTTCTTGGATTCTCCAGCAAATACAAGCACACCTGCTTGTGTTTCTTTAAGCTCTTTAATGCAGCAACTGAATCGATCACCAAGTTCTTGACATAGTCTTGAATCTTGGAAACCCTAATTATGTGTGCAGGCAACCACCTCTTGATCTCACAAAAGATTCACACACACAGCATAATGGACAACCAAAAATGTGGCTAGGGTTTTCCCTTTTATACTTAAGACAAAACATAAAACCCTACAAGTCAAACGAGCTTGGGCTGAGTTGGAAGAATTCTGCAGAAAAAAATTATGCCCGAGTTTCGATCGATCGAGTTTAATTCTCGATCGATCGAGCTAGACAGAATTGCACAGTAAATTCTGCATTAACTCGATTCCAACGTTACATAAAATGCATACACTTTGAGCAAGTCTAAACAAGACTAAAACCTATTTTGATCATGGTTTGCCAACAATACAAATTAGAGTTCTAATACATTAGTTCCTAATCCTTAGAACCTAACAGAGCTTAATCCGGAGATTAGGAGAAACTTTGAGCATAGGGGCTGGTTACCTTTGTTGGATGTTGACTATCCTCCTCCGGCTACCTTGATCAGAGAGTTCTACTCGAACCTCTCTGTCCACTCCAATGATTCCAACACTCAGTTTGTGAGAAGTTGGATGAGGGGTGAAGAGTACACTATTACTCCTTCGGTAGTGGCCTCTGCTCTTGGGATGCCTAAGGTCCAGCATCCTGCTTATCCTTACGATGAGTCTCCACCCCTTGATGACATTATGTCATATCATACTGGTACTTCTATCCAGTGGGGTTATAATCCTCAAATCACTTCTCACAAGTTGACCAAGATTCATTATCTTTTCTTTCGGATTTCTTGCCATACTATTTGGCCCATCTCTCATTTGCATACTGTTCCTCTTGAGAGATGTGCATTTTTGTATGCTCTTGTCATAGACGCTCCTATGAGTTTTTCTCATCTTTTCATCCGATCCTTGGTTGAGGTTCATAGGAGTAGTTCTACTGCCCATGGTCTCTTCTTTCCTATTTTTATTCATCAGATTTTATTACATTTAGGATTAGAGGATTTTCCGGCTTCTGAGCTCGTGCATATCATAGCTCCTATAGGTGCCACCTTTCTTAGGCAGAGGGCTGCTCAAATGCGAGCTAGCTCTAAACGCCCTAAAGTAGATTCTTTCTCTTCAGGTGCACCTCCTTCTCCTCCTCCTCCACCTTCTACAGGTGATCCAGCTGCTAATGCCTTTGTTGATCCGATTGCTGTTGCTGCTCCTTCACCTTTTGCTTCGAACATTTCTAGCATTCATCATGATTTGGACACTGTCATGATCGTTCAAGCGGCTCATGGTTAGCTTTTGGTGGACATGCTTACTGAGCTTCAGGCCTTACCAGCAGATTTGGCGAGTTTTAGATGATCACTTTTGCCACCTCCTTTTGATGATGAGTGATTGCCTTTTGACAATTCGTCACAAAAAGGGGAAGTACATATGGATAGGAGATTTCGTTGATAGGGGGAGATTTTTGTTTTTTTGGAGTTGTGAAGCTTTAGATTGTATCTAGGTGCTTCACCTTGTATTTATTTTTTGGCTCATGATGTATTTTGTTTTATTTGAATTATCTACGATAGGGGGAGATACTATGATGTGTTTATTTTTTTTTCTTGTTTCACTTTGTGCTACATTGATTATTGATTTATATTTATGAAGTTATTCATGATATATGTCTTGTAGTTTATGTTATGCAAAATAAAAAATTTATGTGTTTATGTGTTTGTTAAGTGTTACAGGAATATACAGGTTGATTCAGTCGTGTTGCTGTCTACACTTGCAACTAATAGATAGTAGTTAGGTTGAATTTGTTTTTGTTGAGCAATGTTTTTGAAATGGGCTGTTTTTGTAAATTTGAGCACTTTGTCTAGTTTGTGTTTTGTCATGGATTGCCAAAGGGGGAGTTTGTTAGGTTCTAAGACTTTAGGTTTAAATGTATTAGAACTTCATTTTGTAATGTTGGCAAACCATGATCAAAACGTTTAGTCTTGTTTCAGACTTGCTCAAAGTATGTTTATGTGTAAAGTTGAAATCGAGTGTACTACAGGATTTACTGTGTAAATCTGCCTAGCTCAATCAAGAATTTATTTTGTTTTACTTGTATTTTCCACATATGCGTTTATGTGTTTGTTAAGTGTTACAGGAATATACAAGTTGATTCAGTCGTGCTGCTGTCTACACTTGCAACTGATAGATAGTAGTTAGGTTGAATTTTTTTTTTTTTTTTTTGTTGGGCAATGTTTTTGTAATAGGCTGTTTTTGTAAATTTGATCACTTTGTCTAGTTTGTGTTTTGTCACAGATTGCCAAAGGGGGAGTTTGTTGGGTTCTAAGACTTTAGGTTTAAATGTATTAGAACTTCATTTTGTAATGTTGGCAAACTATAATCAAAACATTTAGTCTTGTTTTAGACTTGCTCAAAGTATGTTTATGTGTAAAGTTGGAATTGAGTGTACTACAGGATTTACTATGTAAATCTGCCTAGCTCAATCAAGAATGTTATGTGAAATCAAGAATTTATTTTGTTTTACTTGTATTTTCCACATATGCGTTTATGTGTTTGTTAAGTGTTACAAGAATATACAGGTTGATTCAGTCGTGCTACTGTCTACACTTGCAACTGATAGATAGTAGTTAGGTTGATTTTTTTTTTCTTGGGCAATGTTTTTGTAATGGGCTGTTTTGGTAAATTTGAGCACTTTATCTAGTTTGTGTTTTGTCACGAATTGCCAAAGGGGGAGTTTGTTGGGTTCTAAGACTTTAGATTTAAATGTATTAGAACTTCATTTTGTAATGTTGGCAAACCATAATCAAAATGTTTAGTCTTGTTTTAGACTTGCTCAAAGTATGTTTATGTGTAAAGTTGGAATCGAGTGTACTACAGGATTTACTGTGTAAATCTGCCTAGCTCGATCAATCGAAGTTTGTGCAGATTGTTTTTCTGTAGAATTTTCTAACTCAGCCCAAGCTCATATGATGTGTAGGGTTTTATGTTTTGCCTTAAGTATAAAAGGAAAAACCCTAGCCACCTTTTACTGTTGTTGCAGTTTTTGTTTATGCTATGTATGTGAATCTCTTGTGAGATCTAGAGGTGTTTGCCTTCACATATACTTAGGGTTATCAAGAATCAAGATTATGTCAAGAACTTGATGATCAGTTCGGTTGCTGCATAAAGAGCTTAAAGAAAACACAAGTAGGAGTACTTGTGAATGCTGTGAATCCAAAAAAGAAGTAGTCCGTGGACTTGGAGCTATCACGTGGTCACTGTAGTAAGTTTCCTACTCGAGGTAGCAATAGGATGTTAGTGGTCTAAGTCGCTATTGTGTAAATTTGAATTCTTTCATAGTGGATTTGTTTTACCTTGAGGATAGTTAAGTTAAATCCTCCCTAGGTTTTTTACCGGTTTGGTTTTCCCGAGTTATCATATCGTTGTGTTATTTATTTTCCACACTGTTTCAATAATATGATTTATATGTGTTAACCTAGATCTGCATAATTTACTTAAGTTAATCACTTGGCTAAATAACTAGGTTAATCTGGTTGTATTTGAGGGGTCTAAAAACGTACAAATTCATTTATTTTCATGGGTTGGAGAGGAAGAGAGAGAAGTAAGAGACAGAAAGGTTATAGGGAAATTAATAATTTAATATGTTGGGTTGTTTATATTATTTTAATGGATTGTATGTAAAAATAGAAGATTTGATATAGGGTGTGTAGTAAAGTGGAGAGGTAAATTAGATAAAATAGTTTTTGAGGTATTAAAAGCTAAATTTTTAGCACATTTGATGTGAATGCTCTAAGAATTCTTAAATGTACCCTTATTATTGTTGTATTATTATTTGCTGCAATCTCTCTCTTAATTATTTTTTATTTTTAAATTTTTTATGGATTGACTTTTATTAAACAAAAGTGCAGAATTGAGCATTGGGAGTTGACATACTACCAGATTATCTCTCGTAATATAACTAGTGTGTAACTCTGTGCATATGTATGAGTACAATTATTATATAGTTCAAATTATACATTTTTTTAGAAGAAGTTCAAATTATACATAGTATTAGTTTATATTTTTTTTTAAACCATACATTACAAGATATTGTTTAAATTTATATAAATATAAATATATATTTAAATTAAATTCAAATTTTATTTTATATTTAAATTATCTATTAAAATCTTGGCTTATCACATTTTTTTAATTGAATTTTAAATTTTATTCCATAATTAAATTTCCCATTATATATGATTATGTTTTTTTTATGGTTTATTTATATTGAATTTCTCACTTTCTACATTAAATTAATTTATTTGGCACAAAAATTAATAAAAAAAATTAGATCAAATGGAACACGTGGCGTAAAATTAAACTCTAATTGAAATTCAATTTTTATACTAAATTAACTCACTTGGCACAAAATATTAAAAACTTAGATTAAATGGGACACGTCACGCAAAATTCGACTCTAATTGAATTTCGATTTGAAATTTAATTGAATTTTCTATTAGTTTTGCCTATATATATAGATTTCATTTTGCCGCTTGCAACACCCATGGGGCACTTCTTAGTTACTTTAATTTGAACCTTTATTATTATTATTATTATTATTATTATTATTATTTGCTGCAATCTCTCTCTATTTTATTTTATTTTTTTTATGGATTGATTTTTATTAAACAAAAGTGTAGAATTGAGTATTGGGAGTTGACAGACTACCAGGCTAACTCTCTTAATATAATTTCATTTTGCCGCTTGCAACGCCCATGGGGCACTTCTTAGTTACTTTAATGTGAACCCTTATCTACATATATATATATATATATATATATATATATATAATCGAAGCCTTCGAAGCTCCCACAATTTTCTACGTCAGTACAATATTTAAAAAATAATTTTTTTTGATAAATTTAAAAAATAAAATTAAAAACTCTTTTCACTAAAAAAAAAAAAAAAAACCGGATGCTTATCTAAAAAAAAATGTGTTAGACGCAAACTCAGCTTTGGAAACACAATTGGAGTCTAAAAGAGAATACGCAGAAACCCCAAAAACTGAAAACCCTAGACCCAAATCCTTCTTCTTTGTCTCCACTCCCATCTGGCCAAATGCTTATCTTAATAAAATAAAATAAAAACGTTAGACACAAACACAAACTCAGCTTGGAAACACGATTGGTGTTTGCAAGAGAATACGCAGGAAACCCCAAAACTGAAAGCCCTAGACACAAATCCTTCTCCTTGGTCGCCACTCCCATTTGAGTCAATCTCTTTCCGGCAACGGTAAGCGATCAAAACCCTGCTCTATAAAAAAAAAAAAAAAAATTCTGATTTTATATACAAAAATTTTGATTTTCTATTTTCTGATCTGTTAAATAAAGAGGTTTTTGTGTGTTTTTGTTGTAGGAATTCTAGATTTTAAGTTTTAGTCTTGGAATTCAATCTCAAAGTAAGCAAAAATAGAAATACGTGTTTGATATGATTCTCTCTCTTATATACCTACCCCTGTTTTTTTTTTTTTTTTTTTTTTGTCTATTTGGGTTTGAGTTATAATATACATACATATAAGTTTAGATTTTTCAATTGATTTTTTGTCTGTTAAATGGATCTTAATATGCTTTTTATGTCATTTTGGTTTTCAAAATTTGTAAAATTAGACTCAATTGAGAAAATTTTATATTGGGTTTTTGTTTTTAAATGGTTTATTACATTTTGTTTGCAACTAAACTGTGTATTGTAGTTTTAGTTGTGTTTCTCTTTGTATCTATAATTGAGTTTGTGCACACACTTAGATAAGTCTTTGGGTTTGGAACTCTGTAATTGAGTTTAGTATAATCAATTTGAAATTTGTGTGTGTGTGTGTGTATGTGTGTGGAAACTGAGCTATGGGTTTCAATTTGTTTAGTTGTGTTCTATTTGTGTGTATATGTATACATACTATGTATGTATTTAAGCTTCGCTAAAATTAATGCTATGTGTTTCATATTGTTTTGTCAATTTTGTATTCTGTGACTAGGTTTCTGTGTTTGTGCGGTTGGTTTCAATGTTTTGCTTAATGAAATGATTTGGGACATGAAATTTTCTGAACTCTATTTTTAGTTTTTAACTACCTTGATTTAAAGTTTTGAGAACTTTTGATTTGTTCACTTGATTGTGGTTTACTTTTATGCCAAAACTAATATAACTACACTAAACTTGATTTAAAGCTTTTTTTGAGTTGTGCTTATAAAATATGTATTTTCTTTTATGCATGTTGTAGACATTCATTACGTTGAGGTTAGACATTCATTACATTATTCAGATAGTGTGTTGCAACACAATCTAAATTTTATATGTTGAGGATGCTATGCTACCTTAGTGAAATTGGTGTGGGTAGATTTTTTGTAGACCATGTGACCCAAGTGTAAAAACTTTTTTCAACACAAACAGAAAATTGTAGAGTGTAGCTTAACATTGTTAAAATTTTAGAAGCAGAAAGTTGTAAGTCAGACTTAATGTTGATTGAATTGTAGTTTTAGCTGTGTTTCTCCTTGTATTTATAATTGAGTTTGGAACTCCGTAACTGAGTTTAGTAGTGTGTTTTGACTATAATATTTTTTGAAGTGAGTCACATCTTCAATATTTTAAATAGATATTAAAATGGTGATAATCAATTTGAATTTTTTTTTTTTGGTGTGTGTGTGTGTGTGTGTGGAAACTGAGCTATGGGTTTGAATTTGTTTAGTGGAAACTAAGCGAAATTTGTGTGGAGTACGTTTTGGCTCTGGTGGAGTTATCAGCTTGCTTTCATCACATAACATTCCTAATAATCTTAGCAAAATTGGTATGGAGTACATTAAGGTTAGACATTCATTACATTGTTCAGATTGTGTGTCGCAACACAATCTAAATTTTATATGTTGAGGATGCTATGCTACCTTAGCGAAATTGATGTGGGTAGATTTTTTGTAGCCCATGTGACCCAAGTGTTTAAAACTTTTTTCAATACAAACAGAAATTTGTAAAGTGTAGTTTAACATTGTTAAAATTTTAGAAATGCCCGTGAGCACAGTGTTGTTTAGTTTTTCATATTTGAATATTGTTCAGATTTTTTATCTTCAAGCACATGAATGTATGGACATGCAAGGTATGATGCAGTTGACACATTGATTAGATAAGATACATTTAAATACTTGCAAGGCTGCAAGACTATAACTAAAAGTAACTGCATAAAACAAAATGGAATTCTTAAATCAATTAGAGGATTTAGTTTAGGCTTTTGCTTTTAATTCTGGGTTCCTTTGCCTCTATAAATTACTGGTCACTATGGAAAACATGAGTTGAAGTTAGCTAACAGCAGCAACTATGGTGATGCAGGTGATTGCTTTTTCATTGGATAGAAACATTGAAATTTTTATGCTAATCTCTTTAATTCTTGAAGAAAATAACATATATAGGAAGAGTTCTCATTTTTTTTATGAGGGTAAGCTGCCTACTCTCACAATTACATTATTTGATTGATGCCTCAAAAAACTGTGTTTGAAGTGGTGCTGACGGGAGCAAATTTCTCCTTGATCATCAACTGCTATCTCTACAATTTTATGCGCGTGGCTTTCCTTGCATCATTCCATTCTATTTGATGTAGTTTTGGTTTATTATTTTGTCTTTACAACTGTTAATGTTAATTATAACGGAAACGCATTTAGAATATATCACTAAATCAGTTACCTATTTAAATAATTTTAATTTTTTGGCGAATTTTTTAATTCTTGGTAATTTATGTTGACAATGACACTGATTTTGGGTTTTTGCTCATTTAATTGGATGTCTAATACCATCCTATCTTAGCAACTCGATTCATGAGAAAGCCAGGAAAATCGTTGGAACTACCTTGCTTGAGATGGTTTGACTCTTTTTTTTTTTTTTTTTTGGTTTGGAAGACTGCACAAATTTTGACAACACTACCAAGCCACTAAGCCTTTGTGAACTACACTCGGCATGCTTTTAGTTTTGGTTTGGCATAACTTGAAACAAATGCCATAAATATCTAGATTTTTTGCTTTTGTATTCTTAATGTTTGAATAAAACCATATAGTACAATTTAAACATGTTTCACATAAGCTTTTGAGGTCTCAGGTCATGTTGTATTTATATATGGTAAAAGATTGTACCATTTTCCACCTTAGCACAATTTGTACTGGTATTTTTTTTTTTTTATAACTTGGATATATTGAAGTTTTTTTTTTGTGTGTGAATAATCTATTTTGTAATTTATTTATGAATTCATAATGAAAACCAATGGAATACGTATTTTCATGAAGATTATAAAAATATTGATCTTTTTTAATAATTCAATAGTTTGGGTGGGGTTATTATGAAATTTATTGACATTAAGAGTGTTTGGTTTTACATTATAAATCTTTGATGAATTGGTATAATTTGGTGTTATAATTGATACTAATTTGGTGAAAAATTAAGTAGCTTGAAGAAGTTGAGAAAAGAGAAGAGCCTAAGAAAGGGAGGAAATACATTCTTGAAAAGCATTGGATAAAGCTTGAAGATGTAAGCACAATTGTATATTACTTATTAAACCAAATGTAAGAGCACAATTGTATTTACCTCATTTTTAATATTACTTCATAATATTACATGTTTCGTCTTATATTAGAGCAAATTTAGCTTTCAATAATTGAAATTTGAGAAATGTTTAAACCTAAACATGTTAACATTTAATTTAAAACAATCCTGTGCATCGCACGGGTTAGCAACTAGTTATTGTTATTATTATTATTTGCAACAATCTCTCTCTAATTTTTTTATTTTTGGATTGACTTTTATTAAACAAAAGTGCAACGCCATGGGGCACTTCTTTGTTACTTTAATGTGAACTTAATCTATATTAATTTTCAGGTAACAACGTACTCTAACTAACTATAAGTGAAATAAATTAAGAGCTATTTGCCTTACTCTTCCAACAGCTAAGAGTCATAGGTCCCCTAAGGGCCTATTAATTTTAAATCTAAATAATAATAAACTCTTGACATTTTAAATTCATGAGAATTAAAATTCTTGAGAGTTTTTATTTATGTTGTTTAGATATGCTTAGAATTTTAATTTAAATTGTTGTATTATAAAAATAAAGTCTTTTAATGATATAAGTCTTAATTTTTAAAAAATATTCTTATATCATTTAGTAACTAAAGAATAACAGAATTGCTTCAAAAAAAAAAAAAAAAAAAAAAAAAAAACTAAAGAATAACAGAATCAGTAATTTGACAATTATTTATAATTTTTAAAAAATGATAAAAGCACCCTTTAAATATTTTTGTTGGTGTGAAGAAATTAAACATTTTTGTTTTGAAATTAATTCTATACAATTATTTTTAAGAAAAAAAAATGAATTTAAGCAATTCTTACTCATACGATATATGTAAGAATTGATATTTCATAGTTTGGGTTCGTGTTTTTCATTTAATGGAAATTGGTATTTTCATGAAAAGTATAATTCTCAATATTTTGTTTTTACGAAATGTCAACAATTATACTATTCTTATTCTAAATTCCTACGTAAAAAACAAGCACTTAATAAAAAGTTTTGGAGTGTGCATTCCGTGATTAATTTGCTCTTAGTAGAAAGGACAAAATTATACTCTAAATCTGTTTAGAGCTATCTTTTTTAACTAATTACGTGACAAATTATAAGATTATTTATGTATTTTATTTAAACAAATTACATAATTCATTAAAAAAATTCATAAGTACTATAAATAAAACTAAAAATTAGCTAAAATAATATAGTGTGATCTATAAATAGTACCAAAAAGCGCAGTGGAACCCATAAATAGTAGCAAAAATAAGCTAAATAGTAATTAAAGTTGCATTTTTCAGCCAATGCCAAATGCAACCAATAGTAACTAGTAAATTGTAGCAAAATAACTTTAAACTTATTTAGAGCCAAACTTTTTCCTACAAGAAAATAGAAAATTTAATTGGGACCTAGCTAGGACATGGAAGAGATAGATATATGGATTTTATACGCAAAGGGAATTCCAAAATATTCTCCTTATAAAACATCCTCTCTGTTAAATAATGAAAAAAGATCGATCTAATTTTTTCCGCATAGAGTCAACTCCAGATTTCTTCTCCACATAAAGGTGAAGAAGACTCAGATTGCAATAACAGAGGAAAGGAAGTACTCATAAACGACAGCAGTTCAGCCAAAAGGAATAAATACAAGTCGAAAGAAAACGATATGTCATTGGACTTAAAGAATTAATTGGCACGTGTATCATAGCTTAGTGGATTACAACTGTCAGTTAGTTAGCTTAGTGGATTACAGCTGTCAGTTAGTTATTAGATAGTTTTGATAGTTGGTTGGTTAGTTTTTTTTTCCCTCTTCAGCTCTTGCACCGTATATATATATTATATAGCAGAGAACCTCTCAATGTAATTTAAGCTTTCACATTTCTATGATTCAGTGAATGAAATCCCTAATTCCTATTTAGAAAGCTCTTCTTTTACAATAAATGTATTGCACTTCATGTTTGTTTGTCATATATAATTAATGTAAATTATATTTGTTGTGTTTTCTACCTCTTTGAAATAATAAGATCAGAATCATATATTATACAACGCTGTTCTACTGTCTTTTTCTGCTTTCCGAAACAGATGCTTCATTGCCTAACACAATGCTACCAGTCACTCCTACCTAAAGTTCAAATTATAACTTTTGGCATGTGTAAGGGTAAAACTAACTTTTAATTTTCCGAGCTTTTTCAGAAATTCTGTGAGAGAAATAATCAAGAGGATTGTAAGTTTTATCCAACATCTAGCCATTCTAAAAGTAGGATTCATTATACAAAGAGAGTCACATATGAAAGATAAAATATTAGTAATGAAGCTTGTATTTTGTTTACTAGCCCACCGCCTGTGGTGGAGCAGCTTTGCTCCCTTGACAGAGAGGGAGCCTTTCGTAACAGACTTATTTCTAGTTCATTACCTAATATCCTCTTTCACCAAGCTTTTGCCTTTTGAATTCTTCAAGTTTTCCTCCCTAAAATCACAGATATCTAATCAAAGATAACATATTCATTAAAATTCACATTCAAAATCCAAAATCAAACATGGAAATGAATTCACCAAAGCAACATAAAATGAAAATGACAAAGCAAAATTCAAACATCTAAGAAACAGTTACATTGAGAAAGAGAGAGAGAGAGAGAGAGAGATGGGGGGTGTTACTGTCAGTAGCAAAGGTATTGAGCTAAGAAGCGAAACCCATCCATTTTTTTGTAGGCAATTAAACTCACGCGCTTAATTTGGCACTTGATGACCACGATCTCATTTACCTTTGGTCGTACTTGTGTCATTATTCATTAAGACAAAGTTGAAAGACCATTACCACTGCACCATTTGGATACCTTTTCCAAGTATTTGTGCTTTGGTGAGCAGGAAGAGCGCATGGGTTTGAGTTATGAGCAGCATATTTTTATTTTTATATTTATTCTTATTGATAAGATCGTGTGTAGCATATTTGATTTGTAAGTGTTTCTTTTTATCTCAAAATAATAATAATAATAAATAAATGAAGAAATGAAATACCATTGGCAAATCATGCTATACCTTCTACAGCTTTACTGAAGTTTGGATTGGTTGAAAATCGAAGTGCAAAATGCTAAAGAACACTTGGGGTTTGGGTAGTTGCAAATTGACCCTTCATCTCAATTCTGTTAACTATACTAATATAAATGGTCATGTGTTGTCTACCTTTTATTTTAAAAATGAATATTTTTATAATAAAATGGTCAATCACATGCACATCACATGATCATTTGGATAAGTAAAGTATTTATATGGGTGATTGTACCATTTTCTACAAGACGAGAAGATAAGTGTCTAACACATTCTTCCTATCAAAAATTAAAAGTGTCTAACACATTCTCTGTATATAACTTACCTTTCAAAGTTAACCTATGGAACACATATTAGGTTTATCCATATAATTTTTGCATTATTTTATTTTATTGTAATTAGGAAGTAAAGCCTTTTTAAAAAATATATAAATTTAATTTGATAATTACAATAAAAGAAAGGGGATTTGAGTCATAGATGTCTAAATTAGAAAAACTAGGTATCAATATAGTTACAAGACTCTTGGCATGAAATGAAGCCATGTACTTTTGGTTTTTATCATATTATATTTAAGATAAATGCCATGTAGTTTGAATTTATTATTCGAAGATATTTCATGTAATTTCATATATCCATTGTGTAAGGAAAGTGCAAGCAATTTGTGAGAGTTGGTTATTAATATGGTTTTAAAAATTGGATTGAACTGACGAGTTTGACCAAACCCTAAAGTGGTCTAGTAAAAACCAAGAACCAAATCAAATTTCAGGTTATTTGAAAGTTTTGATTTTTATTTTTGAGACAATTTCAACCTATAGTGTTCGCTCCTGATAATAGTTGTTTATCATCAGACAAAGACACCAATTGGTTTTTTGTATAAGCGGAAATTGAACCCCAGATCTCTTATTCAACCATCAGAGATTTTACTAGTTAAGCTAATTGGAACCCACATTGTTTCTGATTTTTAAAACCATGGTTATGTGCTCTAGAATCTTAATGAAGAAGATAAGGTTAATCCATGATTTTTTTATTTACTTCAATATCTTAATGATGAAGATAGGGTTGTTTTATGCTGCTTGAGATAGAACTTGCTTACAAGTTTATCAAGCACTTTGAGGGAGCAATTTGTCTAATTCCAAGAGCATTCCTTTGGTGGTGAGCTCAATTACAAAATTGGGCTTTGAAGTTCAACTCATGTAGCAAAGAAAATAACCCACCCTGTATGGTGAAGTAATGTGGGTTAAAAGTCCAATAACTTATGAAGAAAAATAAATGGGCTAATATTTGTTTGGATCCAGTATTTTATGTCCAATTCTAATGTAAAAGTTTTGCATGGACAAAGGCAGGAAAAAAAGCCCTTAAGTACATCACACTCTATAGAAACTTGAAACCTAGTGGCAAACGCTAAACGCGAGTAGTGGTCCAGAGTTAAAGTGTCACTCGTTGGTAATTAGTGAGTGGTAGTCCCTAGATTTCTATTCATTGACTATTTTTTATTTGGACAAATTACATTTTACCCGCACGTGTTTTGGTCAAAATTTAAATTATCTATCTGTGATTTGAAATTTGATATTTTACTTACTTAAGATTAGCTTAGTTAGAGTTTTGTAACCCATTTCTGTTAAAAACATGACTAAATATATAATTTTGCTCCATTTTATGTCTCTCTTCCAAAAACACAAAAAACATAAAAATACAAGATAAAAAAGATGTTGGTTTGGAAAAATGAGTGAATGTCATAAGATAAAATTGAAAAGAGAGAAGAATGTTTAACGGAATGATGGATCCAGAGATGACTTGCTCAGGAGCAGATGAGTCGAATTTCACCTGCCAATTTCGCTCGAATCCAATAACAAATTTCTACCTAATCATCAATCTATGCCTTTTCATATATGGCTTTGAAAATTCAAAGCTGAAAATTGCGGTCGTTATTCTCTAGTTTTGAATTTCTGCTTTCGTATTATTAGCTTTTTTTTTTAAAAAAAAAATTATTACATAATCTACTGATTTGATTGAATTCTGAGTTTTGAGAATTGGGTATCTCATAAATTTTCTTTTCAAGTTCTGGGTGCTGACATATTTGAATTATGGTCGAATTAATTGGGTGTGATTAGGGCCCTAACTAACGCTCACATTTGCAAAAAAAAATTGGATCTTTAAATTGTATGGTTTTATTAGTTATAATTATGTGACTGACATTGCAGACGATGTCTAGTCCAGGTTTGATGAAGATGGCCACTGAAGGTATGAAGAACGTGAGTCCTGAAGACTTGAAAATGGCTGCAAAGCAGTTGATCTCAAATCATGCTCTAATAATTATTGATCAATGATTGATTTCATATCCGGTTCTTTATGCTATGTTTGGATGTTGGGGGAAGGAGGGGGAGTAGAGTAGAGGGAGGGAGAGTAATTTAAATACCTTGTTTGGATGTTTTTTAAGGAAGGAGAGAGAGGGATTTGGAGGGGTTTGAACTACTTCCAACCCTCATTTTTAATTCCCCCAAATTGGAGAGATTTGGAGGGGGAGTGGAGCATAAAAAATACTTGACTAAATGAATTATCAAATTTACCCTTACCATATTAACAAAATTACAAATAAAAAGACTAATTATTCCACTCCCCCTTACTTAATTTTAAAAACATCCAAACAAGGTGGAGGATAATCATTCTCCTCTACTCTCCTCTCCTCTCCTCTCTCTCAAAACTTCCAAACATAGGGTTACTTTATAAATTAGTTTGGTCATTTATTATGTCAATTGAATTGATGATTCAACCTACTTGTCAATGTTTGTGAACGGCATTTTCCCCTCTTTCAAAACACTTTTGATCTTAGTTGATATAGTATTTTTATGTTTTTTGTGTTTTTGGAGGAGAAAGACATAAAAATTGAGCAAAATTACATATTTAGCCATGTTTTTAACAGAGGTAGGTTACAGAACTCTAACTAAGCTAATCTCAGATGGGTAAAATGTCAAATTTTAAACCACAGGTAGGCAACTTAAATTTTGACCAAACCACAGGTGGGTAAAATATAATTTGCCCTTTTTATTTCAATGATTTTAGGAGAGATGGAAAAGATTTTTTTTTTTTTTTTTTTTTTTGAGAAGCCAGCCTAGAAGTCCAAGAAGGAACTTTATTAGATAAACAAAACTAAGGAACATCAGAAGCAACCAGGGGGGCAATGTCTCTAGATATGTCTTCTGACCAGACCTTAAAATCTTCCCCCTCTTTTGCTTTCTTTGCCAAAGCATCGGCAACCTTATTACAAGAATGATTAACAAAACAAAAATCACAACAATTCATTTGAGAGGACGAATGGTAGATATCATCAATGATATGATCGAAAGAAGAATGTTCAGCCGATCCAGACTTGATAGCATTGATAACCCCAATAACATCAGCTTTGAATGCCACCTCATGAAGACTCGATTCCAAAGCAAAATAACTGCCCTGCGGCATGCAAGGATTTCTACCTCAGCTACTGTTTATGAGAGAGAAATACAAATTGAAAGAGCACCAATGACATCACCTCACTAGTCCTGTATCACCATGCCAATACCTGCAGAATTTATGCTCTGGAAAACTAGACCATCAAAGTTAGCTTTGTACTAATTTGGGTCAGGAGGGCGCCACTGAATTGAAGTTGGGAACTGGGTAGAAATTGGATTCGAATCCTAGGCAGTGAAGAAGTCCTGTAAGAGGCCACCAGCTTTTTGTACAATATGATTCAGGGGAATGGATTGGAGGCCCAGCCAAAGGAAATTACACCTATTCCACAAAAGCCAAGAAATGATTATAAAAATTTCTGCTCTAAGATCATCAAATACCTGCAAAAAATGAGCAAACAGATTAGAAAAATCCACCGGGGGGATTACAACTGAGCTTCGGGCCCAGCTTAGTTGGCTCCACACATTCTCCAGTGCCTCACATTCCCACACAGCATGGAGAAAATCTTCAGGCTGGGCATTACAGACCATGCATCTATCAGTATTAGCTATATGGCGACGGAACAAGTTGACCATGGTGGACATTGCCTCATTGCAAGCACGCCACACAAAATGCTTCATCTTGGAAGGGATCCGTAGCATCCATAAGCCTCTCCAAAATGACTTCTGGGGGTTAGGATTTGAGCTACTAGTGTTGTTAGTTAAAGCATCACAAGCCAACAACTTATAGGCACTTTGGGCAATCAACAAGCCAGAAGGAGTTTTAGACCATATCAAA
This sequence comes from Quercus robur, assembly GCF_932294415.1. Lineage (NCBI taxonomy): Eukaryota > Viridiplantae > Streptophyta > Magnoliopsida > Fagales > Fagaceae > Quercus > Quercus robur. Next base: position 49,897,117 of record NC_065536.1, read on the forward strand.
CAATCACTAGGGAGTCTGAAACTCAAAGGAATACTCAAGATGATTTTAGCCTCATGTAGTAGGAAGTTTTGGTGAATTACATCAAATTTCCAAGCACATGAAGTTGAATTAATGAGGCTACTAACCTTGGCATCAGGTGGAATATTGGGGAGAGGAGAGATGACTGTTCTATAGCATTGGTCAAGAAGCCATTTGTTTTCCTTTATCCTAATAGAGGCACCATTCCCTATCCGCCAAACCATGCCCCTTTTAACCACCTCTCTAGCACTACAAATACTCTTTCACGCATAAGACCCCATTCACCTCAAGTGCTTCTAGAATTGAGCAATTCGGGAAAAATCTAACTTTGAAAACCTTATGGCATAGAGAATCCAGATTATTAATCATTCTCCGTACTTGCTTGGCCAATAGAGCTTGGTTGAACTTCTCAATCTTCTTAAACCCCATACCTCCCACCTCCTTTGCTTCACAAAGCCTTTCCCATTTTACCCAATGAACTTTTCTTGCCTCACCATTGTAACCCCACCAAAATTTTCGAATCATGATCTCAATTTCTTTTATCAAACCCTTGGGAAGTTTAAAACAACTCATGGAGTAAGTTGGGATCACTTGGATTACTGATTTAATGAGCACTTCTCTACCAACCTGAGAAAGGAGTTTTTCCTTCCACCCCTACAATTTCTTCCAAATCCTTTCTTTAATATAGACAAAACTATGTTTTTTTGCTCTCCCAACAAAAGCTGGAAGGCCCAAATATTTTTCATATTGTCTAATGGATGGGACACCCAGTAGCACTTAAATACTAGCCTGGATATCATGATAGGTGTTAGCACTGAAAAATATATTAGTTTTTTCTCTATTTATTTTCTGACCCAACCCCTTCTCATAAATAGATAGTATATCAAGAATTACTTGACATTCAAATTCTTTTGCTCGGCATAAGAGAACACCATCTGCAATGAACAAGTGAGACACCTGAGGACCATTTCTACAAATTGAGACACCCCTAAGCAACCCATCTGATTCAACTTTGTGGATCAATCCCTAAAGCCCCATAGCACATATCAGGAAGAGATAAGGGGAGAGTGTATCACCTTGCCTTAGGCCTCTGCTAGGAATGATGTGACCAACTAGGACCCCCATTAATGATGGCTGAAAAAGAGACAGTTTTGATGCAAGACATGATAATATTTACAAATTTCCTGGAGAAGCCCAAATGCAACATTGCTTTTTCCAAAAAAACTCATTCCACCCAATCATAGGCCTTACTCATGTCAAGCTTTAAGGCCATGAAGCCCAACTTCCCTTGAGTTTTCCTTTTAAGATAGTGCAACGTCTCAAAAGCCACTAAGATGTTAGCAGTTATGAGACGACCTGATAAAAAAGCACTCTGAGAATCTGAGACAATATATGGTAAGATACATTTCAATTGGTTAACTAAAACTTTTGCAATAAATTTGTAGACCACATTATAGAGACTGATTGGTCTAAAGTCTGAAACTTTTTTAGGATCCTTAATTTTTGGTATAAGAGCTATGAAAGTAGAGTTGAAGTTAGCAGGAACATGACCATTATTAAGTGCATTTAGGATAGCTTTAGTAACATCCCTACCAACAATGTGCCAAAATGTTTTTTAGAAAATGTGCGACATACCATCAGGTCCGGGGGTAGTGAGAGGGGCCATTTGGTTGAGAGCTTTAAAGACTTCCTCACCTGTGAAATTCTTGTCCAATTCTAAATTCATTTCTGCAGTAACAGTGGATGTCATGCCAGCCAAAACCTCATCAAAACTTGTGGGATTTGATGTAGAGAAAATGTTTAGGAAATACTCTTCCACCATTCTGGCCACATGGTCTTCATCTTCTACTCACACCCCGGATTCATCCTCCAAACCTAGAATTAAATTATGCCTGTTCCTTTGGTTTGCATGGCAATGGAAGTACCTAGTGTTTCGGTCTCCATCCTTCAACCAATTAGCATGTGCTCTTTGCTTCCACATGGTCTCTTCCTTGGATTTTAGCACCTCAATTTCTTTCCTTAGCTTCTAAATACAGTCAGGTGCAGTAACATATAACCCAGCCTCCTCCACCCCACTAAGCTCTCTTAACTTCTTTCCAAGTGTGTTTCGTACCAGCCCAAATGTTTCCCGGTTCTAAAGAGAAAAGTATTTTTTCTTCCTTGGTAGGTGAGAAAATAGAGAAGACGGAAAATGGAATGGGCCACAAAATTTAATACCACCAAAATGGAGAGAAAAGAGGGAGGAAAATATGAAGGAGAAAAAAAATCATATTTTATCTTCTTTTTTTTTTTAATTTATTTAAAAGTAATGTTAAAATTTGCTCATTTTATGTAATAAAAATGGGTAAACTTAGCTTTGTTTAGTTGGAATAATAGAACATATTGGGAGGTCAGAAAGTTTAAGGATACAAAATGTTTTAGTTTTCCCTCATGTATGTTTAGTAGAGATGATGGAAAAGTGGGAAGGAAAATGTATATTACTATTATGCCCTTGTTGGAATTTGAAACAATGAGATAGCACGGGTAATTTTAAAATTCATGTTCATGGCCATTTTTTCACATATTTTCTTGCCTATTTAGAGAAAAAGAATGACAGCCCAAGTGGAAAACCCCCCATCTCACCATTTTCCTTCCTCTTTTTCTTTCCAACCAAACTGGAGAGAATCTCATTTTCATCATTTCTTTCTCCATACTTCCCCTTTTCACCCCAATCAAATGCAACTTTGCAAACAATATCCTTTTTTATTTTTATTTTTATTTTATAATTTGATGGTTAGTGGTAAAAGGATTAAACTTTGGATGTTTTCTTTGGGGAAAAAAAAAGTGTCAATTAATTGTGGTATAAGGCTCTTGGCCATTAGGTACATTATTTTAGGTACAATACATTATATCCCCAATTAAAATCAAATATATAATTGTATTGACCAAGAAAATACAAATAATGTTACATTCTCCAAGGAAAATTAAATACAATACAACTACGTGTTTAAATTTAATTTAGGAACTAAATGTACTATACAATATACATACAATAGTGTACCCCAATTTCACCCAATAAGAATATAATAGTAAATTGCTACAAATCTACTACTTTTGTGGTCCTATTTTCTTTATTATCAAAGGAAATATGCACCGAATTTCCAACTTCTCATTCCTCAATCCTTCCTTCCAAGCACGTAAGATAGAAAATTTGTCCAAATGATTGATAAAGTACCTTTTCCATTCACTTATTTTCCATGGTTCCATCTTTCCATTCTCCCTAAGAAAATTTGTCCGCTGACTGATGCTTTTTCTAAGCTCTGACTCCATTTTTCTATAAGGTGACTCCTATTTTCCACAAATTCAACTTGACCAAGACTTTCAGTAATCAGCGTAATGTAGAAGTTGTGATTATTTTTTTATCATTAATTGACAACAGATTAATAAAGGTTCTTTCTTAATATTGACTTACAAATCCCTACCTAGAATTCATTAATTATTGAAAAATATATATAATCTTGATCAGAGTGTCACAATGTTATATATATACACATACTTGGAATAGGATCATTATTATCCACTTTTCATTTTTTGGTTTGTTTAGTATCCTTATTGCAGAGTTCAAATTAATTTTCTTAAAAACACAAATAAGAGAGGAAAAAATTATTTTAAAAAATACTTAAAAGATAACCTAAGGAGAAACAAAACCAAGTTCACACAACTTCACTACTCTTGGAGGTTTTCATCGGATCAACTTGTAATTTTTTTTTTTTTTTTTATACTTTTGAATAAAGGACCTAGAATCGAATCCAATCTACATTAAAAACCAATTGATATCTTATTCAGATGGTAGAAAGTAATCATTATAGAGAGTTTTCATAAGTTCAAACGAATAACTACTATCTTTGTTTGTGTAGTTAAAATGATAACCACATGGAATGATCGCAAGAATCACATCAAAGGCCAGATTGTGAGAGAAGACATAGGTATGTGGCTATGTTTCTTCTTTAGGGATGACAAGCATTACATCCTCCTTTATTGGGACTAAGGATAAGTGTATTTATAGAGAAGAAATATATAATTCATTTTAATTTTTCCAATTTGGGACTTCTTTTCCTAATATTTTCAATAAAGACATCCACTTTCTCCAAAAAAAAAAAAAAAAAAAAAAAAAAAAAAAAAAAAAAAAGAAGAAGAAGAAGAAGAAGAAGATAAAAACATCTAAAATTTAATGAGAAAATAAATGAGTCCAGTAAAGCGATTAATAAAAGTCTAGCAATGCTATTAAAAAGATTTAGCAAAATAAATGTAAAATTCTTAGCAAAGCTAAGAATAGATTTTCTACGCGACAAAATAAATTTTCATAGTTAAAGAATAAGTGACCAACAATGTCAAAGTAGGTAAGAGTAACATAACAACACAGAATATCTTCATTAGATAGTGTTTTCTTATTATGTGTTTTAGGAAAAGATGTATTGGAGAGAAAAGGGGCAGAGAAAAGTAATTTCTCTTGTTTGGTAGGTGAGAAAATAAAGAGGACAAGAAAGCGGGATGGGTCGTTATTTTCCCATAGTCTACAAATTTTTTTTTTTTTTTTTGAGAAACATAGTCTACAAAATTTAGTACCTCTAAATGAATAAAAAAGTGAGAGGAAAAGGTAGATCAATTTAGCTTGCTTTAGAATTATTGTCGTCCACCGATTGAAGCTAGTTTGGAGTCTTTGGACTCAAATTTTCTACGGTGAGAGCAGCCACGCTTTTAATAAAGCCTTAAAGGAAGGACCAAGTTTTAAGTTAGCTTTAGAATTCTGCCGTTTATCCTCAAAAAAAAAAAAAGTTAGCTTTAGAATTATTGTCGTCCACTGGTTGGATTTTCTATTGCAATTTCGGCTTGACCAAGTCTCCCGACTCTCCCTTACGTGTTTCTAAGTTCTAACTACTGTCAACGTAATTTAGAAGTTGTGATTTTTCGTGTCTCCATTGCCGACAGATTAAATAAAGGCTCCAAGCTCAAATTAAAGTATAGTCTTCTTGGTGAATTTTTTTTCTTTTCAAATATAATCTTGGTGAAAGTGTTACATTGCTTATATATATATATATATATATATATATATATATACACACATACAGTTGCAATAGGATACTTAATATCCACTTTTTATTTTACTTTTTTTTTTTCTGAAAATATCTTTATCGTTGAGATCAAATTAATTTTCTCAAAAAAAACAAATCAAAGACCAAAAAAAGGGAATTTTAAGTTTTTAACAAATATATATGAAAATGTTGTGAAAATATTGTTAACATAACATTTCTTTACAAGACAATATTCATAAAAGTTACGTCATAAATTCAAATTAAAAAATAAACCATTTTTATTTAAGAAGTAAAAAATTAAAATTATAACCACCATACCGAATTTCCAATTTACCTTTTTACTTTTTCGTCTAATGGCAACTCAATTACCAAGACTAACCCATAAATTACTAATATGAAAACCCCCCATTTCCAAGCAACTGCAAAAAGAAAAAAAATTAAAAAATGCTTCTAAACATAAGCATGGAAGAAAACATTCTGAAATGAACTATGATCTTTATAAATAGCCTTTAAACCTTCAACATTGTAAATTGCCAAAGCAACGATGGCTAGCATGAAAACCACCTTTCTACCTGCTCTTATTTTCCTTGTTTTGCAAACAGAGTTTATTTCACTTGAAGCTATATGGTCCAATTCTAGTGCTGGCAACTCCACTGTGGGTTGCATTGACATGGAAAGGGAAGCCCTTCTTAAATTTAAAGAAGGTCTTCATGATCCTTCAGGAACTCTTTCTTCCTGGGTTGGCGAAGATTGCTGCAACTGGTTGGGAGTAGGCTGTAGCAATCGAACAGGTAACATTATAAAACTCGATCTCAAGAGGACATTTTTCTGTGACATGTATTCTGATATTACAGAATGTATGAAGCACTCGTCTTTGGGTGGTGTTTTATCTCCTTCTTTGCTTGAATTAAAATTTCTAAATTACTTGGATCTAAGCAGCAACTATTTCGAAGAAATTTCCATCCCAAATTTCATTGGTTCTCTCAATAAGTTGACTTACCTTAATCTCTCCGATTCATGGTTTGGTGGAACGATCCCTCCTCAAATTGGGAATCTTTCTAACTTGCTTTATCTTGATCTCTCCCCTTCACAGCCTGAGAATTCCCTAACAGTTTCAAATATAAATTGGCTCTCCGGTCTCTCTTCCCTAAAATACCTCAATTTGAATAACGTGGACCTTTCCGAAGCAACAACTGATTGGCTTCAAACTGTTAATTTGCTCCCTTCTCTGTTGGAGTTGCACTTGCACAATTGTGAACTTCATTATCTCCCTCAAAATTTTCCCTCTGTCAACTTTACGTCACTTTCAGTACTTGATCTCTCTGATAATGACTTCAACTCTTCTTCAATTCCTCAATGGGTGTTCAATTTCACTTCCCTCACAAATCTCCAACTTAGCTCTAGTAATCTGGCAGGCTCCATCCCTAAGATTGCAAAGGGTAACCTATGCAATTTGAGGAACTTAGATTTATCAGAAAATTTTTATTTAAGTGGCGAAATAACAGAATTTTTCCAGGCCTTATCGGAATGCAGTAACAGTAGCCTAGAGGAGTTATATTTGGGCATTAACCAACTCATTGGGAATATCCCTCATTCTTTGGGAAATTTAAAACGTTTGAGAGAGCTTGACCTTGACAGCAACGCATTCTCCGGTTCAATTCCATCATCTATACAAAATTTGTCCCGTTTGGAGATATTGTACCTCGAAGACAACAAGATGAATGGAACCATCCCAGAATCAATTGGACAACTTTCTGAGCTGAAAGAGTTGCATCTCTCCGGGAATTCTTGGCAAGGTAACATGACTGAAACTCATTTCCTAAATCTCACAAAATTGTATCTTTTTTCCTTGTCATCATCATCTAGTAACCTTTTAGTTATCAATGTGACACATGACTGGATTCCTCCTTTTAGTCTAAAAATTGTCAAGATTTTGGACTGTCAATTGAACCCTACATTCCCTGCATGGCTTAGAACACAGAAGGAACTCACACAGATCCATTTAGTAAATACTGCAATTTCAGATACAATACCGAATTGGTTGTGGAACTTGTCTTCACAACTTGAGATGTTGGATCTTTCTCATAACAAATTAATGGGAAAGCTCCCTAAGTCATTAAACTTCTCTTCCGTGAATGTGGTACATCTAAATTTCAATCATTTAGAGGGTTCACTACCACTATCGCCTAATGTGGCAGTGTTCTCTTTGAGGAGCAATTTACTTTCTGGACCAATACCAATAAGAATCAGCCAAGAAATGTCGCAGTTGGTAATATTAGATCTTTCTGACAACTTTCTAAATGGTAGCATCCCATCATCCATTAATGGACTAAGAGTTTTGAGCTTTCTTCGTCTGTCGAACAATCATTTTTCTGGAAATATCCACAACCACTGGGAGGGTATGCTGCGTTTGTTTTTCATAGATCTGTCTAAAAATAATCTATCTGGTGGCATTCCAAGCTCAATGTGCTCACTACCTCATCTTAGTTGGTTGCAATTGAGTGACAACAATCTCTCTGGAAACCTCTCTTTAGGCCTGAAATTTCTTTCAAGACAGATTTCATCACTTGATTTTGGAGGAAATAGATTATCAGGGACCATACCAGAATGGATTGGAGAAGGAAATTTTTCAATAAAGATATTACGCCTTCGAGGTAATATGCTTTATGGACAAATTCCTAAACAATTGTGTGGTCTCACCAATATCCATGTCTTGGACCTTGCCCATAATAATTTCTCAGGATCTATTCCAACATGTTTGGGTAGTTTGGTTGGTTACATAGATTCCAATGTCGTGGATCATATGAACATCCCACGGTCTATGGATTTGGTTGTTAAAGGAAGACAATATGAATACAATGATATAATTTTTTTGCTTAAAATCATGGATTTTTCAAGAAACAATCTTTCAGGGGAGATCCCAGTAGAGCTAACAAGTTTGACGTTATTGAAATCCTTGAATTTGTCAGGGAATCAGTTGACTGGCAAGATACCAGAGAATATTGGATCTTTGCACCAATTAGAAACTCTTGACCTCTCAAGCAACCATCTTTCAGGTCACATTCCCCCAAGCATGTCTTCTATGACTTTTTTGAGCCATTTGAACTTGTCATATAACAACTTGTCTGGACAAATTCCATCAGCCAACCAGTTTCTAACCTTCAATGATCCGTCTATTTATGAAGGTAACCCACAACTTCATGGGCCTCCTCCATTGCCAACAAGTTTCTCAATGCCAAGTGGGAATGCAGAACATAAAGATCAAGAAGATGTACATGTACATAACAATGGTGAAGATCAATTTGAAAATTTATGGTTTTACCTAAGTATTGCGCTAGGTTTCATTGTGGGATTTTGGGTTGTTTGTGGTAGCTTGTTGATAAAGAAGTCTTGGAGACAGACTTACTTCTGTTTTGCTGAAAAAATGAAAGACAGGCTTTTAGTGGTCATTGCATTGAATATGGCTCATCTGCAAAGGAAGATTCAAGCAGAAAGACATTGAGACTGGGATTTAATGAAACTAGTTTATATATATATGTGTGTGTGTATGTTTGTTGTACTTGTCTTTGTATTGTACTTAATATTTGGGCTTTACTTTTGGGTTAAATGATATCTTAATATGTTAAGCCTTGAGTGGAGTCTCTCTAATGTGTTATCTCCCTAAAAGGGACTTAGATAAATTTGAAGCTTTGTATTACGATTTGTATTTCTCATGTATTGAAGATGCTTGTTGCCTCCATTGTGCACAAATCGCAATGGTCAACTTTTTGTTTGTTTTGCCATTCCAGATTGAGAAATGCATGGAATATAATGTAGGCATAGAAGGCAATGCACATCTTTTTTTTTTTTTTTTTTTTGATAAACTTCAATATCATTAGCAAGAGAAAGTGGGGCAATCCTCCTTACAGGCAAGCTCAAGAACTCCTGGAAGATTGTCCTTGTAGAAACAAACAGAAATCCTAGAATTAAGAGAGAGTTTTGCAGCTACATGAGCAGCTGAGTTACAATCCCTCTTGATCCAATTAAATTTAACACCTAGGAACGGAGCTTTAAGTGAAAAAAACACTGCTAATTACATTATGGATAGACCAATCAGAAGAGCTGCTCTTTGAGGACAGTGGGTCTATACAGTTTTTGGCATCTCCTTCAAAGATAACATGACTCCACTTCTCATTAAGTGCAAGTTGAGTTCCCTAAAGGAGTGTAGAGGCTTCAGCCATGATAGGGGTACACTTTGAGATCGGCTTGGCCCAAATCTTGATGACTTCACCTTTATCATTTCTAGCAACTGCTGCTATTAAAGCGAAAGACTCAGATACAGCAGTGTCGACATTTAGCTTTATCCAACCAGGAGGAGGTGGTTCCTATGCTTGTTGAGGATGATTAGTGTTGGGAGCTGGTTCCAATGCTAGATCTGGTTCCAATGATTAGTGCACATCTAAAACTTGGTACGTCACATATATAACCATTTCTCATAGGAAGTACCTCTTAACTCATGTAGGTGCTTTTGCTATGTTAACCATACTACTATATCCTCAAGGACCTCAACGCAAGTTGACGTGAACAAATTTACTCCTTACATTTTACAGATGCAACAACAAGAAGTAGCTCCATGAGCACTTGCACAAGATATTACATGAATATCAGTTTATAATTCACTTTAAAACTAGCTCCTAGCCACAAATAAAAATAAAAATAATGATATAACTTCGCAATTTTGCTTGAGTGAAGCCAAGTAATATGAAAGGGACCTGTTAGAGTGAAGCTTTGCCAAGTAATATAGACAGAGTAAAAAGCTAGGCTTAACTAGTTAGCCTCCAGTTCTATGGACCGTCAAGGCTCAGCCACTTCCTCCTCCCACTAAAGCTCAGGCTCTACATCAAATTTGGAAGGCAACACCATGCAGACTTGGCAAATCTTCCCTTCCCAGGATTGTAACTTTTGTTGGGTATTGCCTCACTACTGCATGAAGGAATTACTGGGAAAACAAGTCTGGCGGCTGTTACACAACACAGACTCCCTTTTCGACTAAGTCTTCAAAGCAAAGTATTTCCCTAACGGATCAATCGTTGATGAGGATGTTAAGGGTGGAGGCTCATATGCTTAGCAAAGCATTTTTAAGGAGAGGAAGGTGATCAATTTGGGTTCTATTTGGCGAATAGGTGATGGAAAAAAAGTGAAGATTCGAGGTGATAAATGGTTACCTGACTTGACCTCCAGTAAAGTCATTTTCTCTCAAAAGTGCTTGCCTATGGATACTAGGGTTTGTGCCCTTATCAATGAGGATGCCCAAGCTGGTTGGAGGACCGGGTTGCCTATGGCTCTATCTTGAGTTTACCCCTCAGTTATCGCAGCACTACTGATAAGCTGATTTGGTAGAGTAAAACTCAAGGCACATACACAACAAAGAGTACCTATAAGCCGCTTATGGACAATGAGGCCTCAACAAGGCCTAGTACTTTGAATCCTACTGCGCTATCGGGGTTTTTGGAAAAAGATTTGGGGCTTGAAAGTGCCTAATAAAGTTAAACATTTTGTTTGGAGGGCATGTAATGAAGCTTTGTGATAAGAATGCAAAATGTCATATTTTTCTCCATTAATGTTTAGTCTTTTATATTTATTTGGTGCCTAAATGTACTCATTATTATTAAATTTTGATTTAGGGTGCAAATGGAGGCATAAAGTGCAAAACGTAGCTAATTGGGCGATTCTGGATAACTTTGACATTGCTTCGTAATCTGGGCATAACTCTCTCATCCAAGCTCCAATTGAGATGATTCAAAATGCTATGGAACGCCAAGACAAAGCTCTACAACTTTCACTGATTTTTGAGAGATACAGGCTGCATCAAGGTCGAAATCGGGTTTAAAGTTGCTGCACCTGCACTGTTGATGTTCTGGAATGTTTCTTTGCTTGCAATTCTAATACGCAGATCTGATGCGGTTTATTTTTGGAAACTTCCAGATCTGATGCACGAAAATTCCAGCTGAAAAACATCACTTTCCTAGTTATATTAGGACTTTTATTTTTATTTGGCGTAAATGCACTTTTAGTCCCTACATTTTGACGTTTTTCCATTTTAGTCCCTACATTTTATTTTTTCCACTTTTAGTCCCTAAAATCAATTAACGCGTTCCATTTTGGTCCTTTCCATTAGCCCACTACCGGAATTTGCTTAGGTGGCAGTCGGAGGGATTAAAATAATAATTAAAATGCCACATCACCATGACACTTCAGCATATAAATTTAAAAAATTAATTTATTAATTTTAAAAAAATTTAAAAACATAAAAACAAAATTTAAAACATAAAAATACATCAATTTGAATCAAACACACAAAAAACCCAAAATTGTGGTGATTTTTTTTCTCTCTCTTCATTCTCTCATCTCCTCTCTCTCTCTCATGTTGGTCTCTCTTCTCTTCAAACCCATTCTCTTCAAGGCTGAAACCCATGGTCATGAACACCATCACTAGAGCCACCCATGGCTGGACCCACTGTCACAGTCCACTGCAAGCCACCACCCACTCTTATTATTTCTCTTCCCTATCTTCCTTCTCTCTCTCATTACAAATCAGCGGATGGTGTCGAGATTGGTGTTTAGGGTTTGGTTGTTTGAAGATCGGCATTTGGGGCGTGGAGATCTGCCTTTGCCGTAGTGGAGATCGGCGTTTAGGGTTTCTATAGGGCGTGCAGATCAGTGTCGGCATGGTAGAGATCAGAGGGTTGTGGAGGTTATGGGCCGTGTGGGTTGTGTGGTGGAAGTTTTGGGATGTGTGGGTCATATGGTAGAGGTGGCTTGTGTGGCGGTGGCATGGTGGCAGTTTCTGGGTTTGGATATGGTAGAGGTGGGTTGTGTGGCGGTGGTGTGGTGGCAGTTTCTGGGTTTGGTTGGCAGTTTCTGAAAAAGCAACCCATGGTCTCCACCAAGCAAAACCCAAACCCACAACAAACAAAACCCAGACCCACGGCGAGCAAACCCAGACCCACGGCGAGCAAACCCATGACAAACCAACAGCAAGCAAACAACGAGCAAAATACATGCAAACGGCGAGCAAACCGAAAACCACCAACCCAGATCGCAACCACCGAAACACAAGACCAACACTCTAAAACCCAGATCGCAAACCGAAAATCACCAACCCAACTATCACCCAAATCGGCTAGCCACCACCATTGAAACCCAAATCGCAACCCACTAACCAAAATCTTAACCCACCGGCCAAAATCTTAACCCACTACACCCAAATCACAAGACCCACTGATCCACAGCCCCTCCAATCCACTGCCAAAAAATCGAGAGGGAGAGTCCAAGAAAGAATAAAGAAGAAAGAAGAGTGAGAGAAGATGATTTTCTGGGTTGTAAGTTGATGGCTGATGACGGATGTTCTTGGTTTGATTTTCTGATGTATTTTTATGTTTTAAATTTTGTTTTTATGTTTTTTAATTTTGTTAAAATTAATAAATTAATTTTTTAAATTTTTATGCTGATGTGTCATTGGTGATGTGGCATTTTAATTATTATTTTAATCCCTCCGGCTGCCACCTAAGCAAATTCCGGTAGTGGGCCAACGGAAAGGACCAAAATGGAACGCGTTAATTGATTTTAGGGACTAAAAGTGGAAAAAAAATAAAATGTAGGGACTAAAAGTGCATTTACACCTTTTTATTTTTAATCAGATTTGGATATTATTATTGAGAATAATTTTAGGAGATTTTGTAGGCTTGGGAAAGGGGGAATTAACGTGTAAAAGGGGGAGGAGAAATCAGAATTGGATACACACGCCTCTCTCTCCCCTCTTCTCTGATTTTCTCCTTTGAGTTTTCATCATGGCCCTGTGTGGCTAAAACTTTTATACTTGGTCGAAGGAAACTGAAGCCTTGAAATCAATAAAACTGTGAGATCTAATTTGTTTTTATTGTTCAATTTATGCTTTGAATATCAGATGTTCTTCTGTGCCTATTTTCATGATTGTCTCGTTTAATTAATAGGAGGCTTACTAGTTTATTATTCGTTGCAATCTACTGCTAGGTTAAATATCAAATCTGTAATTGTTTGATCTCTCTAACTTGTGAAGCAACCAAGATTTAATGATTTACTACGTCAGAAATTATAAGATTTTAGGAAGAACGCTCGACTAAATTAAATACAACCGCTTGTGCTTGTGTTGTTTAGTTTCATTGATCTCTTTAATTCTTAATGCTGCTACTAGATTAAACTTTTAGCACTTGTCTTGGATTGTTTAGTAGTTAGGGTTTATTAGATCACTTGTTTTCTAAGTAACTGCGACTAAGGAGAGATAGGAAAATAGTTCCAATGGTGAATATTCAAAGTATGAATTGATATATACTTGCATCGATGATTAGTTGTAAAATTCCGATGGGGGATGTTGACTTAGACCAAGGTTTGTTCTTTTGATTGATTTTGATTCTTTAATTTGAATTGTTCCTTAGTTGTTTTTTTTTCTTAAATTTATTTTTTCATTATACTCAACGCAACCCCCCTCCTTGTTCACGTAGCATAAAACTAGGCTAGATACTCTCAGTGGGAATGATCCTTACTTGTACTATTACATATATTTTTAGGAGTATAGGTTTTATTTTTGATTGCCTGTGACAGCACACCACTTTGCCTACTAAGAAGAATTTATTCCATAGGAAAGTTAATAAGTCTGCAATATGTGGTGGTTGCAACTGAGTTGGAGGACACAGTTCATGCTCTTTGAGGGTGTCAAAGGATTAAATATGTTTGATGGGAGGATAAGTTCCGTTAGACAAGTTTATTTGAACACTTCATAGATTTCAGGGATTTGTTTGTGGGATTTTTGAACTCTGATGATCCAGAATTAGTAGATCGATTCGCTATGGTAGGGTGGTGTATCTGGTTTAAGAGGAATGCAGATCGTACGGTGCAAGGATCACTACCATACCATTAGATCTACTTTGATGCAGTGGCAAGACTACAAGAATTCTATGCCGTTTCCATACTGTCTAGTTATCTAGTTTGCCTCAGCCTGTATTTCGGTCTGGGCATTGGGTACCCCCTGACCTGCCTTTTTACAAAGCTAACTTTGGTGGAGCTCTCTTTAGAGACTCCTCATCAGCTGGCATTAGAGTTGTTGTTAGAGACTTTGAAGGTAATGTATCGGAGCTTTGTCTGAACGAATTGGTCTACCTGCTTCCCTGGTGGAGGTGGAAGCTCTTGCTTGTAGGAGAGCTGTTTCTTTTGCCGTTGAAATTGGTATGCATGAAGTTGTTTCTGAAGGGGACTTGATGCGGGAGATGAAAGAGAATTATTATCTAATATTATTTATGTTTGCAAGTCAATTGTATTTTTATGTTTTAGGTCCTAGTAGTTTATTGGGCTTTTAGTATTTTAATTTAGAAGTAAGGTTATTTTTGTAATAAGGCAATTAGGGTTTCTTAGCCAGCAAAGGTATTTGTGTAATAAGGCAATTAGGGCTTCCTAGCCAATTAGAACTAGGGTTTAGTAATCCTTTATAAGCAACCTATTGTACTCCTTGAGGAGATAGTTGATATTTTGATGAATGAAAACAATGGCCGTTTAGTCTTTCTTTGGTCTGGTGCTGACTCTAGGTCTACCCTAGGTGCTGACTCTTAGTGGTTTCCCCGCTTGGTGCTGACTCCAAGCAAGGCCTAGGTGCTAACTCCTAGGTCATATCCTTTATTTTTCTGTTCTTTCAATTTTGTTCTGGTTGTCCTGGGTTAGGACTCTGAGATGATCATTAACTCTTTAAATTCAGATTGTTCTTGCCTTGCCCATTTTGTTCATCTAGTTGAAGATTGCCGAGTCCATGCGGGCAACCTTAGGTTCTCTACTTTCACTCATATGTGTAGAATTTGTAACGTGGTGGCAGATAAATTAGCTAAGAAAGCAAGATATTTTCTTTCGCCCCAGTTTTGGCTTGAGGACATCCCTGTTGATGTCTCTCCATTTGTAATGCAGGATAGAAATTGTTATGTATCTGCAAAGGTTTTTATTTGTAGATTTCGAAGAAAGGGGACAAATGGTAGGATGGACTTTTGACCTCTCTTGTAAATTTTGACTGCCATCAATGGCATCATCCCAGAAGCTCTCTTGAAAAAGCTATTATTTGTTTCTTCATATCTGTTTTAGAGGGTTCAAGAATGGGACTGGAGCTATTGTCCATGTAAAGTGGTTTTTCTAAGTGATGAGTTTCTTTGAAGCTACAATGGTGGATAGGAGTGTTGCCACGAGAAAGGGTAGTATCTGCAGAAATCACAAGCTAGTAAAAAAGCTTAGACACAAATATAAACTATATTCTCCCTCTTTTTTTTTAATAAAAAGAGTCATGCCTTTATGAGAATTATAGAAGAGTAAATATATATAAGTAAGCCAAATTTTGAAACAAATTGAAAACAACTCACACCATCACTGACACTGAAGAAATCTTCATAATCAGATTCTATGTAGATTGTAGATCAAAATATACTTCCTCTTTTTTTTTCTTTTTTTCTTTTTTTTTAAATACTTTCTCTTTAGAACCTGCATAACGAGCACCATTCTGTTAAAGTTGCTATATAGTTCATGAGCAAGTCAAGAAGAAATGGGCGTAATGGTTTGAAAGTGTAAAATAGTTTACTAAAATGTGTAAGCTACAGTCTACAGAGTTAGAAGTAGAAGACCTGAACAAGTTACATTTCCCAACAAGTCTGCATGAATAAGTTTGCATACGAAATTCAAAATCTCCCAACTTTGGCCCACTGTCAGTGGTGGAGTGAGGAATTTATCTTTGGAGGGCCATATATAAAATTTTTTTGTGTGTATTTAATCTAAAATAGTAAATTACAATATTTCATAATTCAATATGTGCTATAAATAACAACTAAATACATGTTAATATAGTAGTATATACCATATGCTTTAATTAAACTAATCAAGTACTTTTATAAATTATAATGCCAATACGATATATAGTATATTGATTATTATAATAAAAAATAAAATATTATAAGGAAAATAAAAAAGAAAGCAAATGAAAAGTAAAGTTGATAGGCCAAAAACATATTGACCCCGTGTGATGAATTAATTGATTAATAAGCCAAGTTTATTAATTAATCAAACTAACATACAAACGCGTGGTAGCACAAACAAATCACCAATTAAACTAAGTATGCAACGGAAAATAAATTGACACAATGATTTGTTTACGAATGGGGAAAACCAACACGACAAAAACCCCACCTAGTGATTTTAAGGTCACCACTCCCGAGAATCCACTATTATCACAACAAGCGGTTATAAGGAAATGAATTCCAGTATCTTATATTAACCTATAGTTGAACCCTTACCCCAATACCCAATTGGACTTGTTCTGTAGTGACAATCTCTCATTATAATGCACGGCTCCTTGTACGTGACTAACCAATTGCGCGGATCCCAATACACGACTTCAATCACCAACTAGAGAAGGTTGTTGGCTACAAAGTTCTTCAATTAATCCAAACGATGAAGATCAAGAAGATGCTTGGTCACAAAACCCTACGGTGCATAAACACAGCAATTTCTTCACAAGAAAGACGAACTAGGGCAAATTCTGTCTCCGATCACAATTTGCTTGAATAAACTTTGCTCAACACTTGTGCAACTTATGTCCACTTTGACAACCCTTAAAATAATCCTTTTATATGTCTAGGGTTATGAGAAAAGAAAACCCAAACATACAAACACAGATTGAATGAAAAACAGAACAAAAAATCTGAATTTCATAAATCTCGACAGATACCTTATCTGTTGAGCTACTGTCAAGCCACAGGGCTGAACAGCTCTTCAAACTCGATAGATGGCTAGCTGTCGAGCTTTAATGATAGACACTTTTCAGACTTGAATTTTGGATAGACTTGCATGGCTTCAACACTTGATCTTGAAACAAAATTTCTTGAAGTATTAAACACATCCTAGATCTACCCAAATACAAGTAAAGTGCGTTTTGTCAAAAGATTAGCCAATTACATAAAATAGTGACATATGTTCCTAACAAGTGAATCACATATGTCCTAACAAAAGTAAAGAAATCAAAAGAAAGCAAATGAAAAGTAAAGTAACACAGGAGCACTGTACAAGGGTTAGGGGTCTACGGAAGTTTCAAGCTTATCTTTCACTTTTTCTTGTCTAGTCTAGTCACACAAAACTTTTACTTTTTACATTGTAAACACAAAACTGCAACAGCAGTGGAAAAATGGAAAGAACTGAAAAAAGAAAAAAAGAAAAAAAGAAGGCAAATGCCAACAGAGAGAGAGAGAGAGAGAGAGAGAGAGAGAGAGAGAGAGAACACTCTGAGCAAAATTTTCTGCAATTGTGTGAGGGACTTGGTGGTACAGCAATTCAACAAAGCTATTGACCTTTCAATTTTTATACTGTTGTGGTATAAGTAAGCCCTAGATGCGTTGGGATGAAATTAGATTTTTTTTTTTTTTTTTTTCAATTTTATTTGTTCAGGTAGTTGTTAAAAGGTTATATGTTTATTTTAAAGATACTGAATGTTTAATTATTGTAATTTTTTGACATACATTTTATTTAAATGAAAGTCATGTTTATTTTTAGAATTTCTTAAATACATATGTATATTATCGGGTATGGGGGAATGATAAGATTCTTTTAAAAACTTTCAAATTTTTTAGGATAATTTCAAAAAAAAAAAAAAAAAAAAAACTTAATTTTTTTCAAAAATTTGGGGGGGGGGGGGGGAAGGCCCCTCTCGGTCCTCATGATGCTTTGCCACTAACCCACTGTTGATTTATACATTCCTTGATAGGATAGAAAGGTGGGATGAAATAAAATACAAAAAAGAATCAATAAAAAAAAGTAAAGAATATATAAACATTTTCTCACCTATTTTTCTCATATTTTGGGAAGATTAAAAATGGTGGGCTAGATAGAAAATTAATTCTCTCTCCTTTTTAACTTCTTTCCACTTTTCTAATCAATCCATCTTCCATTCTCTCTTTACCATTTTCTTTACTCTCACTTTTCAACCCAACGAAATGCACTTTTGAATGTTTAAAAGACACCCAATAGTCCCAACCCAGCAAGCTTGGTGAACAATGGGGGCCATAGAAATAGCTGTTTATTATCATCTCCTTTGGCTTCTACCACACTGTTCAAAAATAATAAAATAATAATATTGTTGACAGCTTTTTATATTTCTCATGAAAGAGGTGTTATAACTTTCCTATTATAGTTTATTAACAATTGCCTTAAGGGCATCCGTTAACATAACCCTTACTATATTACAGCTGTAAGCGACTAAATTTCTAGTTTGAAATAAATCAAACAAGTAAAATAGTTTCACAAATGCGAATTTGTATTGATGATTGTGTGGTACAATTCTCTGGAATTACAAAAGAGTGATCCTCTGATTCGATCTCCTTGCAAGATTTGTTGATTAGATTTATGGTAATGTGGATTTGACCTGAACACAAAATGTCCTTCAATTTGGTTGAGGGATGGATTGAAGATTACTGAAACGGAATTACAATGAATCTCTGGCTATGGGCTTGTTTAGAAATCCTTTGTTCTTCGCGTTCTTCGTGTTCTTCGTGCGTTCTTCGTCTTCGAAGGTTTTGTGGTGGAAGTTCTTCGGAGCTTTAGAGGCTTGAATCCGTTGAGCTTCAATGATTTGTGATTTATTGATGTTTTCAGACACTTTTGGCTGGATTCCTGTGAACTTTAGGATCTAGGCAGATGATCTGGATGATTCTGCTTCGAATGTTCTCCGATTTTGGAGTTGAAGTTCTTGAAGGCTTTGAGGCTTGATCTTCGCAGAGCTTCTTCACTTCTAATTTTTTTTGGTCCCCTCTAATGTCTCAGGAAGGCTTCTATTTATAGGAGTTTTGGGGTGGGTGAGCGACACGTGGCGGAGCTTGATTGGTGACACATGTCACAGCTTGATTGGTCCGCTTAAGTCATCGCTTACACGTGCGAGGTTGCTTGAGTCATTGCTTACACGTGCGAGGCTGCTTGAGTCATCGCTTACACGTGCGCTGATGCGTGATTGGCTCTTGCATGACACTTGGCAAATTTCTGTTGGCTTCTGAATAGTGATAGCAAAACCTAGCAGCAATACATGGTGTTCTGTAATTGGCTGTATTTTGTGGACTTGATAATGTGATGTGTCAGCTTGTGATAGGTCGGGAATTTTCCCTCTCTACAAATGCCCCCTCGAGACTCGTTCACGCACACAGATTGATGATTGTGGTGTGGGAATGAGTTTCGAAAATGGATTTTTGGTACTTGACTCTTTAAGTGAAGTAGTTGAAGGTAGTGGAGCTGTTGAAGGTGGTGGAGCTGTTGAAGGTGGTGGAGCTTTCAGGAGGATAAGATTAAGTTGAAGTACTTTCAGAAGAGTATTTTGGATCGTTGGCGGCGATCACAAGATGTTGAAGATGGGGAAGATGAGAGAATGGTGGCTGGATACAGCATGCAGGGTCATGGAACTAACCTCGTGTTCTTAAGAACTTCTGGTGAAGTTATTTCAGAAGATCACGCGTTGGATTTCAACGAGGACAGGTGGGAAAATGGTTGAATGCACCTGCATATTTGTATCACCCAAATTAAGTTGAAGTAATTTCAGAAGCTTATGTATTCTGGGTATGCTGGTAGCGGCAATGAAGCAGATGGAGATGAAGCAAAGCAAACGAGCAAAGCGTACACCACCATGGTACTGGCCCTGTATGCTGGGACCCTTCTGGTGTAGATGTTTATGAGAAGTACAACTTTGAATATGGGACTGACTGTGCGTTGCATGGGGTCCGGCAGTAAGTAATCGAATGCGCCTGTGTAATAGGACCATGCTAACGGACATTATGTTGAAGTAATTTCAGAAGAGTATCTTCTGAAATTCTTCAAGCTGATTTTAAGTTGGAGTAATTTCAGAAAATGAGTTTTGAGGTACCAGCAACGATGACCTTTGAGTCCCCTAGTAGTGGGGACATGGAATAAGGCTTTGATGACCATTTACCAGCACCAAAGGCTGAATTCTGATGAGCTGGCGCCTTGGAGGTTGTTTTAAGTGTTGATGGAAAACAATTTGTAGGATACCCCAACACTTTTTTACCATCTTCATCTACTGCCACTTGTTGGAAAAGCACAGAAAAAATGAAAGATGGAACCAACTTGTGAACCTGGTTTGGAAACCAGACAAGTTGCTGTTTGTTCCGAACCACTGCTGCTGCTGGAAGATCAAGCAATTGGAAAGAGACTACAGGAGCCCTGAGGTTAGGAACAGGTGTGTCCGCTGGACTTGGATTCCCTGGCCAACCAAGTCCACGGAAACATGGGAGGTCGATGCAGACCTTGTTATGAGTAATCTTATGGACAAAGGTGGTCGTTAGGTGGAGAAACAAAGTTTGTTTGGATCTCAAAATTGCAATGATGTTGTAAATAGGGTTTCGATCGAACCATGGGAGGGTTGATCTCAAACCGATTATGAAGCAAAATCGGTTGCTAGGTGTTGAGAATGATGAGGTCATAGTGAGAAATGGTTGTGAAAATGAGGATTTGAAAATCTGAAAGAGGCAAATCTTCATTTCATGATTCAGTGTTTTTTTTTTTGGATGAGTTTTTGATGGACCCGGCCCTCCTATTTATAGTAGAGAGATGAAGAATGGTAGGTAGGTAGTTGGGAATGGTAGTTGAGAATTTTTGGTGAGAATGGTAGATGGGAACGGTAGGTGGGAACGGTAGGTGGAAATGGTAGGTTGGAACGGTAGGTGGGAATGGTAGGCACCGAACGGGAATGGTAAGTTGGAGACTGGTAGGCACCGAACGGGAATAGCAGATTGAACTAATGACCTAGTGTAATTTTAAGACACACTTGTGAGAGTTCATTTGTACTTTGAAAGGCAAGCCTTGATGGAATCTGGAGAATAACCCTGCGAGGATCCCAATTAAATGGATGAATCTCAAATTTTGCTCTTGAGGACCTAAGTTTTGAACACTTGGAATTGAGTCATTTTTGCAATTTTCAAGTCTCAAATGACAGAATGGACTCCAAAATCGGAATGTACTTGAAAAGTTGAGCAAGATAGGTCCATCTCAAAAATTTTGACATTTGGTCAACATTCGCACAAAAGTCAACTTTTTTTGGAAATTGGACGTTTGCACAATTTCTGAGCTTCGAATGAAGAAACGGGTCCCAAAATCGGAATGTACTCGAAAAATTGAGTGGGACAGGTCCGTTTTGAAAATTTTGACTTTCTGGTTAATATTTGCACAAAAGTCAACTTTTTTTTGGAAATTGGATGTTTGCACAATTTCTGAACTTCGAATGAAGAAACGGGTCCCAAAATCGAAATGTACTCGAAAAATCGAGTGGGACAAGTCCGTTTTGAAAATTTTGATTTTCTGGTCAAGGTCAAAGGTCCATTTGGTCAAAGTATTTTTTTTTTTTTTTTTTTTTTTTTGCAGGGGTTTCGGATCCGGGTCAAATTTCCGGGCCGGTCCGGGTCGAATCTGGACAAACGGGTCAGCAGTGGATGACGTCATCATGACGTCACAGTGCTGAGGGTGCGTGTGGCACAAGTGGCACGTGTGGCATGTGTGGCACGTGTGGCACAAGTGGCACGTGTGGCATGTGTGGCACGTGTGACACGTGCGAGCGTTGGCTGTCCTAATCGGCGCGTGGGACTGAAGGCCGCGCCGCAGAATCTTTTGGCGGCGCGTGGTGGCGCGTGCTTGGGCTTTTGGGCCTGAAATTTTTGGGTTTTGTTGATCTAAGGCCGTACAAGACCCCTGTATGGTCAGTTTTGTAAAATTATAAACAGGTTTGCACAAATTTGAAGCACTAGGCCGCGGGTCGTCACGACTCCGGGGCAGCGCGTGGTGGCGCGTGCGGCCATTTTTGGGCTTGAAGTTTCTGGGCTTTGTAGGTCGTGGGCCGATGGGTCTGGTGGTGACACCTGTTTTGTGAAGATTTTCTCAGATTTGTGCAGATTTGAACGAAAAACTTCGCGAAACGTTGGGAGTTTGTGGCGGCTCGTGGCGGCTCTGCTGCTGAAGATTTTTTCTGGGTTTTGTACACCAAAGTCCTTAGAAGATTTATGTGGATTGATTTCTTTGTGAAATCTTGTCAGAAAATTTAGAAATCCAAAATGGAGTCCGCACACATTGTTGGATTTGTTGCCACCTTGGTCTAATTTGGCGGGGGCCATTCTGACAATGCTTGACAATCCAGGCAGAGAGTGGTTCCAGAGTAATCACTAAATATCTCTGTTGTCCTCAAGAAGTCGGTGACACAGTAGAACAAGAAGCTTTCCTTCGTCGGTCTAGGATGGGAGACTGAAAGCATTGCTGGACTTGTTGGCACCTTGATCTATATTAATGGTGGTTGTTCTGACAACATTTGACAATCCAGGCAGAGAGTGGTTCCAGAGTAATCACTGAGTATCTCTGCTGTTTACAAAGGAGTAGAACAAGAAGCTTTCCTTCGTCGGTCTAAGACTTCATTCACAGTCTAGTGTCATAATTTCTGAGGTCTAGTGTAATTTTTTTCTTTCTGACAGCATGATACATTTATGGGCTTTGATATTTTTGATTTTTCAAATGGGCACGTCACCCTTTGAAGATATGGCACTTTTAACTTTTTTACAGGTGTATTTTTTTGTTTTGTCTACTAGCTTCTATGGATCTCTATATAAAGCCACTCAGGACATGCACTAACTCGTACAAAGGTAATCTCTAATAACAGAATACTCTATAGTAACATAATACTCTGTATGGAGAAACCATGCCCACCCCCTTTTTTATTTTATTTTATTTTATTTTATTTTATTTTATTTTATTTTATTTTATGTTAATTAATTTATTTTCTATTATTTGATTTTTTTTTTTTTTTTTATTATTACACAGGTATCATGATGCTCTTCTTTAAGGATTCGAAAATTGGTGAAGAACCAGCCTTGTTTATTTATAAGAAGAAAGATGACAAGGATGCGAAGCCTACGACCTTGATTGTTCGTCCGCCCACAATTGGAAAATTTTCAGAGAAATGGGGTCGTAACTCTTATCCTCTCAATTTGCCGAAATGGTCACAGGTTGTTTCTTCTAATGGCGGCTCTAACTTGGAAACAACCATCCTTCTTGCCTCGCATCACAAAAATGTTGCTAAATCAAAGCCGTACAACACTTTGGGACGGGAGATAATTGCCAAACATGCGGATTGGGATTTTTCCTTTAACGTGAATGGAGGATCTTCTTACTTCTTCCTTTATTGGGATTGGCTAGAAGATGTGCTCAGCCGGTGTAAACAGCTCCTTGATGTGACCCACCTCTACAGTGCGGTCTTTGCTTCCTTATTCACATATGATTATGATGAAAACCTCATGAAAGCATTTTGTGAGTGTTGGAGTCCGTCCACTAATACCCTCCATACCTCCGTTGGGGAAATTTCCATCACACCATGGGATCTTTCCATTCTCGGTGGACTTCCTTGTACCGGTGCATTTTATGATGAAGTAGTACCCAATGCGGAAGAGCTAGATGGGATCAATGACCAAGGACGACCCTATCTGCCGTACAGCTGTCGCTACCTCTTCCTGGCGTATCATCATCTTCAAAATCGGCTGAAGAAACAAGGGAAAGTAAGTGTTCGCGACTGGATTACTTTTTGGTATAGAGGAAATAGCAAGTATTCGGCTCCCAGAAAACCAGCGAGACGGACAACCATTCCCAAGTATAGTCAGAATCCCTCGGGTGAGATAAAGGAGCATGGGCCATGGCTTGATAAAGAACACGGGGTCTTTGTGGATCTTCAAGTTGAAGGTGATTTAAAGGAGGAGACTTATTTATCGGCGTTTCTTTCCTGTTGGCTATGCATATTTGTCTTCCCTATTAAGGATCAGAACAGCATCCGTCCTGGCACTTTCAAAATTGCTAGTTCCATAGCTAATGGTCGTTCATTTGGCCTTGCTTCCCCAGTATTGGCTAGCATTTATCGTGGGCTTAATACCATTTCTTCCTCTTCTACCCCGAGCAAGTCCGGAGCTAGCTTTGCCATCCATTATGTTCATGCCTGGGTAGGTCATTTCTTCCGAAGCAATCGCCTCACCCAAGATAAACCATCTGATGCTTTGATGACTAAATATTCTGGTGTGGGCTATGTCTCTCCGTTCAACGAATTCTCTGCACGCAAGCATATACGAAATGCCACCAACTTTCTTTGGCACTGAACTGCTTTCAAAAAAAACTATGACCAGACTTTTATTGACAATGATCATTTATCCGTTCAGAAGTTCGACTACTTTATAAGCCTTCGCTCGGGGTACTTGTCACTTCGATGTGAAGACCAACATATTGTAGAAGCATATAGTCCTCACAGGTTCAGTCGGCGCTTTGGATTTCATCAAGACATCCCAGGTGATTTGAAGGAAGAAATTCACACCGGTTCTTTAAAAGACCTCTACCAATTCTATCAATCCTTCTCTTGCTGCAACACAGATTCTAAGGTATTCATTCCAGCTTTTGCCACAGACTTTGGAAGTCGAGTCAGACATAGTTACAAACAATGGTGGGAAAGGGTTTGCGGCAATGATTTTACCAAAGGAACAGACCTCCTAGCTGACATCGCCTCCTTCCCTGTTAAGCCACTAACATCCAACAAGCCTCAGAAGGGAAAGAGGGAACTACCAGATCCATACATTCCACAGCATTTGTCAGAGTTTGCACGACGTCGTCTTGAAGATGATAGTCATTCAAAAGCCTCATCTCGACATATCGAAGTCACCTGCAGTCAAGGCACCAAAGGTCTATTTGTTGTACCAGTTAAAGATGCCAGTAAGATTTCTGAGGAGGAGGTGGGTAACGACCTGGGCTATAATTGGAAACAATCGAAGAGTCCAATGAAGGGTGTTGATGTGGAGATTTCTATTAATCATGCACAGCTTCTTTCAAATAGCGAGTCTTCTATTTCAAAGCCATCTGCAAAGAGTTCGGATCTTGAGAGGTGTGAATTTGCTGATGTTGGTACGTCATCCCAATTTCCGATTGAGACAGAAAGGGCACCTCTGCCATCCCTACAACCAGTTAAACCTCCGGAAGTCTCTGTGTTTCAAGCCAAGGCACATATTTCTTTTGTGCGTAGGAAAGGGGCTTCTATGCTAGGAGATGTTCTTCTAAACAGGCTTTCAAATCTTTCCGTAGACACCATCCTCCCACCAGCTGAAGTACAAGAGATTTATAGTGGGGTTAAAAGTCTTGGAGTGGACCCTCAACACTTGCGCGAGAATGTTGACAAATATTGCGAGGGTATTGTAGACTATTTGAAGATGAAGGAATTTCTAAACCAACGACCAAGTTCTGTCATCTTGTCTCAACGCCAGGCTGAAGTTGAATCCCTTTTTTCTGAAGCATCGCAGAAGAAAGCGTCTTTGAAGACTGAACTTGATGCTGTTAGATTGAGGATGGTTGACTTGAAAACTGAGCTTGTCCAGTTAGAACAATTATTGTCTCAAATTAAAACTCATCAAGTTGAACAAGACGATGTTGTGCAAGACTTAGAAGAACAACTTGAAGAAGTCAAATCTACCCCCGCTCTTGAAGACCAGGATATGGAGGCTTTAGAGAAGATACGAGCCCTTCTGGAAGATAATCGCTCTAGCTTGAAAGATTTGAAATGGATGTCGTAATTTCTTTTGTTTTAATTTCCTTTATATATGTCAACATGCTTTCCTCTTGTACTATATTTCTTTCGTTAATCAATAAAGAAGACTTTATTTTCTGTTCCTTCATCATTTTTTTTTTTTTTTGAGACTGAACTTAGCAAAGGATACTAAGTTGCCTACGTACCCTTGAGAGGGATCAAGTCATCACGTAGTTCAAAAGATTTTTGTTTTTTTTTTTTAGTTTCACAAAAAGGGGGGCGCAGTGTGCAATAGTGGGTATCACCACTGATCGAACCCGAGATGGCCTCAAGGGTGACACGGGCGTCCAACCGCTACGCCACACTCGCAATTGTTAACATGGAGTGGGATTAATTTCTCCTTATTGGTATACTTTCAAGCATAGAAGCATTTGAGGAACTTCCCATTGATGGGGCCGATCTTTGCATCGTCATTGTTGATCAACTTGTGAGCTTGGTTAGTGTTTGCCCCCTGCTTGAGAGTTGGAAGTACACCATAAGCAATGGTCACATGGTTTGACCTGACAACTTCATTGAAGTCTAGATCAATCTTGTTTTCTTTGGCAAAAATGGAGGGCTCATGTGTGTAATCCTCGCCCTACGCCCCACGGTATTTCATGGGTACCAATTGCGCATAGTGGGTATTACCACTAATCGAACCCGAGACCTTGGCCTCAAGGGCGACATAGGCATCCAACCACTACGCCACACTCGCAAATGGTGTCATAAAGGGGGATTAATTTTTCTTTATTTGTACGCTTTCAAAGGTAATGGGAAGACATCATGTACCCTTGCAGCGTTATGGTGGGTAGTTTAAGCTCTTACCGAGGAGCACCCCTCGATCTTCAAGCATAGAAGCGTTTGAGGAACTTCCCATTAATGGGGCCGATCCTTACACCATCATTATCAATCAACTTGTAAGCTCCATTGGTGTAGACTTCTTGCACAACATACGGTCCATCCCATTTTGAAGTGAACTTATTGCCTGTACGATGAGTTGTGATGATAGGTCTTCGAACGGCGAGGACTAAGTCACCAACTTGGAATGATCGTGGTTTGACTCTTTTATTGAATGCGCTTGAAAGACGAGCTTGATAGCATTCAAGGCGTTGTTGGGCCTCAAGCCTTTTTTCATCAAGTGCCTCTAATTCTTGCAACCTGAGCTTGGCATTTTCTTCTCCAGTCAATCCTTCTTGAATGGCAATCCGTAACGATGGGATTTGGCGTTCTAAAGGAAGGACGGCTTCTACTCCATAGACAAGAGAATATGGCGTTGCTTGAGTAGGCGTTCGAAATGTTGTTCGATATGCCCATAATGCTTCTCCGATTCTTTCGTGCCAGTCTCGCTTTGTCTTGGATACCACTTTTTTCAACAAACTGCCAAGTGTTTTGTTAAACGCTTCAGCTAGTCCATTTGCCGGGGCATTGTACATGGAGGAGTTGTATTGTTTAAATTCAAACTTCTCACATAGCTCTGTCATCAGCCTATTGTAGAATGGTTTGCCATTATCAGTTATGATATACCGAGGGACACCATACCGATAGATCAAATGAGTTCGAATGAAATTGACCACCGTTTCTTTCTTCACTTCCCTAAGGGGTACAGCTTCCGCCCATTTTGAGAAGTAGTCAGTTGCGGCCAAGATGTACAAGTGGCCACCGGATGACTTTGGTAATGGCCCTATTGCATCAAGTCCCCATGCATCAAAAGGCCAAGAAGCTACAGTTGGGTGTAAAGGTTCTGGCGGTTGGTGGATGAAGTTTGCGTGATACTGACAAGCTTCACACTTTTTAGCACATTCCATAGAATCTTGCACCATTGTAGGCCAATAGTAACCCATTCGTTTGATCCTATAATGTAACTTAGGACCTGACTGATGTGCGCCGCATATTCCAGAATGAGCCTCCTCTAAGGCTTGTTTAGCCTCCTCCTATCCTAAGCAACGGAGAAACAATCCATCAAATGAACGGCGGAAGAGAGTGTCTTTATAGTAAATGAATCGAGCAGCCCTCCGCCGAATTTCAGTCTTATGGCATTTATCATCCGGGAGTCTTCCATGTTGAAGATATTCAATGATCACTTGTCGCCAATCTTCTTTTTCGACAAGGCATACAGAAATGATGTTGGCTTGCTCTTCTTCTTCTTCTTCAACCACGAGAGGTACCACCCACCTTTGGGAAATAGCGACCTTGGTTGTCTCTTCTTGGGATAATGCTAAGGCAGTAGCTAAATTAGCTAAAGCATCGGCCTGTCTATTCTCCTTCCTCGGTATATGCTCCAATGTGATGGCTTCAAAATTTGCTAGCAACTTCTTCGCATATTTGCAATAGGGGATGAGGTCTTCTTTCTTGACGTCATATTGCTCCAAGATTTGGTTGATAACTAATTTGGAGTCTCCCAAGATCTCAAGTTGCGATATGCCCATCTCAATAGCCATCTGTAGACCAATGATCAATGCTTGATATTCGGCCACGTTGTTAGAGCAGAGTTCGCTTAATGAGAACGAGTAAAGAAGTATTTGCCGTTGTGGAGAAACAAACACTACACCTGCCCCCGCTCCTTCTTGACGTGCAGCCCCATCAAAAAACATCACCCATGGTGGCATTATTTCAATGTAAAACACATCTTCATCCGGGAAATCATCAGAGAATTCCCAATCAGACGGAACTGGGTGATCAGCTAAGAAATCTGCCAATACTTGTCCTTTGACAGCTTTTTGTGGAACATATGCAAGGTCATATTGCTGAAGCAAGACTGCCCATCGAGCTATACGACCAGAAATCACTGGCCTGGAGAGGACATATTTGATCGGGTCTGCCTTTGCTATCAAACGGACCATATATGCTTGCATGTAGTGCTCCAGTTTGTTTATGGCAAAGAAAAGAGCGAGACACATCTTTTCAATAGGAGAATAGTTTAATTCAGCCCCATTGAGAGTTTGACTTAGATAATAAAGGGCTCTTTCTTTCCCCTCTTTATTTTCTTGCGCCATAAGAGCACCTAGAGACCTTTCTTGGGCCGCAATATACAGCACCAAAGGCTTTCCTGGGATAGGAGCACCTAAAACTGGAGGATTAAGTAAATATCTTTTGATGCATGCAAAAGCATTGCTGCAAGCCTCATCCCATTCAAAGTGGACATCCTTTTTCATCAATCTATTGAAAGGTTGACATCGACCAGCCAAATTCGAGATAAATCGTCGTATGTAGGCCAATTTTCCCTGCAAGCCTCTAAGTTCTCGCAGATTCTTGGGCTCTGGCATTTTCTGGATTGCTTCAATTTTGGACTGGTCAATTTCAATACCGCGGTGCCTCACAATGAAACCAAGAAATTTTCCAGATGTTACGCCAAAGGCGCATTTGCGAGGGTTCATCTTAAGCTGATACTTTCTCAAGCGGGTGAACACGGATCGTAGATCTGCCAGATGGTCTTCCCTCCTTTTTGTTTTAACCACCAAATCATCAACATAACACTCCACGTATTTATGAAGTACATTATCAAAGATCTTCTGCATGGCCCGTTGATAAGTAGCACCAGCATTCTTTAGTCCAAAGGGCATCACTTTGTAACAGTAAATTCCCTTAGGGGTACGGAAAGCTGTAAGCTGCTCATCCTTAGGATTCATTCGAATTTGGTTGTAACCCGAAGATCCATCCATGAAAGATAAAGCTTCATGACCAGTAGTGGCATCAACCATGACCTCAGTGATGGGTAATGGAAAATCATCCTTGGGACATGCATTGTTCAAATCACGAAAGTCAACGCACACTCGGATTTGTCCATTCTTCTTTTTGACAGGGACGATGTTAGCGATCCATTCCAGGTACTGTACTTCACGAATGAAACCTGCTTCAATGAGCTTATTGACCTCGGTTTCTATTTGAGGGATAAGCTCTGGCCGAAAGCGTCTTTGAGCTTGTTTAACTGGGCGCACATCCTTCTTTACTACCAAATGGTGTAGAGCAATACTTGGATTGAGCCCAGGCATTTCCTTGTAAGTCCAAGCGAACACATCTTTGTACTCTACTAGGAGCTTGAGGTATCCTTCTTCTTCTTCAGGGGTAAAAAGCGCGCTGATGAAAGTTGGTCGGGGTTCTTCAACAGTTCCTAAATTGATCTCTTTAAGTTCATCAACTGTAGCTTGTCCTCCATCTTCCAAGGCTGGAGGAGCTTCATCGACCTCTTCATTGGTTGCTTCAGCATCTGACAGTGTACCCTCTTCTATTGTAATATGAAACGAGGATGATACCTCTTCAATTTCCTCATCATGGACGGGTGACTAACTTGTATGTACAATCATTCGTCTTTTGACTTTGAGCGATCCTTCAGTGTTGATCTCCAAGGTAAAGTTACGTTTCATGCGTGAAGGAATGCTACTGCGGATCTCATCATTGGCTCTCTTCTCCCCTTGAACGTCAAAGTTTAATGAACTTTGAGAATGACTATCAATAGGCCTTTTTGTTGCCCCCAGTCGATCAAAGACTGATTTACAAGCAAGAGTGTCCCGATTTGATGTTGAACAAGTTGTATTTAGCCTGTTGAACACTGTGATTTGTGATGACGAGGGCTCGATGCGATCAAACACTGAGACATGGGGTGAAGAATGGTCTTTTCTTTGATTTGAACTTTCGCCGACCTCCACCGTTATGTATTGAGAATTCGAAGGATCGCTTCTTTTCTTGGTCCATATCTGAGCTGGTTGTTCGGGAGTATAACCTAGTCCGGTCTTTGGGATAGGAATTTTATGCCCTTCAAGCCGCATTTTCCTTTGTGTTCTGCTAAGGCCATGCATCTTTTCTCCGGTGGCTTCTGGAATTAGCTTCCTTAAGTCTTCTTGTTTTGAGAAATCGTAGCCTGCTTTGGCTAACAGCCTATATGCCTTTGGGTCGAACCATTCTTTCGTCCGCTCACTTGGTAGAATACCATGCTCTATTGGACTTTGCGAAGACCTCACGAATCCGTTTAACGGCTTCGAGGGCAAAGGATTTGTGGATGAAGTTAAAGGCATGACATGATTTTCTTTCAATATGGCTACATCCTTCATCGTGAGCTTTGCAGGTCTCGACATATCTTTTGTAGGTTGAGGGCATTCCGCGAATGGTGATTGTCCATTCTTGCGATGTGATAATGGTATATACCGAAGGAATGGTTCTGGACCTTTCTTTGGGGAAGAGATGTCCTTTTTGGCGATGAATTTAACATGCTCCTTTTCATCTTGTTTACCTTTCATAGACGGGATCTCAACTGGAAGAACCTCGTTAGAAATGTCTTCTTTTGCATAAAATTTTGCATCAGCAAAATGAGCTTCAGTTTCTGCAAAAGGCTTTAGATCGGCATCGACCTTTTTTATTCCATTTTGAAAGAACTTGAAGCATTGATGCAAGGTTGATGGTACTATTCCATTTTCATGGATCCAAGGACGTCCTAACAACATGTTGTAGGTCGTC
The DNA here is from genome assembly GCF_932294415.1 of Quercus robur. Lineage (NCBI taxonomy): Eukaryota > Viridiplantae > Streptophyta > Magnoliopsida > Fagales > Fagaceae > Quercus > Quercus robur. Next base: position 49,928,311 of record NC_065536.1, read on the forward strand.
TTAGCGTCAATGACGTGGAACAAGACGTTGCTTTTCAATTCTCCAATGGATAATTCTAGGTGGATTAGGCCGATTGCACGTTGTCCTCCTTGATTAAAACCTTGGATGACCAAACGACTGTGTGATAATTCTTCCATAGTAAAACCCAGTCGTTTCATGGTCATTTTTGGAAGTATGTTAACGGCTGAACCTCCATCAACAAGGACACGCTCGATCCTTTGTTTACGAGCATAACCAGAGACATAGAGTGGGCGATTGTGGGGCTTAGAGCCTAACAATAGATCCTTATCAGTGAAAGTCAAATCTGGAGAGCATGCGTAACATCCCTGTGTTTGTTGAAGCGTATTGGTATGAGGGGCGTATATCTCTGGCTCCTCAAGAGCTTGGGTGAGCACTTCTTTTGGTGATGTGGAGGATTGCAAGGGTTCAACTTCATCGACCTGAGATTGGAGTTCCTCCAAAGATGATAAGGTCTCTTTTGGATCATCATGGTCAACGTCCTCCTTTTCGTCCTGGATTTCGCAACGAGAAACTGTGTGGACGGCCTCAGCTGAGTTATTTTGAAAGAATTTTCTGGGGAAGAATTCTTCCAATGTGATGAGATTTCGAGATTTTTGGGTTTGTGCTGAATCTTCATATACTTTTGTTCCCAGTCTCCTTTGCCTCTTATCACTCATTCTTTTTTACCAAGGCTGAATCTGGTTTTGTGCTCTTTTGGACTCTTGGGTGATCAAATGAAGAGGGAATGCTCGTTTCTTCTTCCATCTCTTGCGAACAACCATTGTCCAACCTTCTTCCTTGTCCGTCGTTGACCTTTTATCATCGTTTGAACTATAATGAGGTGCTTTTTGTGAGAGCTGAACTTGAACCGGTTCTAAAGAACCAAAATGGATAAGCGTGGTATTTGCCCCTTGCTTAATATTTGGAGACAGGGAACTAGATAACTCACAAGAAAACGTGACCAGGTTTGACTGAGCAACATCATTAAAATCCAAGTTGATTTTCCTTTCCTTGGCTAGCTTCATGATGAGTTCTTTAAGAACAAAGCATTTTTGGATTGGATGACTTATGATGCGATGATACCTACAATAGTTCGGGTCATCAACTTTTCTCATCTCTTCCGGTCGTTTGCACTCTGGCAATTCAATTAATTTCAACTTGAGCAGTTGTTCTAGCATTTCAGGCATATCGGCATCTAGGAAAGGATAGACCTTTTGTTCCCATTCCTTAAGTGATGAGCGACGCGTCTCACGTTGTTGACCTCCTTCAGGCCTCTTTTCATTGGCCTTCACATTTTTTGTTGAAATTTTGATTGGGGCAGGATTGACATTCATTGAGTCTTTGACATTACTTTTTGCATTTCTGTCATTTTTCCTTATTTCCCGTCTTTCTTTCCTTTCTTCAGGTACGGGAGGTTTCGTATTTCCATGGCTGGAAATACTTAATTCCATGTCATGCGCACGAGTTGCCAACTCTTCAAATGTTCGAGGCTTTACTCCTTGAAGGATGTAAAGGAGTCCCCAATGCATGCCTTGGATGCACATCTCTATAGCAGATATTTCAGTAAGTCTATCCTTGCAGTCTAGACTCAAAGAACACCACCGATTGATATAATCAACGACGGGCTCATCCTTCCACTGTTTAGTATTGGTAAGCTCCATCATGCTTACTGTGCGTCGTGTGCTGTAGAATCGGTTGAGAAACTCCCTTTCAAGTTGTTCCCAGCTATCGATTGATTCAGGCTCTAAGTCTGTATACCAATCAAAGGCATTCCCTTTTAGTGAACGGACAAACTGCTTTACAAAGAGGCCTCCTTGAGTCCCTGCATTCTCGCAAGTTTCCACAAAGTGAGCAATGTGTTGCTTAGGGTTTCCTTTGCCATCAAATTGCAAGAACTTGGGAGGTTGATACCCGTTTGGAATTCTCATATTATCTATGCGCTTTGTATAGGGTTTTGGAATATATGAGAGAACTTGTGGAAGAACCTCCATATTGTGCTCGAATGGTGTTTGTAATCATACCCTGCAGCTGTTGGACAGATATTGAGGCCATTGAGGTGGAATGTCCATGTTGAGAAGTGCCTTCACCTCCTTTTCCTTTATCACCTTTGGCGCTTTCTCCTTTGGAGGTAAAGCCAGGTGGCGGCTCAAGGCCAAGATTTGATTCACCCGAATCTTGTACCTCCAGCTTATTCATTAGGGTTGCAATTTTGACATCCTTTTCTTCAAGTGCCTTTGTGAGAAGGATGACCCTTTGTTCCATTTCAGCCATCTTTTCTTCCATCGTAGAGGTATTAGTCATCATTACTGGCATGACCTCTATAGATGACGGGGAAAATGATGAAACAGGATGAGTCAATGGCACTTTACTCCTTAAGTTTCTCATCACGGGTGAAGAGTTGATAGAAAAGGTCTTTGTTGGAGATGATTCATTACTGGTCTCCAAATCTTTCGAGGCAGATGAATCTTTAGTGGTAGCTTTCCTATTTGCAAGAAAGTCCAGAGAGGTGACAGCAGGAGATTGGCTTTCTTGGGTTGGTTGAGGTTGGAGTCGATCAAGAGCTTTAGACCGACTGCGAGTGATTGGGCCGACATACTCATCAGCACTGGAATCATCAACCACTGACTTTCGAACATTCTTGCTAGAGGCCATTAAAGCTAGTAGCAAAATGATGTCGAATTTCTTTTCTTATGAAGGAGGAAGAGATGAGAGGCAGAGAGGTCCCACTGGGCGTGCCAGAATTTGTAAGCGACTAAATTTCTAGTTTGAAATAAATCAAACAAGTAAAATAGTTTCACAAATGCGAATTTGTATTGATGATTGTGTGGTACAATTCTCTAGAATTACAAAAGAGTGATCCTCTGATTCGATCTCCTTGCAAGATTTGTTGATTAGATTTATGGTAATGTGGATTTGACCTGAACACAAAATGTCCTTCAATTTGGTTGAGGGATGGATTGAAGATTACTGAAACGGAATTACAATGAATCTCTGGCTATGGGCTTGTTTAGAAATCCTTTGTTCTTCGCGTTCTTCGTGTTCTTCGTGCGTTCTTCGTCTTCGAAGGTTTTGTGGTGGAAGTTCTTCGGAGCTTTAGAGGCTTGAATCCGTTGAGCTTCAATGATTTGTGATTTATTGATGTTTTCAGACACTTTTGGCTGGATTCCTGTGAACTTTAGGATCTAGGCAGATGATCTGGATGATTCTGCTTCGAATGTTCTCCGATTTTGGAGTTGAAGTTCTTGAAGTTCTTGAAGGCTTTGAGGCTTGATCTTCGCAGAGCTTCTTCACTTCTAAATTTTTTTTTGGTCCCTTCTAATGTCTCAGGAAGGCTTCTATTTATAGGAGTTTTGGGGTGGGTGAGCGACACGTGGCGGAGCTTGATTGGTGACACATGTCACAGCTTGATTGGTCCGCTTAAGTCATCGCTTACACGTGCGAGGTTGCTTGAGTCATTGCTTACACGTGCGAGGCTGCTTGAGTCATCGCTTACACGTGCGCTGATGCGTGATTGGCTCTTGCATGACACTTGGCAAATTTCTGTTGGCTTCTGAATAGTGATAGCAAAACCTAGCAGCAATACATGGTGTTCTGTAATTGGCTGTATTTTGTGGACTTGATAATGTGATGTGTCAGCTTGTGATAGGTCGGGAATTTTCCCTCTCTACAACAGCTTCTTTCCCCCTCCTGCACTGCAATTTTATCTTCTTTCCCTTATAATGTCACCATTTGCATGTAGACATTCACTCTTCCAAGTCAAAAGATGGTTTGCCCTCATTTAAAGAAGGTAATTCTACAATCAGTGTGCTAAAACATCAAACTGATTATTGTTTACCCTGCAAGTGTCAAGAGATCTAACGAATGCATAAAATAATACAAGAAGCATTTTAAAGGACAGGTGTACAAAACCACTATGATGAAGAACTAAGGAGCCACCAAAACTGTGACATAATTTTTGTAGATTCAAGATAAAATAATACATCATCTTCATCAACAAGTCAAGTTATTTGAACCAAATCAAACTCATTTTCAACAAAAAATAACAGAATCTACAAAACTTCAAGTCATACTGTCATGGATCATATGCTATCAAAGAAAACAAGAACCATCATTATAACAACAATGCAAACATATAAGATTAGAAAAGACAAGTTGATAATTATGTAGAATATGGTGGGTTTGAAGATCAGAAAAGGCAAGTTTGAAGAAGGACTTGAAGATCCTTCAAGAAGTCTTCCTGTGTTGGCGAAGATTGCTGCAAGTGGTGGGGAGTGGGCTGTAGCAATCAAACAAGTAACATCATAAAACTCGACCTCAAAAGTCCATTTTGCTGTGATCTAATGTCTGGTGATACATCAACAGTATGTTTGGGTGGTGTTTTATCTCCGTCTTTGCTTTATTTAAAATATCTAAATTACTTGGACCTAAGCAACAATAAATTTCAAGGAATTCCCATCCCAAATTTCATTGGTTCTCTCAATAAGTCGAGTTATCTTAATCTCTCCTATGCATCCTTTGCTGGAATGATCCCTTCTCACCTTGGGAATCTTTCTAACTTGCTTTATTTTGATCTCTCTACGTTTGCATATCCACTAGCACCACCAATTTCAAATTTAAATTGGCTCTCTGGTCTCTCCTCTAAAATACCTCAGTTTGAATGGCATGAACTTTTCCGTAGCAAAAACTGATTGGCTACAAACTATAAATCTGCTCCCTTCTCTGTTGGAGTTGCGCTTGTCCTTTTGTCTACTTCACTATCTCCCTGAAAGTTTTCCCCCTGTCAACTTTTCATCACTTTCAAAACTTGGTATCTCTGGTAATGACTTCAACCTTCAATTCCTCAATTGGTGTTCAATATCACTTCCCTCACAGATCTCAAACTTGGCAATTGTTATCTCAAAGGCTCCATCCCTAAGATTACAAAGGGGAACCTATGCAATTTGCAGACTTCAGATTTATCAGTTAATCATTTAAGCGGCAAAATAACAAAATTTTTCCAGGCCTTTTTTGGAATGCAGTAACAGTAGCCTAGAGCATTTAAATTTGAGCTTGAACCAACTCATTGGGAACGTGCCTCATTCTTTGGGGTATGTAAAACGTTTGAGAAACCTTCAACTTTACGGCAACGCATTCTCCAGCTCAATTCCATTATATATACAAAATTGTCCCGTCTGGAGATATTGGACCTCAGTGTCAACATGATGAATAGAACCATCTCAGAATTAATTGGACAGCTTTCTGAGTGTAAACCAGTTACTAAAATGTGTAAGCTACAGAGTCACAGAAGTAGAATACTTGGACACAGCTAGTTGTTACAGGGCACGTTCTATGATATCCTCTGAGAGGATAGAAAAGTGGGATGAATGAAATTTTAAGAAGAACAAATAAATATAGTAAAGAATATATGGACATTTTCTCACATATTTTTCTCAACACAAACATTCTTTGTGTTTTCCTTGAAACTTCTATAACCAATTCTATTCACTCCATAAACATATAGTAATACCAATTAAAAAAACACTAAATGACTAATCAATTAGAATTCAAAAAGCTATAATAAAAAAAATTAGAATTCAAAAAAGTGACATTTCACCTGAGGAAGGTCCTTGATTTTTTGGCGAATTAAGAAGATCACGAAGAACGCAAAAACGTTGAACTAATTAATTTTGGGCCTTAAATACTATGTTTATAAGTTCTTGTTGAGAGCTTGGGTAGAGCGGAAGCTTGAGTTTGGGCCTGGCAGTGTATGTTGTGGTCAGACACATAGCCCATAAACTAATTAAAATGTTAGAATGCTCGGCCGAGGACTAGTTAAGTTGAAAATCATTGAGGCCTTTCAATAGACTTGACAGGCAGGAAACGAGCCTACATTAGCTCAATAATTTTGGGCCTTAAATACTACTATTTATAAGTTCTTATAATTAAACTAAGCTCTGAGCACGTGCTTACACCATGCGCGTGCTCAGAGTCTTTTTTTATTTTATTTTTTATTTTTTTATTATATAAGATAAATGTTAATAATTTGCATCTATTATATATATATATATATATATATATATTATTTTTCAAACAAATAAAAATGATATATTTTAGAAATAAGTAGTAACTATAATTTCTTTTTTGAACGTGAAGGGAAAAAAATCATAAATTTTAGGAGTTCTCTTTTTGAATTCAAAATAAAATTTGTTATTTGAAATTTATGACCCTATTTCTAAATTAAATTACTTTTCATTAATGAGAATATTTTTGAATCACATAAAAGTCTAGTTGAAAGAGGGAATCCTATACAAAACTCACCCTTTAAATTTGAGTAAAATACACTTCAGTCCTCTAAATTTACTTTCTCTTAATTGAGCTCTGTAAGTTTCAATCTTATTCAATTAAGGTCTTCCATCCACTTATGTTAACTACTTGTCGTAAAGTATTTAATTTTGAATTTTCTAAAAAAAAAAATTCTAATTAAAAATTCAAAAAAATAATAAAAAAAAATTTTGAAAAGAAAAAGAAAAGAAAAGAAAATATGGTTAATCGAAGTGTGCAGTGGGTGTGGCATCGATGGGTGACGAGGTTGACCATGCTGGTTGTCATGGCTGGAGTGTTGGGTAAAATATGGTCTCATCGTTGCTAGGAGAGGGTGCTTTTATAGTTTTAATTTTTAACAATGATGAGGCCAAAAGAGAGTTGGTTTGATCCTTTGCTATGTTCCCACTTGGAATGCATTGTGAGTCAATGACTTTAGTAATTTGCATAGAAGCATTGATGTCCCTCATTGGAGACGATCAAATCTAATTTCCTACGGTGATGTTGGATTTCAGTTTTGCTACATGTGAATTTGCCTTCTCACAGTCATGGCCTGAATCTCTATTCAAATTACTAAAGTCAGGTACTCTTTACAAGAAGAAGGTATTTGGTATCAAATGATACCATGTGAACGGTATCAAAATTCGGGAAATTATTAGGTAATCCAGGACTACAAGGTCCTACAAGGTCAGGTTGCTGACCTTGTAGTCCCAGCCAATAGATAGAAGACACATCATGAAAAATGAATGACATCAGCTTAGCTGCAATATCATTCAAACATACCCACAGATTTTAACATCGTTAGTCTTGTCCGTTAACTCATTTGCAAATTTCAAAATTTCATTTGGGAATTGGGCAGGTCAGTGAGAGATTTCAGAAGGTAAAAGCTTTCAAAATTCATTATTTTAAAAATTCTATCTCTTTTTTTCTTTTTTTTCTTTCTCTCTCTCTCTCTCTCTCTCTCTCTGATGGTTCATCTTCATGTTCATCATCATCACTATTTGCTACTACTTTCTTCCACCACAATGTTGGCAGCACTTCTTCTCTATTTCTACTTCATCTGTTCCTACCTAGGCCTACGGATATCTCATGGCTAGATAACTCTTTTAATTTTTTTTAATTTTTATTTTTATGGTAAATTCAAACTCTTTTTTTTTTTTTTTCCTTCTTAGCTCAATATTATCTGGGTCAAGTTCCTATTGCCTTACTTTTCTTTTATATTAAATGGGTCAAGCCTTAATGGTGTTCCTTTTGTGGCACTTTGTTGGAATCTTAGGTTCTGTAATACATGGACATGGGTTTCAGATTTGATTTATACTTTGACTTTATCGATTGTTAAATATGAGTAATAGTTTTGTTTTTGTTTCCTAAACAAAAACAAAAACAAAAACAAAAAAACAAAAGTTTTAGTTTTTCTTGGATTTGATTTGATCAGATAACTTTTGAGGGTGGTTGGGATCAAAAGTGTTTGATTTAGGCAAAGCGTATTATTTTTTGGTGGCATAGAAAGTGTTTGTTGAAATGCCTCATAGAGTTTTGGTTTGTCTGAACTTGTTATGGCTTTGTATCCATGTTTATGTGGTTCTGCTTTTTCTTTCTTCTTCTTCTTCTTCTTTTTTTTTTTTTTTTTTTTTTTTTTGGTTTAGGTGTTAAATCTGGTGTATTGCATAGTTTAATTCTCAAACTGAAATAAGTTTATGAAAATTTTTTTCCTATATCATGTAAAAAAATTACAATATTTCACTTTTCTTTTGTCATTTTGATTATGATTGCGTTTTATGCTATAGATCTTCTTAGAGACTTTATTTATAGTCTCTAATGCTATGAGGAACACAATGGATTAATTTGCAAGATGCCATAATGCCACCCTGGTTATATAACGTTGTGAAGTTCAACTTCTCTTTGTTTTGTGATTTTGATAGCGGCCTATGGATAATTTTTATAGTTAAACTTGATGTTGGTTGCTTCAACATGGATGCAGAGTCTAAAGACATGCAGCTACTGCACTATACCTCTCAATCTACTTTACTCTAGTAATGGTTATCCATTCCTGACCAATATAAGCGAAGTTGTTGGACAAAGTGGCTGGCTTCGGTTAATGATTTAAACATAGTTTTAAAAACCGGACCGGACCGGCCGGTCCGACCGGTTCAACCGGGAACCGGCCTTCAATCCGGTCCGGTTATGTTTAAAAACCGGAAATAATGAAAAAACCGTGGAACAGTAAAAACCGGCCGGTTCAACCGGAAAACCGGGAACCGGCACGGTTAAACCGGTTACTGACCGGTTATTTAATTTTTTATTTTTTTTGTCCTTTCCCAGCCTAAAACGACGTAGTTTTGTTGTTTTAGGCCTAAAACAACAAAACTACGTCGTTTTAGGCTGGGATCCTAATTCCTAACCCTAAAGCTCACTCAGTTTTGTTGTGTTTGTCATTTTCATTTTTCACTCTCAAACTCAGACTCTCCGATCTCAATATCTCCGCCTCACCCAAGCTCACAGCCTCTCTTCCTCACCGCTCACAGCCTCTCTGCCTCGCCGCTCAGACCTCGCCCTCTCCGCCTCACTCTCTCCGCCTCACTGCCTTGCCAGTCGCCGCTCGCCCTCTCCGCCTCACTGCCTCTGTACCTCGCCCTCTCCGCCTCACACTCTGCCTCGCCTTCTCTGCCTCGCCCTCTCCGCCTCACACTCTGCCTCACCTTCTCTGCCTCGCCCTCTCCGCCTCACTCTCTCTACCTCGCCTTCTCTGCCGCTCACACTCTCTGCCCTTTGACTCGCCCACCCCGCCTCACTCAAGCTCACACTCTCTAGTCTCTTCCTCTCTGCCTCGCCCTCTCCGCCTCAAACATTTTTCTTCCTCTCTGCCTCACTCAAGCTCACGGGTTTGAAGTACAGTGCTCTGCTTTTTGGGTTTTTTTTTTTCTTTTTGGGTTTTTTCCTTCTCATCCTTACGGGTTCTCGGTCTCGCCCTCTAAAGTGCTCTGCTTTCTACTTCTCGGCTTCATCAGGTAAGGTAACATTCTTTTCTTTTGATTTTATTACTTGATTTTGATTACTTGATTTTGATTTTGATAATTTTCTTTTCTCTGTTTTTTTTTTTTTTTTTTCATTTCTCTCGGTCATCTCAGGTTCTCCATTCCTTCACTTCACTGGACTTCACTGGGTAAGTGCCTAAGTGGTAACTTCTATTTCTATCTTTCAATTATTACTTGATTTTTTGATTAGTTGATTTTGATTTTGATTTTGATAATTTTCTTTTCTCGGTTCTTTTTTTTTTTTTTTTTTTTTCATTTCTCTCAGCTTCATCTCAGATTCTCCATTCAAGTTCTCGGCTTCATCTTAGGTTCTCCGTTCTGTGACTTCACTGGTAAGTTGTTACTTTTATCTTTCAATTATTAGTTTACAGAGTATGTTGTGGATTTGATTTACAGAGTATTACTATTTGTGAAATATAAATTACAAAGTATTTTACAGAGTGTGTTATGGATTTTGTGTATGATCAATGATGTGGATTTGATTTACAGAGAATTATTGTTTGTGAAATATTGACATATTGTTTACTGTGTATTTGTATTTTACTGAGTATGTTGTGGATTGTATGTTGTGGATTTGATTTACAGCATATTATTGTTTGTGAAATATTGTTTACAGTCTGAAATTGTTGAGTGAAATGGAATCTGCCTCTGTGCCATCTAATGAACGTGCTTCTACAACCGGGTCTAATGCTAATTCTTCATCTGTGAGGGCAAAATGTGATCCTGCATGGGATCATGTAACTGAAGAGTTGAAAGACGGAAGAAGTAGTTATAGATGTATACATTGTGGGAAAACTTATAAAGGAGGGGGCATTAATCGAATGAAAAGACATCTAGCTGGAATTAAAGGTGATGTGGCTCCATGTATGGGTGTACCTTATGATGTTAGGTTCCAAATGGTTGAGAATTTGAAGGAAATTTCAAAATCTAAAGAACAAACCAAAAAGGATCAAGAAGCATCTAATTATTCGCCATTAGAGGAGTCACCAAAATTTGAAGATGTCCAAGAAATTACTCCTAGAGGTAGGGGGTTAGGTAGGGGAAATAGAAGTAGTCCTAGTAATTTTCCACCAAGATCCAATCTTGGCAAGAGAAAGGTTGGTGACATTGATAATTACTTCGCTCCTAGGACAACACCGGGAGCTCAACCTTCTATTAAAAGTGTGCTTGCTGGCAAAGAAAAGAAGCGGAGGGTTGATATGGCTGTAGCTAGATGGATGTATGATGCTTGCATTCCAATTAATGCTGTGAATTCTAGTTATTATCAACCTATGCTCAATGCTGTAGCTTCTTATGGTCCTGGATATAGAGGTCCAAATTATCATGCCCTTCGAGTGCCTTTGTTGAGAGAAGCAAAAAGAGAAGTTCAATTGATTGTTGATTCTCATCGTTCATATTGGGCTGATACTGGTTGTACAATAATGGCTGATGGGTGGACTGATACTAGGCATAGAACATTGATTAATTTTCTTGTCTATTGTCCTAAAGGTATTATTTTTATACGTTCTATTGATGCTTCTGACTTGGTTAAGGATGCTATTACTTTAAGTAACTTGTTTGATGAAATTGTTAATTGGGTTGGTCCTGCAAATATAGTACATTTGGTCACTGACAATGCTGCAAATTATGTAGCTGCTGGAAGAATTGTGTGTGGAAAATATAGGAACATTAGTTGGTCACCTTGTGCAGCACATTGCCTAAACCTAATTTTTAAAGAGATTGGGAAGATGGATCATGTAGCTAAACTTGCAAAGCGTGCATCCAAGATCACTGTGTTCATCTATAACCATGTGGCTTTGCAAGCTTGGTTGAGGACTAGAAAAAATTGGACGGAAATTGTGCGTCCAGGGCCAACTAGGTTTGCTACTACTTTCATTGCCTTAGGGAGTCTTAAGGAACATAAGCATGACTTACAAGCATTGGTGACTAGCAAATTTTATGTTGAATCAAGATATGCAAAAGATAAGAAAGCTAAGGCAGTGGTGAAAATCATTCTTGATAATCAATTTTGGAATGATTGTCATGTAATTGTGCATATTATGTCACCATTGATTCGTTTATTACGCATTGTTGATTCTGATGAAAAACCAGCTATGGGTTATGTATATGATGGCATGTATAGAGTAATTGATGGAATTAAAAAAATTTTCAAGGACAAGAAGAGACTATGGGAGCCTTATGTTAATATTATTAAGGATCGTTGGGATAATCAATTCTATAGAGATATTCATGCTGCTGCTTATTGGTTGAATCCTGCATTCCAATATGACACTTCCACTCTTAATAAGAGGCTAGAGACACAATCTGCTGTGACAGATGTTATTGAATCAAAAGTTTCAGTTGGTCGGTTGAAGTTGGTGGAGGAATTAAGGCTATTTCGAGAGCGTGAACAAACTTTTGGAAGCCAACTTGCTCAAGAATCAGCCAAGACATCTCAGCCGGGTAAGATAATGTTTACTTTAACTAATAATAAAATAAAAATATGTTTTAAAGATCATAGCTCTTTTTTATATTTTTGGGATAAGTATAGTTGTGTTTATTGATTCATTGTATTATTGTTTTGTGTTTTATATAGAACTTAGATGAGTGGTGGAAGTTGTTTGGATCTTGTGCTCCAACCTTACAAAAGTTTGCAATTCGGATCCTTAGCCAAACAGCTGCCTCTTCGGGATGTGAGCAGAATTGGAGTGCTTTTGAACAAATACATACCAAAAGAAGAAATAGATTGGAGCATCAACGACTTAATGATCTTGTATTTGTTCATTATAACTACCGATTGAAAGAAAGGTATATCTTATATAGTTTCTTTGTTTCAATGTTTTTGTGGGGAAATATGAGTGATTCATTGATTTGGTCAAGTGGGTTCTTTGTGATTGTTAAATATAAGTGATTTGTTTACTAAATAAATTATTAATTATGTTCATCTCATGATATAGAGTCAAAAGGAAGAAGTTCAATTTTGATCCTATTGACTATGCAAGTATCGATAAAACTGAATTTTGGGTAGTGGAAGATGAGGAACCTCCATTCCTTGATCATGAGGAGATAGAAAATGCATTATATGAAGAGGGAGCCTATCCAATTGAAGAAGGGTCTTCTAGCCATGTACAAAGAGGTTAGTTTATAACAATTCTTTGCTTAGATGCATATTTTAATTAGACTATTTATTATTTATGAGAAATGATATTGTTCTTTGGTTTTGGAATTTGTATAGATATGGACAATGAAGTGATTGAGGATAACGATGATGACATTAATTTGGAATCATTTGGTGATGAAGATGATGCTCCTCCCGGATTTAGAGATAAGCCATTGATTAGAATAGAACATGAGTTAAGAATATGAATGTGTATCTATTGAATAGAATAGAATATGAATGATAAGCCAAGTCACCATTTTGTACAAATTGTTAACTGTTTTTCCCTGTAATTGCCTAATTGGAGGAGGATTTTTTGATGGGCTTTCAATGACTTGTTTTTAGTATATTAAAAAATTATGTTTTTAGTATATTAAAAAATTATTAATTATTTATATAATTTAAATAAATATTAATTAAATTATTTATGACGTCACCGGTTCGACCATCGGTCGGACCTCGGTCCGACCATAAAACCGGTAATTAGCTCATTTTCCGGTTCTTTCACCGTACCGGTTTTTAAAACCATGGATTTAAACAAGCATCACCATTCAATAGGGGACTCTAGGCTAGCTAAATAGTATGAATATCTTGCAGCAACAACATAAGATGCAAATTTCAAGCAACGTGGATAAGCATGAGTGTTCCTTTATCCAAGGGAGCTGTTAGTAGTCTATTAGAATTAGAATTTAGCCAATAAGTAGATTTTTCAAATTGAGTTATTAGTTTATTATTTTTCTTGGATATTATCAAGTTGATGTTGAATCAATTAGTCCTCTATCTCTTTGTCAAGTTGATGTTTATAGGATGTATGAATTATTCATCTCAAATAGAATGTATTTGATATTATGTTAGATTGCTCAAAGCAAATTCATGATTTATGAATTCCTTAACCAAGCAAAAACCAGTAAAGTTATCACAAGTAGTGGCTATCAGTTTCATATGGACTGGTTTTAGATTTTTAAAAAGTCTAGTTAATCAATACCCATATAAACTGCAATCACAACCACTCAACAATGCCAATGCCATTGGAGTGCAAGTTTGGTCCCATCATTGCTAATACAACCTACTATAGATAAACTACAAAAAAATAAAATTACTGAGATCTATATTTTTACATATTTTGTTCATTTTTTGATCAACCAAACACTTCACATGTGAGTTCTACACATGAAACCTAAAAATTTATGCAAGAATTTGTAATACATTGGATGTACAAAACAATTTTTCCATACTTTGAAGAACTTGATTCAAAGAAGTAGATTAAAATAGGAACATAACATGCAAAAGTAACGTTAAAGAGGTTCACCAACATTTTTGCACTTCCTTTCTATTATAGTCGTTTACAATCAACATCTCCTTTCCCTCTACCATGATAAAAAAGAGCTCAAAAAAAAAAAAAAAAAAAAAAAAAAACCTCATACAGGATACAATCTTTTCCCTCTATGATGATGATATAAAGAAGAGCACAAAAAATTAAAAAAACTCATAAAACTAACAAGAGAGTTTGGAGAGTTAAACGTCAGGGGAAAAAAAAGTCTCCCCACCCTCCCGCATTTACATTCAAATTGACCTCATCATTGTATTTGATAAATAAACCTAAATATTCTATATATATATATATATATATATATAATCTCCTTAACTCATGCAACTTTACTTTTTCTCCCATAGTCATTTGTAGGGCAACTTCAATTGTTCTAATTTGGGCTTCAATGCTAATCCTATCTGCAAGTAAAAATTCACAATAATCAATTAAAAAGAACTATGCATGGTTGCTAAAAATATTGTGTGGCATCATGTCATATCAACACTAATGGAATTAAACAAGATATGTGATGCAGGAAAATAAGGAGGAAACTAAAAGAACAAAATTAAAAAATAAATCCTAATTCCTAAGAATTATTTTGGTTGTGCTCCTGCATCAAGATGCTTATGCATTAATGGTGCATGGGCTTCTTGTTGTAATTGATTCTAGAATTGTGAACCTCTAATTGCGATTAAGATAAGTACCAAAGTAGAAAGCCACATAGAGCAACCAATGAAAGCCAATCAGTATCTCTCATACTTGTAATCAAAATTTTCCCTTAATTGTTTGCATATAGACTTGAAAATAAGCATAATACTACTAATTTTATAAAATGTCAATTATGATGTTCATAAATAAGCTCATGAATGACAATGAACTAAACTTGGACATGACTTACAAAATCCCCTAAGAGATGGATGTGCATCCGTAGTAGGCAAAAGTAACAATGAAATTACCAAAAACTTGCACATGAATTTAGAATAAGTCCACCTAAGTTTCTATCATACATGAAACAAAGTAATCAAAATTTTCAAAGAGTTATTACAAGTTTAGCACCTGAAGCCCATGGCATACTTATATGACACTTTAACTCCACTATCAAACTTTGAGGTCATGGATTGACTAACTAAAAAAGAAAAGATACAAAATAATGCAGTTGATGCATGGCAAATTTGTTACACTTAGAGACAGCTTCAACACCGGATTTCACAAAAATAAAAACAGCAGAACCACATAGACATGGATACAAAGACATAACAAGTTCAGACAAACCAGAACTCTATGAGGCATTTCAACAAACACTTTCTATGCCACCCAAAAAAAAAATTTGGGACATTGACACTTTGCCTAAATCAAGCACTTTCGATCCTAACCACTCTCAAAAGTTATCTGATCAAATCAAATCCAACAAAACTAAAACCTTTTTTTTTTCGTTTTTTTTTGTTTTTATTTTTTATTTTATAGGAAACAAAAACAAAACTATTACTCATATTTAACAATCGATAAAGTTAAACTATAAATCTAATCTGAAACCCATGTTCATGTATTACAGAACCTAAGATTCCAACAAACTGCCACTAAAGGAACACCATTAAGGCTTGACCCATTTAATATAAAAGAAAAGTAAGGCAACAGGAACTTGACCCAGATAATATTGAGCTAAGAGGGGAAAAAAAAAAAAAAAAAAAAAACACTAAAAGAGTTCGAATTTACCAAGTAAAAAAACTAAAAGAGTTATCATCTAGCCATGAGATATATCTATAGGCCTGGGCAGGAATAGATGAAGTAAAAATAGAGAAGAAGTGTTGCCAACGTTGTGGTGGAAGAAAGCAGTAGCAAATCGTGATGATGATGAACATGGAGATGGACCATCAGAGAGAGAAAAAAAAAAGAATTTTCAAAATAATGAATTTTGAAAGCTTTTACCTTTTGAAATCTCTCACCGACCTGCCTAATTCCCAAATGAAATTTTGAAATTTGCAAGCAAGTTAACGGATAGGACTAACGATGTTAAAATCTATGGGTGTGTCAGAATGATGTGGCAGCTAAGCTGATGTCATTCATTTTTCATGAGGTGTCTTCTTTCTATTGGCTGTGACTACAAGGTCAGCAAAACATACTTTTTCTTCAAAATTTAATAAGTGTGAGATATGTTAGCAAAAAATAACTAATTTACCAATAATTGAAAGACATGTGTTAGTGGTTAGTTATTTTTGTACATATGTTTCTCATTTATTGGATTTTAATTTAGATGACGTGATAAAATTTGATATAAAATACTTTTTCCTAGAGGAGAGGAAAAAAAAAAATTAGTACAAACCCGCAGCTGGTATCTGCAACATAATCTTGAGAAAGAAAACAAATTTTAAGGCCTAAAACACGTCCAGGCACACTCAACAACTAAAATACAAAATGACAATCTAAAATCTTTAAGACCATAATTTGAATTTAACCCTTATAATGGAATGGCAAAAGTTACCTTAGACATTCCCTTGCTGATTATCTTCTTCATTATCACAGTCTTTAGTATCAGTATCATGAAAATAGAGGATTATCACCAGGATGAAGGAGGTAACAAACATGGGAATTGGACCAAAAAAACCATAGCAGAAAAATTAGAGCAAAATAGAGTGCTCTAAGCCCAAATAACCAACATTCACTAGCCCTTCTAATTTTCTTCACCAAAGCTTTGAAATTATCCTTGCCACTGCCTTGGGTGCTCATCAGATAGTTTGCATAATTAAGAAACCTTACTGATTGAACAAAGCCTGAAAAAGCCAGGAGGAAGCAAGTTAGGAGGCATATGGATTTGATGCTAATGGTTGTGTTTAAAATACTGAATTCAATAGTATTGTATTTCACAGTAAAAGAATATACATGAGTGCCTTTATATAGGAGGCAGATATGTGTAGTACAACTAACAGTGTAGCACAAGTATATGTGCTATACAAGTAAACTAGGTGGGCCTAAAGCCCACAATACTAAAACACGTTAACAGCCCCCCCCCCCCCTCAAACTCAAGGTGGATGTGAGACCACTTGAGGTTGTCAACCAAAGCACGAAGGCATCCTTTAGGATGTGACTTGGTGAAGATATCTGCAAGTTGATCTTTGGAGGAGATTGAGAAGAGCTTGAGAGCACTATGAACAAGATGATAACGGATAAAATGACAAATAATCTCGATGTGTTTAGTTCGTTCATGGAAGACATCATTGTGAGCAATATGAATGGCACTCTGGTTGTCACAATAAAGAGGAGTAGCAGAGGATGCGGACACACTTAAGTCCTTAAAAAGCCATCGTAGCCAAATGAGCTCAGATGTGATATCAGCAAGGGCATGATATTCTGCTTCAGTACTGGAGCAAGCCACAATGGTCTGTTTCTTGCTTCGCCAAGAAATCAAAGAAGAACCAAGGAGAAAGCAATAACCAGTGGTGGACCTGTGATCAGTGGGATCTCCTGCCCAATCAGCATTAGAGAATGCACGGAGAACAAGAGGAGACTAAGTTGAGTAGAAAAGGTCATAGAAGAGAGTGTCCTTCAAGTATCGAAGAATGCGCAGAACAGCAGTATAGTGAGTCGATTGTGGAGCAAACAGATACTGGCTCACCTGATGAATAGCATTGGAGATGTCTGGATGAGTAATAGTGAGATATGAGATGCATTACCAGCCATACGAACAGCCTGAGCTATGATGTCCTGTAATTCAGTGGAGGAGAGGTTGATAGTGGATCCAGAAGACTGAGACTCAGCTAAAATGGAAGGCATCGGCAGAGTAGAATCAGTATTAGCAATAGTAGCAATAGATTTGTTGTAACGGTAACAAGTCTCAATAGTGTGTCCAGGACGCTTGCAATAGTTGCAGAACTTTTTGTTGGTCTACTTACAACGATTGCTAGAGCTAGAGGTAGATAAGTAATTCTTATTCCCCTCCAATATAGTATTGATGGGGCAAGGAAGAAAAATATCATTTTTATCCATTTAGAGACACAATATGCAAAAACAAACTGCAAAAATGAAATCTACGCGAAAAACTGTGTAAGGAGAACCTAGACTGCAAAAAGTCAACTCTAGAGAAAAGTCAACGATCAATGGTTCGGTCAAAGTCAACGGTCCACTAGGTCAACGGTCAGAGGTGATGACGTCAGCAAGATGACGTGGCACTAACGTCAATAGATGACTAGATGCTGACGTAAGCTAGGGCTGACGTGGCATTACTAACGTCATGGGTGACGTCAGCCTGGAGCAGTTGACGGCGCGTGAGCTGCAGCGCAGAACTTTTGAGCGGCGCGTGGGGGCGCGTGCAGTCTCCGATGGCTTCTAGGCTTCCACAAATGTGTAGATCGGCGCATGACGATTTCAGTGGTACAAGCAGAAAATTAATCGAAGCAATATTCGCTGCGGTGATGAAAAGAGTAGTGGTCTTTGCGGTGTGGAACTCCTCAACGGCGACAGCTGCAGGTTCAAAACCCAAGGACGACGGTTGGAAGACGTCGGAGGTTCAACAGTGAAAGGCTGCGGCGGCTGCTGTGACGGCGGAAGCGATGTTGAGAATGGAGTAACACCAATAAAAACAAGACTGCTAAGAAAAGGTTAGAACTTGCCTTTGATACCATGTTAGAAATACTGAATTCAATAGTATTGTATTTCATAGTAAAAGAATATACATGTGTGCCTTTATATAGGGGGCAGATGTGTGCAATACTATTAGATTCTAAGACTAGGTTTAAATGCATTAGAACTTCATTATGTAATGTTGGCAAACCATGATCAAAACGTTTAGTCTTGTTTTAGACTTGCTCAAAGTATATTTGTATGTAAAGTTGGAATTGAGTAATTGTAGAAAATTACTATTGTTTTTCTGCAAGGCTCGATTGATCAAAAATTAGACTCGATCGATTGAAAATCGTTCAGAGAGTTTTTTAAAAACATAAGTTTTTCACGTGTTTGTCACTATTCAAACTTTTTCAAAAAGTTCTTTCTCTCTCTCTTCGATCGGTAAAGGTTCAAAGCAAAATTTTTTGTCGTTTTCCCTCAAATTTCTTCAAGGGTTTTTGACTTCTAAGACCGGTAAGAACTTTTTGCCCTTCCTTTTTCATTTATTTTCATGTTTCAAGCATTTTTTTCATGCATTTTGGGAAAATTTAGAAACCTAAGGAAAATTGGGGTTGTTGTTGATTTCAATCTTTTCTTTCAAAATTGATCATTGGGTTTTTGTTATGGAATGTTATTAAATTGTTCCTTGGTGTTTAATTTGATCAATTTGTTGATTTGAGAAAAATTGAATTTTTCTAGGGCTTGAAACTACCCAAATTAGGGATTTTGTTCAATTGAACATAATTTGATGAAATTGGCTTGTTAAATTGATTAATTTGATCATTCTAATATGTTCTCTATCTTGTGTAATGATCAATTGGTCAGTTTGTTGGAATTTGTGAAAGTGGGTTTTCAAAATTTGGGGTTTTTGGATATAAACTCTATGCTCAAGCCAATTTTGTGTTTCTAAAGTGTAATTGGACTATTCTCAATGCATTAGAGCATGCATCATGGGTTGATATTGTTCATGCATCATATAGATTATTATTTTCTACTGTTTTTGATCTAACTGTGTCTGATACAGTCTGCCCTTGGTTTTTTTTTTTTTTTTTTGTCTGTCCTTTCTACTCTTTAACATCATGGTTAGGAAGACTAGAACCCATAGGACATCCTCTTCTTCTTCTACTCCATCCTTTGATAGTGAAAGGTTTCTGAGTGAGAAAAACCAAGAGACGTCTGAGAAGCTGAACATTCTTAGGAATGTGTGGGCTGAGCGGAAAGTAGTTTTAGATGAGCTTGACCCGGAAATTAGGAGAAACTTTGAGCGTAGGGGCTGGTTGCCTTTGTTGGATGTTGACCATCCTCCTCCTGCTACCTTGATCAGAGAGTTCTACTTGAACCTCTCTGTCCACTCCTATGATTCTAACACTCAGGTGAAGAGTTGGATACGGGGTGAAGAGTACACTATTACTCCTACGGTAGTGGCCTCTGCTCTTGGGGTGCCTATGGTCCAGCATTCTGTTTATCCTTACGATGAGTCTCCTCTCCTGGATGATATCATGTCATATCTTACTGGATCTTTTATCTAGTGGGGTTCTGATCCTCAGATCACCTCTCACGAGTTGACCAAGATTCATTATCTCTTTTTCCAAATTTCTTGCCATTCGATCTGGCCCATCTCTCATTTGCACACTATTCCTATAGAGAGATGTGCATTTTTGTATGCTCTTGCCACAAACGCTCCTATGAGTTTTCCTCATCTTTTCATTCGTTCTTTGGTTGAGGTTCATAGGAGTAGTTCTTCTGCTCATACTCTTTTCTTTCTTGTTTTTATTCATAGGATTTTATTACATCTAGGTTTAGAGCATTTTCCGGCGTTTGAGCCTGTTCATATCATAGCTCCCATAGGTGCCACCTTCCTTCGGCAGAGAGCTGCTCAGATGCAAGCTAGTTTTAAACAACCTAAGGTCGACTCTTCCTCTTGTGCACCTTCTCCTCCTCCTCCTCCTCTTCCTCCTTCTTCAGGTGATCCAGGCTTTGCGCGCAGACTTGGCGAGTTTTGGATGGTCACCTCCGCCACCTCCTTTTGATGATGAGTGATTGCCCTTTGGCAACATTTGGATAGGAGATTTTGTTGATATAGGGAGATTTTTGTTGTTTTGGAGCTTTGGAGCTCTTAGATTGTATCTAGGTGCTTCATCTTGTATTTATATTTTTTGGCTCATGTTGTTTTTTTTTTTTTTTTATTTGAGTTGTCTACGATAGGGGGAGATACTGTGATGTATTTATTTCTATTTCTTGTTTCACATTGTGCTACATTGATTATTGATTTATATTTATGAGGTTATTCATGATATATGTCTTGTAGTTTATGATTATGTGAAATCATGAATTTATTTTGTTTTACTTGTATTTTCCACACATGCGTTTATATGTTTGTTAAGTGTTATAGGAATATACAAATTGATTCAATCGTGCTGCTGTTTACACTTGTAACTGATAGATAGTAGTTAGGATGAATTTGTTTTTGTTGGGTAATGTTATTGTAATGGGTTGTTTTTGTAAACTTTAAGCATTTTGTTTATTTTGTGTTTTGTCACGGATTGCCAAAAGAGGAGTTTGTTAGGTTCTAAGACTTTAGGTTTAAATGTATTAGAACTTCATTATGTAATATTGGCAAACCATGATCAAAATGTTTAGTTTTGTTTTAGACTTGCTCAAAATATATTTGTATGTAAAGTTGGAATCAAGTAATTGCAGAAAATGCAGAAAATTACTATTGTTTTTCTGCAAGGCTCGATTGATCGAAAACTAGACTCGATCGATCAAAGCTCGTGCAGATTGTTTTTCTGCAGAATTTTCCAACTTAGCCTAAGCCGGTGTGACGTGTAGGGTTTTATGTTTTGCCTTAAGTATAAAAGGAAAAACTCTAGCCACATTTTAGAGTTGTTGTTTATGTTGTGGATGTGAATCTCTTGTGAGATTTAGAGGTGTTTGCCTTCACATATATTTAGGGTTATCAAGAATCAAGATTATGTCAAGAGCTTGATGATTGGTTTGGTTGCTGCATAAAGAGCTTAAAGATACACAAGCGGGAGTGCTTGTGCTTGCTATGAATTTAAGAAAGAAGTAGTCCGTGGACTCGGAGCTGTCACGTGGTCGTGGTAGTAAGTTTCCTACTCGAGGTAGCAATAGGATATTAGTGGTCTAAGTCACTATTGTATAAACTTCAATTCTTTCATAGTAGATCTGTTTTACCTTGAGAATAGATAGGTTGAATCCTTCCCAGGTTTTTTACCGGTTTGGTTTTCCTGGGTCATCATATCTTTGTGTAATTTATTTTCCGCACTTTACAATGATATGATATATTTATGTTAACCTCGATTTGAATAATTTGACTAAGTAATCACTTGGCTAATTAACTAGGTTAATCTGGTTGTGTTTTAAGGGGTCTAAAAGCGTACAAGTACAAGTAAAAGAGTAGTACAAGTATGTGTGTTATACAAGTAATCAAGGTGGGCCTAAAGCCCACAACACTAAAACACGTTCACAGGTTGATTGACTTGTATCTCCATAGATGAATCCTTGTATCTCCAATGAGAGCGCACAAAGTTAAAGAGATTGTTGCCAACTGAGTTGCTGCAGCTATGTTGTATCCAATCACTTCTATAGCTGCTCTAATATCCAATGTAGGGTCTTGCATATTGAAGTGAAAGGTAAGCGCAACTCGACTAATTAAATATGGTTAACAAAGAAAGATTGAAGAGAGTTATACTGGCCTCCATAAATTTTTTAACCCATTTTTCTTTGTCTCGGTTCTCAAAGTACAATTCTGTGCTCTTAGAACCAGTACAGCACCTGTAGAGGTAAAAAAGATTGTAAGAAAACATAATCAAAAGTGATTGCGTTGCTAATTGGGTTGTGTTGCCGATAGTGTTGCTTCATTCATGCTGATCTAGGCAACCTGGTCTGTTCTCCTTCTTCTTCTTCTTCTCCCTTTTTTTTTTTTTTTCAAAATATCATTTCTTTAATTAAAAAAAAAAGGTACTCAAAAAAAGAAAAATAAAATTTGGACAGATAACGGTTATAACTAGTTAACAAAAGTGGATGGAAAGTATTAACTAAACAAATTTGAAACTTAGAAGACTTAATTGAACGAAAGTAAACTTAAAGGATTGAAATGAATTTTGCTCAAGCCTAGAGAGTAAATTTCATATTTTTGCATTAAATTAATGAAACAAATTACACAAAAATTGAAAATTGTAGTTTCCCTAACTATGATGTAGTTGTCACCCAAAACTAAAAAATTTAGCTATTTCCCTCCTTAACTATGGGTAATAAACAATTTGCACACTAAGATTTCCATCAAATTTAATGGAAAATTTAATTTTCGATTAGAAATGTTTGTGAAGAAAAGTGCATGTTCCTAAACTGTTGATACCAAAATTGACCATTATTACTACTTTGGTATTTGCATTTTCTCCTCTAAAGACTTGAGTCAAGTTCATTGGATATATGGTTGTCACCAGTTCCTTAAATCATGATCCTCACAAAAACTACCATGATGCCATTTGGGGTTGATGTTGTTTTCTTCTTGCCTGATAGTGAAGACAACTTTACGTTCTACAATGAAATCATTCACCACTTAGAGCCATGGACGGAACTATCATTGGACCAGGGGGGCAATGGCCCCCCAATTTTTTTTTTTTTAATATTATTATATATATGTGTATTAATTTTAGCAATTTTGTTATATAAAATTACATTTTTGTTTTCCTTAAATAATATAATTAATTCTTTTTTTAAGCATAATACTATACTCACAAATTTTTTTACAACATTTTTACAAACTGTTTTGGTAGCAAATTCTTATTGGTTCGCATAATGGGCCTACCACTCACATCAGTTTTTTACTTACCAGTAACCACTTATCATATCAGTAATTTAAAAAAAAAAAAAAAAAAAAAAACTTGTAGTTCTAGCATTTTCCTCATTTTAGTGACTATAAAAAAATTTATAGATCTAAAATCTAAAACAAAATATACGAGCCCAAAAAAATAACTCAACAACAAAAATTACCAATAGTAAAACTAAAAAAGAATTAATCTCAATTAACCAATTTTATCCAAAATAAACAACCATGCCCTTTAAAAAATTCTAAGCAAAAATAATTTTGTTCTTACCCACACACAAAAATAAAATAAAAAATAAAAAATCTTAGCAGCTAAGTAGTAACAAAGTCAGAGGTTGAATCCGCTGCACACAGTCAATAGTAAAGCCACCCCCCCTAACTCAAAGTTTTGGTTTCGTCCCTACTTAGAGCACTCACATTAGGCTCAACATAGCGAAACTTTATTAAAACACATTTCCGTGAAGTTCAATAGCCTTTAGACAAAAAGTAATTTATGAACAATAGCATTATACATGAATTAAGATATTTTAGCCCAATATTTCTTTTCTTTTTTTATATCTCTCTCTCTCTCTCGGTGCTCGCGCATGTAGATTAAGAAGGTTTGGGCTAGAATTCAAGCTCCAATATGATCTTTTAAGTACATAAACATCAATTCAGCCTCACATGATTGCATGAATCACGTCGAAGTCGAGCTTTGTGAGAGAAGACATAGGTGGTGATTGAACTGTTGAAGAAGAAGATCTTGGGAGAGAATTTTAAAACAGAGAGAAGATGAAGACGACAATGAATGTTTCTTCTTTAAAGACAACAAGCATAACATTCTCCTTTATAAAGTTCATTTTATTTTTCCAATATAGGACTTTCAACAAGTCAAGAGCCTTGTAGCTCAACCGACACATTTTAATGTTTTCAATAAAGACATTTAAGATTCAAATTTTCTTTATCCTAATAATTGAATTATCTGAAGTCTTTCTTACAATAAAACTAGTCCCATATTGGAAAAAAAAATTATGTTAACAATATTTTTACTTAAAAATGAGCAAGTCTTTTTGTCTTTTTTTTGTTTTATTTTTAAGATGAAAACACATTAATTTTTTACATGACAATTTCCAAAGACTAAATCTTTATTAGCCTTTCTCATAAGTTAAAAAATGAAGAAGTATGCAGCAAATAAGAAAAAAAAATTTTCCAAAAATTTATAAGCATGAATCAATAAGTTCTCTCTCTTAATTGAGAGTTTATCAATCTTTAACTTATACAATTAGAGCATTCACAATGGTGGTTGTAAAACTACTAAAAAGCTATTTTTAGCACTTCAAACACCAAAATACATGCTATATCAAAGGTGCTAAAGCTAAAAAAATTTAGCAATGTGCTACCGTGATCAACTACTAATAGTCGACCATTGTAGCATGTTGCGCTACTATTATTTAATTCATTTATTTTTATGGGTTGGAGAGGAAGAGAGAGAAGTGAGAGACAAAAAGGTTATAGAGAAATTAATAATTTAATATGTTGGGTTGTTTATATTATTTTAATAGATTGCATGTAAAAATAGAAGAAGTGTATTGTAAAATGGAGAGGTAAAATAGATAAAATAGCTTTTGAGGTGCTAAAAGCTAAAGTTTAGCACATTTGATGTGAACGCTTTAAGGGTTCTTAAATGTACCCTTATTATTGTGATTATTATTATTTGCTGCAATCTCTCTCTTAATTTTTTATTTTTTTTTTATGGATTGACTTTTATTAAACAAAAATGCAGAATTGAGCATTGGGAGTTGACAGACTACCAGACTATCTCTCTTAATATAACTAGTGTGTAACTCCGTGCATATGCACAAATACAATTCTTATACAGTTCAAATTATACATGGTATTAGCTTATATTTGTTTTAAAACCATACATTACATGTGATTGTTTATATATATATATATATATATATATAAATATATATATATATATAATTAAATTCAAATTTTATTTTATATTTAAATTTTCTATTAATATCTTGGCGTATCATATTTTTTAATTGAATTTTAAATTATATTCCATAAATAAATTTCCATTATATATGATTATGTTTTTTATGGTTTATTTATATTGAATATCTCATTTTCTACATTAAATTAATTCATTTGGCACAATTTTTTTTTTTAAAAAAATAGATTAGATGGAACACATGACGCAAAATTAAAATCTAATTGAAATTCAATTTTTACACTGAATTAACTCACTTGGAACAAAAATTTAAAAACTTAGATTAGATGAGACACATTGCGCAAAATTAGACTCTAATTGAATTTCAATTTGAAATTTAATTGAATTTTCTCTCAGATTTGCCTATTAATATATATACTAGCTTGTAACCCCATGCATATGCTGTTAGGATTAGTGCCCTTAAATCCTATTGTATGATGCTATATATGATATTAAGTATGACATTATGTATGACTTAATATTGTGATTAATAAATTTGTTTTATTATTATCTTAAATAATGGTAACATGAATATTCGGACATTATCATATAGTCCATGAGATGCATAGTATGTGATTTATTTAAAAAGTCATAGAAGATATAAATCACAAGTTCTTTGTAAACTCAGAATTATAATTCGTAGTCGGTGATGAAATTGGGCATTTCATCTGCGAAGACTATAACATATTAACTAAGATGATTTGTCTTGATCATGGAAGTGGAGACTTCTAGTTGATATGTTGATATGTTTTAAGAGTTAAGAAATATTGAACTGGACCGCTGTGAGATTTATTATTCTCCTAATGACTATCAATTGAATAATAAATTTCACGACTTCTATTTACATGAACTCTTAATCCTAAGAGAATAATGGACCTGATCATGAAGTGTAGGTTGCTTTGATATATCAGGAGTGAGATCTAAGGTGACGATCAAAACCTCAGTATGTTGGGCAGCCACATTTAGTGTTGATGGAACATATATTCTCAAGATGAAATTTATAGTCTTTTAACGGAGATACAAAATATTCCCTTGAGATAAGTTTAATGGGTTTGTTATTCAGAAAGTTAGGCCTAACTACTTTAGTAAATAGTTACTAAAGTATATATTTATAAAATTGGATTTCATAAATATATGATGAATAACTTAAAGGATTAAACTGGGTACTCAAGGATTAAGATGTAGTAATCTACAAAGTGGTAGTCTACATTAATGACTTTGTATTACTACGAATATTTTATGAAGAGGTTGCATGTACAATAAAGTCTTGGGATATAATTATCAATAAGGCCTAGAGTGCAATTATATTTATATAGTGGCAATAAATATACTTAATGGTAACTTTGGACTTGTCAAGAGTTGACAGAAAAGCCTAAGGCCCATTGGAGCTAGAGTCTTATTTGTTCCTTTTTTGTCCCACTCTAAGCCACACACAAAAGCCCGATTGGGAAGGCCCAAAAGGCTAGCCCAATTAGATAATCAGAGATGTGGAGAGAAACATACAGAATTTTAAGAATATGAAATGGTTTGTATGTTGGTAAGAGACTTCTACATTCTCTCTAGAACATACACACATAACTGATTGAGAGACCACACTTCTTGAGCATCAAGTGGAATTGGAGTGAAAATTAAAAGTGTTCCCAAGTGCTTTTCATCTTCGGTTTTGAATTTCACCGCATCAAGGTACACTTTCTTATTCTCATATTCTGAAATTTACATAGCACATGTTATCAATTGTGAATGAAGTAGATCCGTTAATTTTCCGCTGCGTACATGCATAATACCATCATATGCTTGGATACATTTAAAGATATATAATAAGATACATAATATAATTCATATATATATTTTAAATACTATTGATAGTCATTTTTATATTTTGTTAACTCTTTAAAAAAAATTATAAGGATATTATTAGGTATAAAATGAAAATTGTCCATTTTTAAAAAAAATTATTGTGAAGCACTTTTTTTTCTTTTTTTTTTTTAATTTTTACGATTCATTTATTCTAGACTCTTTGGTTTTTGTACTAGACAGCTAGCTATCCATCGAGCTTAAGAAGCTGTTTCAGCCCCGTGGCTCGACAGTTGCTCGACAGACAAGTATCTGTCGAGCTTTATGAAAAACAGAATTCCAATTCTATTTTGACTCTAATCTGGTTTTATGTGTTTGAGCTTTCTTTTCTCACAACTCTAGACATATAAAAAGGATTATTTTAAGGGTCGTAAAAAGATATACAAGTTGCACAAGTGTTGAGCAAAGTTGTTCAAGCAATTTGTAACCGGAGACAAAGTTTTGCCCTAGTTCATCATTCTTGAAGAAATTGCTGTGTATATGCACCGTAGGGTTTTGTGACCAAGCAACTTCTTAACCTTTATCGTTGGGATGAACTGAAGAACTTTGCAGCCAACAACCTTCTCTAGTTGGTGATTGAAGTCGCGTACTGGGATCCGCGCATTGGTTAACTATTGTCCATACATTAAGGCCTAACACTTTGACCCACTCTCTACAAATTCATTGTACCGGGCTCGCTGGTCTAAGGTCCCATGCATCTTGGGCCTAGGCTGAAAAACGTGACCCTATAATTGGTGCCGTTTGTGGGGAGAGCTTGTGCATTGGCGGATGCAACAGTTAATCACGGTGGGATCAAGCTCCTATGAGCAAGAGTCCCTCGAGAGGATCATTTTGGCGGTGGTGCAAGCTACGCGAAAGCCTCCCCATTATTTCTAAGAACACACCGTCATTGTCATAACTCAACTTCCGCTTAGGTCTACACTTCGAAGTGTTGATTACGCGGGAAGGATTTCTTAACGGAGCGCGGTTCTAGGGGCTTCTGACGACAAGTACGTGCCCCTTGCACTCGTCAAGGGGCTAATTTTAGCGGGTCTAGTAGTCCGGTTCGCTGAATTCCTTTCGGAGAAAGAAGCCGAGGGCTGAAGCAGAATCTTTTGAAGCGGTTAGACAGAACCAAGGTCTTGCATGGTCCTCAGACTCAAACCTATGGGGAAACTAGTTACTTTAAGAAGATCTAAGTGCCAGACAGAACCAATGTCTTGCATGGTCCTCGGACTCAAACCGATGGGGAAACTAGCTACTTCAAGAAGATCTAAGTACTAGACAGAACCAAGGTCTTGCATGGTCCTCGGACTCAAACCTATGGGGAAACTAGTTACTTCAAGAAGATCTAAGTGCTAGACAGAACCAAGGTCTTGCATGGTCCTTGGACTCAAACCTATGGGGAAACTAGCTACTTCAAGAAGATTTAAGTGCTAGACAGAACCAAGGTCTTGCATGGTCCTCGGACTCAAACCTATGGGGAAACTAGCTACTTCAAGAAATCACATAACTCATTAAAACATTCATGTGTTTAAAACTATACATAGATAATCTCTTCAATTGCAATATAATAGGTTGAAGCAAAATTGTAGGATCACGTTTGTCAGCCCAGGCCCAAGATGCATGGGACCTTAGACCAGCAAGCCCGGTACAGTGAATTTGTAGAGAGTGGGTCAAAGAGCTAGGCCTTGATGTATGGACAACAGTTAATACGGTGTTCTTCACGATCAAGCTGAGATGAACTGAGTTTACCAAAGAAGATTGGTCCTCAGCATGGTCCGAGGAGCTCTTTCTGAAGCCACTGGTGTGATAGGGGTCTCCGCCCCCCCCCCTCTCCTGTCTCCCTCCACCCCCTTTTTATAGTAGTTTCCTTCCTCATGAACTGGGTTCCCAGGGCAGGTACTTGTCGCATCAGCCTTTCCCTCCAGTTGTTGGGAGTGGTTGTAAAGGCAGAAAAGCATGACTATGTCAGGTTCTAGGCACTGAATGCAATAATGGTAGCCTTGTCCTTAGACATTTCCCTTTTCTTTGTTGTCCTTTTCTGTTTTAGTACTTTTCCTGTTCCGTGAAATGATCTGGAGTGTCACTACCAGTAGCAGGTTGTTCCTTTTGTCCTCGGTTATATCTATGGCCGAGAAGGGTCCTTCCTATGGCCGAGGAGGGGTTTTTCGTTAGACTGGGCCCTCAGCCCTACGTAGACATTAACATGGGCCTCCCGGTCTTGTACCCCCCACAATAGCCCCTCAAAATCCTACTGTCCCGCTCCTCGGACGGAGAGGAGGGTTTTGGTGACATCGGGCCTCTATCATGGCTTGCCAAATCTTGTCCTCCATCAATGCCAGAGCCTCTTCGCTTGCCTGGTGCACATTCCTGGCAGTAAGACATTCTTTTAGTTTATCCAAGCAGCATTCCTGCCGTTTCGATACACGAGGCGCGCTTTTATAAAGGTCTCTTCACGAGGTGACGCAAATCTATTGGTTGAAGACTGCTTTGGAAATTGAGCGAGATTTATCTCGCCTGTAATTCCTTCTTGGGGAGTTGGGCGAATTGATTGCCACCAAGTTTGCCCCCTATATAAGACACATAGGGGGAGACCATTCTCTTTTATTCGTAGACCCTTGAGTTTTTCAGGTTTTTAACTCTCCAAATGTTCCTAAAGTCCCCACCAAGGTAGTGATTAAGATTTAGGGAGTGAGATGGTCAAGGATAAGGGTGAGAGTGAAGGAACCAAACCCTCTTCAAAAGCCATGGGTGTCTCCGAGATTCAGAATGACACAGTTAAGGCAAGGGAGGCAGAGGCCAAAGATATTCTTCCCCTTCGACTGGATTAGAAAGAAGTCTCCCTTCCTTCAGCCAAAATCCGAAGTAGGTGTAGTTTGCATCAGATTTTTGGTGCGACAAAACTTGGATTTTCATCCGGTGCCGTATGTCACGCGTGTGTGGGTTTGGATTTCTCCTCGCCGGTACCATCCATACTTGCTCGATTGCTGCTAGAGCAATACTTGCTCGATTGCTGCTAGAGCAAGTATGTAGATTTGGCGTCCCTGCTTCTTCTTCTCTTCCACCGCCGGTGCCATCCATACTTGCTCGATTGCTGCTGGAGCAAGATTGAGGATTTATCATTCCCATGGATTGCTTTTTTTTTAGTTAGCTTCCGATATAGGCTTGTCTAAGCCCTTTTAATGTACATTGTATTTCTTCTTTATTTAATAAGAAAAAATGACTTTATTTCATTTCGCGTACTCTTTCTTTTCCGCAATAATTACTTTATGCATGGGTGTGCTGGTATCTTTTCTTTTGAATAGTGCTTAGAACTGACGCCGTTAATGGTAAAGAGTTGTCATCCCGAACCAATCAAAACTGACGGGCACACCATTGCCAACTTTAAGTAAGTTAATTATATAGGATTAACCAGGGAAACAACCATATGTTCTTCATTGCGAATAGTGTGACTGCCCGAGGACGTGTAACCTAAAGTAAACAGTCCGAGGGGATTGCCGGGTACTAAGGCTCTTTTCCACGATTCCGATGATGTTTATAGCTTTAACTTGCTTTAGGCGTCTAGTCTGAGGACCGAGGCATGATTGAATTTAGCTTAAACGATTAGAAAGGTACCATCGCATGTTAGTTTCCACAAAACCGGAGGTCCGAGGACCACGCAAGACCTTTGTTCCGTCTAGGACTTTGGTTTTTCTTGAAGTAGCTAGTTTCCCTATAGGTTTGAGTTTGAGGACCATGCAAGACCTTGGTTCTGTCTAACACTTAGATCTTCTAGCTAGTTTCCTCAGAGGTTTGAGTCCGAGGACCATGCAAGACCTTGGTTCTGTCTAGCACTTAGATCTTCTTGAAGTAGCTAGTTTCCCCATAGGTTTGAGTCCGAGGACCATGCAAGACCTTGGTTCTGTCTAGTACTTAGATCTTCTTGAAGTAGCTAGTTTCCCCATTGGTTTGAGTCTAAGGACCATCCAAGACCTTGGTTCTGTCTAGCACTTAGATCTTCTTGAAGTAGCTAGTTTCCCCATAGGTTTGAGTCCGAGGACCATGCAAGACCTTGGTTCTGTCTAGCACTTAGATCTTCTTGAAGTAGCTAGTTTCACCATAGGTTTGAGTCCGAGGACCATGCAAGACCTTGGTTTTGTCTAGTACTTAGATCTTCTTGAAGAAGCTAGTTTCTCCATAAGTTTGAGTTCGAGGACCATGCAAGACCTTAGTTCTGTCTACCACTTAGATCTTCTTGAAGTAGCTAGTTTCCCTATAGGTTTGAGTCCGAGGACCGTGCAAGACCTTGGTTTTGTCTAACCGCTTCAAAAGATTCTGCTTCGGCCCTTGGCTTCTTTCTCCGAAGGGAATTCAGCGAACCGGACTACTAGACCTGCTAGAATTAGCCCTTTGACGAATGCACGGGGCATGTACTTGACATCAGAAGCCCCTAGAACCGCGCTCCGTTAAGCAATCCTTCCCACGTAATCAACATTTCGAAGTGTAGACCTAAGCGGAAGTTGAGTTATGACAATGACGGTGTGTTCTTGGAAATAATGGGGAGGCTTTCGCCTAGCTTACACCACCGCCAAAATGGTCCTCTCGAGGGACTCTTGCTGATAGGAGCTTGATCCCACTGTGATTAACCGTTGCATTCGCCAATGCACAAGCTCTTCCCACAGACGGCGCCAATTGTAGGGTCACGTTTTTCAGCCCAGGCCCAAGATGCATGGGACCTTAGACTAGCGAGTCCGGTACAATGAATTTGTAGATAATGGGTCAAAGAGTTAGGCCTTGATGTATGGACAACAGTTAACACGGTGTTCTTCACGATCAAGCTGAGATTAACTGAGTTTACCAAAGAAGATTGGTTCTTGGCACGGTCCGAGGAGCTCTTTCTGAAGCCTCTGGTGTGATAGGGGTCTCCGCCCCCCCCCCCCCCCAGTCTCCCTCCACCTCCTTTTTATAGTAGTTTCCTTCCTCCTGAATTGGGTTCCCAGGGCAGGTACTTGTCCCATCAGCCCTTCCCTCCAGTTGTTGGGAGTGGTTGTAAAGGCAGAAAAGCATGGCTATGTCATGTTTCAGGCACTGAATGCAATAATGGCAGCCTTTTCCTCAAATATTTCTCTTTTCTTTGTTGTCCTTTTCTGTTTTAGTACTTTTCTTGTTCCGTGAAATGATCTGGAGTGTCACTACCAGTAGCAGGTTGTTCCTTTTGTCCTCGGCTATATCTATGGTCGAGAAGGGTCCTTCCCATGGCCGAGGAGGAGTTTTTCGTTGGACTGGGCCCTCAGCCCAACGTAGACATTGACATGGGTCTCCCGGTCTTGTACCCCCCACAAAAATAATTTTAAACTTATTTAGAGCCAAATTTTTTCCAACCAGAAAATTTAATTGGGACCTAGAACCAGGAAGATAGATATATGGATTTTATATGCAAAGGAAATTCCAAATATTTTCCTTATAAAACATCCACTCTGTTAAATAATCAAAACAGATCGATCCAAGTTATTATTTGTCCTTTTGGCCAGGAATTCACTATAAGAATCAAAAGAAAATCCAAAAGTGCATGATTTCCACCAACACCAAGTAATTAATATAATTTATTCTGGCCGGCCGCATGATAAATCTATTTTGGTATTCAAATACCTAACATAGAGTCAACTCCAGATTTCTTCTCCGCATGATTTTGTATGTTTTCTTGTACTTATGAAATACCAAATAAACAAATTATACAAAGGAAAGCGAAAAAAAAAAAAAAAAATCTAAAATAGACAATCTCCATGTTTTATGTTTATAAGTAGCATCTAAACCTTCAACTTTGTAAGGTGTCAAGGAACAATGGCTAGCCTGAAAACTACCTTTCTACTCCTCAGTTTCCATTTCCTTCTTTTGTCAACTAAATTAATTTCACTTGAGGCTATATTGTCCAATTCTAGTGCTGGGAATACCCCTGTGGGTTGCATTCAGATGGAGAGGCAAGCTCTTCTTAAATTTAAAGAAGGGCTTAAGGATCCTTCAAATGGTCTTTCTTCTTGGGTTGGCCAAGATTGCTGCACGTGGTTAGGAGTGGGCTGTAACAATCAAACAGGTCACGACATTAAACTTGATCTCAAAAGCCAACCTGCTTGCAATCAGGTAGCAGGTAGCAGGTAGTGGTGTATTTTGTAAGGAGTTAACATTGGGTGGTGAGTTATCTCCTTCTTTACTTGATCTAAAATATCTAAATTACTTAGACCTGAGCAACAATGATTTTCAAGGAATTCCCATCCCAAATTTCATTGGTTCTCTCGATAAGTTGAGTTTCCTTGATCTCTCTTATTCATCATTTGGTGGAACTGTCCCTCTTCATCTTGGGAATCTGTCTAACTTGAGCAATCTTGATCTTTCTAGGTATACGTTTTCACTGAACCTTTCGGTTTCAAATTTAAATTGGCTTTCTGGTCTCTCTTCCTTACAATACCTCAGTTTGAGTGGCGTGAGGGTTATTAATCCAATGACTTATTGGTTGCAAGTTGTTAATATGCTTCCTTCTTTGGTAGAATTGGACTCTCTGGTTGTGAACTTCAAAATCTCTCTTTTAATGACTTCAACTCTAGTTTAATTCCCCAGTGGTTGTTTAACCTCACTGCCCTCACAAATCTCCAACTTAACTTCTGTAATCTCAAGGGTTCCATCCCTGAGATCGCAAGGGGTATCCTATGTAATTTGCGAAGTTTAGGCCTATCATCAAATTATCATATTAGTGGCAAAATAACAGAATTTTTCCAGGACTTAGCAGGATGCGGTAATAGTAGTCTAGAAGAGGTAGATTTTTCATGTAATATGCTTTATAAGAATTATTGAGAAAATGATTTCATTAATCTGAATATAATTGGGATAATTACAGGTATTTATAGTAACACTTAAGCAGCTAAACAAACCCAAAAACTAACTTATCTGATCTAACAAACTTCCTAACTAACTAACAGAAAAGTACAGCTAAGTAAAACACGTGCAAGTCACATGTCCACTAACTAGCATTATACTACATGTAGCTTTTATATTTAAACTACATGTCGTTGATCTCTGCTTCAGCTGTACTGCTACTTGGACTTCTGGATTCATGTGATTCATTTAGCTCTTCTAGTTTCTTTGAATTCTGATACTCCCCCTCAGGATGGACATCATGAGAATGAATATTGGAGATGCCCATCCTGGTAAGAAGACCAGAAAATTGATTCCAGCTCAAAGCTTTTGTCAACAAATTAGCTATCTGACATTGGGTACGAATGTCCATCAGCTTTATAACTCCTGCTTGCACTTTATCCCTAACAATGTGACAGCCTATTTCAATGTGTTTTGTACGCTCATGGAACACTAGGTTAGTTCCTATGTGAATTGCTGCTTGAGAGTCACTGAACAACAAGGCAGCCTGACTATGTTTTACATCCAGATCCTTAAGTAAATACAAAATCCATGTCACTTCACATACTGCAACAGCCATGGCCCTGTACCCTACTTCTGCCCTGGATCTTGAAACTGTGTTCTGCTTCTTAGACTTCCAAGAAATGAGAGAGTCACCAAGAAACACATAGTAACCTGTGATGGACCTTCTAGAATCAGTACATGCAGCCCAATCAGCATCTGCAAATGCTTTGATATGCAAAGAGGATTGAGATGAAAAGAACAAGCCTTGTCCTGAAGTACCCTTAAGATACTGAACCACTCTATAGGCTGCCCTGAGATGAGGCTCTCTAGGCTTAGACATAAATTGGCTCAACCTATGTACTGAGTAGGTGATATCAGGCCTAAAAATGGTAAGAAACAGTAGCCTACCTATCAGTCTTCTGTACATACCAGCATCAGCCAATAACTTGCCTTCATCTTTGCTTAATTTGAGATTTATCTCCATGGGAGTTTTAACAGGTTTACACCCAAGCATTCCCACATCATTGATCACTTCAAGAGCATACTTTCTCTGGCATAAAGAGATGCCTTTCTCAGATCTAGCCACTTCCAAACCCAAGAAGTATTTCAAACTGCCCAGATCCTTCAACTTGAACTCCTTATTTAAGAGAACCTTAAGGTCTGCTACAGATTGAGGATCATTGCTGGCAACAAGTATATCATCAACATATACCAAAAGTGCCATGAAAGAAGCTTCTGAGTGCTTGGTGAACAAAGAGTAGTCTGCCTTAGACTGCAGAAAACCATGTTGCAGTAGAGTTGTTGAAAACTTGGAATACCATTGCCTTGAGGCTTGTTTAAGGCCATACAATGACTTATTCAACTTGCACACAAGCTCCCCCTTGCTGGGCAGGCCTGGAGGAGGCACATATACACTTCTTCATGCAAATCACCATGAAGAAATGCATTGTTAACATCTAATTGATGAAGAGTCCAGCCTTGCACAGCAGTCAAAGATAAGAGAAGTTTAACAGTCACCATCTTGGCAACAGGAGAGAATGTCTCAGTGTAATCTAAACCCTCTTGTTGAGTATAACCTTTGGCCACTAACCTTGCTTTGTACCTCTCTACACTACCATCTGACTTGTATTTGATTTTGAAGACCCACTTACATCCAACAGCCCTTTTATGTGGAGGCAAAGGAACAAGAGACCAAGTGTTATTAAGTTCTAAAGCCTGAATTTTAGCTGCCATGGCAGCATCCCAATTAGGATCACCAACTGCCTGATGGTAAAACTGAGGTTCTGGAATTTGGGAGATACTATTGCAAAAATGAGAGTAAGAAGGGGAAAGTTTATGACTAGAAACATAATTGGCAATAGGGTATTTGGTGGAAACAGCATGGCACTTGTAAGCTTGAAGATAAGCAGGGGGCTTAGAGATTCTAGTAGACTTCCTAGGAACAAGAGTGGTTGGAACAGGACCAGCTGGAAGGGAGTGAGGAACATGGACAGAATCAGTGGACAAAGAAGAAGAGGGAAGGTCAGGAATAGGAGTAGTAATGTCATTAGGAAAAAAAACAGACAACTCCTTAGGAAGATCAACAAAATGTTCTTCAAGAATATTGGAATCAACATGAACAGAGGTATCTAATATAGGAGTAGAATGGTGAATAGAATCAGTGATAGGAAGAGGTGGAGCATCAGGAAAGCAATCATGATAAAGGGGGTCAGATTGAGATAAAGGAATAGAAGTAGGAAGAGACTGAAATGGAAACACAGATTCATGGAAAAGAACATCTCTAGAAATGAAACAAGATCTGGTCTGCAAATTTAAAAGCTTATAACCCTTAACCCCAAAAGGATACCCCAAGAAGACACACTTAAGAGCCCTAGGATCAAATTTGCCTCTATTGTGAGAGAGAGTAGAAGCAAAACATAGACAACCAAACACTTTGAGATGGGAATAATTTGGAAGTTTATTATAAAGAAGCTCAAAAGGGGATTTGTGGTTCA
Source organism: Quercus robur (assembly GCF_932294415.1). NCBI lineage: Eukaryota > Viridiplantae > Streptophyta > Magnoliopsida > Fagales > Fagaceae > Quercus > Quercus robur. The sequence goes on from NC_065536.1 coordinate 49,964,736, forward strand.
AAAAAGGATAAGGGAGTCTGTTTATAAGGTGAACAGCAGTGAGGATACAATCACCCCAATAAGCAATAGGAATATTTGATTGAAGTCTTAAAGCTCTAGCAACACAGAGTCTATGCTGATTTTTTCTCTCCACAACAGAGTTTTGTTATGGAGTAGCAACACAACTGTGCTGATGAATGATGCCATGAAGTTTAAAGAATTCATTCATTTGAAATTCAAGTCCATTGTTAGTCCTAAAGACTTTAATAGACTTACCAAATTGATTCTTAATCATGGTATAAAAGGATTGTAATAAGGACCTGGTTTCAGACTTAGATTTCATAAGATACACCCAAGTTGATCTAGTGCAATCATCAACAATGGTGAGAAAATACTTGTGATCTGCAACAGTAGGTACCACATAGGGACCCCATATGTCACAATGTATCAAATCAAAAGGAAATTCAGAGACATGATTATGAAATGGAAAAGGAAGTCTTTTATGCTTAGCTAGAGGACAAATTTCACAGATTTTATTAGAGACAGAATTGAGATCAGGAAGTACATTTTTCAAAACAGAAATCTTAGCATCAGAGGGATGCCCAAGTCTAGAATGCCATACAGAAAAAGGAATTTTGACATTATTGACAACATGAGATTTATTGGGACTAAAAATGGAATGGAAAACAGAATGAAAAGATGGAATAGCCTGGGACTGAGTTGGAATGGCACAAGTATCAGAAGGGCTATGTTGAAGAAGATACAACCCATCATGAACTTCACCCACACCAATCGTCCTCCAGCAATTGAGGTCCTGAATGAAACAGAAGGTAGACAAGAAAATGAGACAACAATGTATTTTCTTGGTGAGCTGGCTAACTGATAAAAGGTTGAACGAGAAGGATGGAACACAAAGCACATTGGTTAAGACAAGATTTTCAGAGAGACATATAGAACCAATATGAGTTACCAAGGCAGTTTCACCATTAGGAAGAGCAACCACACAATTAACAGCAGTAAAATCAGTTAACAGATTAACAGAGTACACTATATGGTCTGTTGCTCCAGTATCAATAACCCAAACATTACCACCAAAAGCTGTTCTATGTGTAATTTGGGCAGAAAAGACTGAAAGCCTCAAATTAGGACAAGTATGATTAAATGTATCTGCCATGGTGAGAGCATCTATGCCACTGGAAGAAGAAGACACAAATGGATTAGGCTTGATCACACTGTTAGCCATGTGTGTTTCCTTGTTCCCCATATTGAACTGAGTCTCCTTGCCACCAGAATTAAGATGAGCAGCTTGCATTTGAGTCCCCAACATAGTCAAAAATTGCTGACATTGCTCTTGAGTGAAAGGAAAATTAGCAGAGGTATGATCATCATCTGCACAAGCCTCTTGAACATTGACTTGATTCACCCTAAAGTACTTGCATTTAGGCTTAAATCCTGGAGGAAAACCATGTAGTTTGAAGCATTTCTCCATGACATGCCCAAGCTTCCCACAGTGAGTGCATATAGGTCTGTCTCTACCTTTGGAATTCTTTCCTCCAAAAACACTAGAATTGGCAAAGAAAGCAGGAAAATTAGGATTGGAATTAGCATCAAATCCCTTCACTGCAAGAGTAGTAGACTCTATGTGAATAGAATTGCCAAGCCCTACACTCCTCTGCCTCTCTTCTTGAATCAACAAAGAGTAGGCTTTGTTGACGGTTGGCAATGGTTCCATCAATAAGATCTGACCTTTGATCTGAGAGTATGACTCGTTGAGTCCCATCAGAAATTGCATGACTGAGTCTTGAAGACGAAGATCTTCAATCTTCTGAGGCAAATTGCAGGTACACTTCCCACAAGAACAAGTAGGAGTAGGCCTAAAATTCTGAAGTTGATCCCAGAACAACTTCAATTGAGTGAAATAGTTGGTGATTGAAGAATCGCCTTGACACATTGAAGCTATATCTTTCTGAAGTTGGAAAATCCTAGGTCCATTCCCTTGAGAATGTGTATCCCTGAGGTCATTCCAGATTTCCAGAGCAGTATCCCTATAGGTGATGCTCACTTGAATTTGAGGTGACACAGCCTTCATCAACCAAGAACCTACCATGTTGTCACATCGAATCCAAGCATCAACATCTGCTGGAGTTTTTATCAATGGCGAAGAGAGAGTAATACTACCATTGACAAAACCAAATTTATTCTTAGCAACCAATGCTTTCCTCATTGAACGAACCCAAGCATGATAATTCTCGCCAATCAGCGGTTCGGACACAAGCATGGCTCCAGGACTTTCAGCGTGATGAAGAAACAGAGGATTTGAGATATCCTCTACAAGTGCAGGATCTTGCACAGAGGAAGAAGACGAAGTGTTCGTTGCTTCAGCCATTGACGAAGCTTCAAGACTCTCAAGAACAAACCCTAGAAATTTTGGGAGAAAATAGAGCAGGAAAGCTCTGATACCATATAAGAATTATTGAGAAAATGATTTCATTAATCTGAATATAATTGGGATAATTACAGGTATTTATAGTAACACTTAAGCAGCTAAACAAACCCAAAAACTAACTTATCTGATCTAACAAACTTCCTAACTAACTAACAGAAAAGTACAGCTAAGTAAAAGACGTGCAAGTCACATGTCCACTAACTAGCATTATACTACATGTAGCTTTTATATTTAAACTACATGTCGTTGATCTCTGCTTCAGCTATACTGCTACTTGGACTTCTGGATTCATGCGATTCATTTAGCTCTTCTAGTTTCTTTGAATTCTGATATTCTTAGTGGGAATTTGCCCTCCTCTTTGGGATATTTTGAAGGCTTGAAACGCCTTCATCTATCTGTAAACTCATTTTCAGGTCCAATACCAGAAAATATAGGAAATTTGTCTTGTTTGGAAGAATTAGACCTTTCTTATAACAAGATGAGTGGAACTATTTTGGAAAGTATTGGACAACTTACAAAGTTGACACAATTGAATCTCTTTGGCAATTCTTGGGAAGGAATCATATCTGAAATTCAATTCCTAAATCTCACAAAACTGAGCAGATTATCTTTGTCATCAACTACCAATCTTTTAGTTCTTAATGTGAGTCATAACTGGATTCCCTCCTTTGATCTATCCCTCATCGAAGCTGATGGCTGTCAATTAGGCCCTGCATTTCCTGCATGGCTTAGGACTCAGAAAAACTTGTGGGATATCACTCTCAAACATGCTGCAATATTAGACACAATACCCGATTGGTTATGGAACTCGTCTTCACAAATTTATAATCTAGATCTTTCTCATAACCAATTAAGTGGAAATCTTCTTGGGTCATTAAAATTTAATATTCCTGCATCTATAGATTTGAGTTTCAATCTTTTAGAGGGCTCACTCCTTTTATGGATTACTGTGACAAATCTTTATCTGAGGAATAATTCATTTTCTAGAGAGATACCTGTTAGGTTTTGAGTTTGTAATGTTGGCAAACCATGACAAAACATGACAAAAACTAAGTCTTATTAGTTTAGAATGGTCTACATTGAAGCCCAAGACAAAAAACTCAAGTTTGGGATAAAAACTAATGAGTTACAAGCTGGTTGGTTCGATCGATTGAAAGACAGATTCGATTGATCCAAAATCGCATATCAGCAAAATCAGCAAATGTAAAATTGCCATAACTTATTCGTTTGAAGCCCAAGTCGCGAGCCGTTTTTTCTAGTATTTAAAGGACATTATAAGCTAACCCTAGGTGGGGTTTTGAGAGTTTTTTAGAGAGATTAGAGTGCATCTTGTGCCTCTTTTGTAGATCTATGGTTTTGTACCCAAAAAGCTCTCTTATGTCTTCTACCAGGATTATTCCTTGAAGAATCTCAAGAACCGGTGTTGTAGAAGTTGCTGTCTTCTCTTGTCATCAAAGGTGTTGATGATCTAAACCTTCAAGGGTGGTCTTGGAGTCACAAACAGGAGAGTTTGTGTTGCTAAACTTTTGAGTGGGATCTCAAAGTCACAAACGGGGGTGTTTGTGTTTTGCAAAGGCCAAAGAAAGAAGGAGTCTGTGGATTCGGAGTTTGCACGTGGTCGTGTCAGTAAGTTCTACTGGTGGGTAGCAATAAGAAGTCGAGCGTGGGGGCTTGTAAGTCTTATTGTATGAACTTCGATTCTTTCTAGTGGATTTGCTTTTTACCTTGAGGATAGCTAGGTTAAATCCTCCCCAGGTTTTTTACCGGTTTGGTTTTCCTGGGTTATCATATCGTTGTGTTATTTATTTTTCTGCTGCTTTGCATGATATGATTGTTTGATTGTGATAACCTAGATTTGGAATTTGGACTAAGTAACAACTTGGCTAATTACCTAGGTTAATCCAATTGTGTTTTAAGGGGTCTAAAAACCAACAATACCGATAAAAATCTTCCAAGAAATGCTGCAATTGTTCAACTTAGATCTCTCCATGAACTTTTTGAACGGTAGCATTCCCCCGTCCATAAACAAACTAAAGAATTTGTTTCTTATTGATCTTTCAAACAATCATTTGTCTGGAGAAATCCATGATCATTGGAAGGGTAGGCAAAACTTGTATTATGTGGATCTTTCCAAGAATAATCTTTCTGGTGGTATTCCAAACTCAATGTGCTCACTACCTATTCTTAAATGGTTGCAATTGAGCAACAATAATTTTTTGGCGACCTCTCTTCATCCCTAAAAAATTGCTCTCACAAATTTGCAATTGATTTTGGAGACAATAGATTCTCAGGAATTATACCAAAATGGATTGGAGAAAGATTTTTTTCAATAGTGGCATTACGCCTACGTGGCAACTTGCTCTCTGGAACATTCCTGAAGAATTGTGTAATTGCAACCAAATCCATGTCTTGGATCTTGAGCATAATAGTCTCTCAGGATCTATTCCTACATGTTTTAGTAGATTGGGTGGTTACCAATATTTGTATCCTACAATTATTTCGCTGTTCGATGCACATTCTAACCTGGAGCATATGGATTTGGTGTCGAAGGGAAGACAGTTGGACTATGGTTACCCAATCATAAATACCATAGATCTTTCACAGAACAATCTCTCAGGGAAAATCCCAATAGAATTAACAAAGCTATCAAAACTGGATACCCTAAATTTGTCATTGAACCACCTGACTGTAAAGATACCAAAGAATATTAGAGACCTAAAATATATAGAAACTCTTGACCTCTCATGCCATCTTCTCTCAGGCCCCATTCCTCAAAGCATGACTTTGATCACCGCATTAAGTAGTCTGAACTTGTCATATAACGACTTGTCTGGACAAATTCCAACGGCCAACCAGTTCCAAACCTTTAACGATCCCTCCAATTATGTTGGTAACTCACAACTCTGTGGGCCTCCATTACCAACAAATTGCTCAACACCTAGTGACAAGGGTCAAGAACATAAAGATCAAGAAAATTTAGATGGCAACAATGAAGGGTATGAAGAGTTATGGTTCTACGTAAGTATTGCGCTGGGGTTTATTGTGGGATTTTGTGGAGTTTGTGGTACTTTGGTGGTAAAGAAGTCTTGGAGACATGCTTACTTCCACTTTGTCGATAAAATGAAAGATAGACTTTTTGTGGTGATCTCAGTGAATGTGACTCGTCTACGAAGGAAGATTGAATCCTAAGGTTGAAGGTAATTTAAATAGAGAAATCATTTTTTAGTTACATTACATCTAATTCATCTTTCCTTTTATATAATTTCACTTCATTATCTGGTTAGTGCAGGTTTGGTTCGTGATCATGATGAATTTGAGGGAAGTTACTTAAGAAGGCAGGCAAGGTGAATAATTACATGTTAGGTTGTGCTTCCATAGTTCCATGTTATACTTTTTATTGTATTTTCTATGTCACAAGTAATTGCAAGGGGGAACCGGAGGATGAAGTTTGAATGGAACTACGGGTTATATAAATGTATTGTACTTGATGTTTGTTTGTCATATATAATTAATGTACGTAAACTATATTTGATGTGTTTGCTACCTCTTTGAAATAATAAAATCAGAATTATTTATCAGACAATGCGGCTCTACCATGTCTTTTTCTTCTGCCAACGGGGGCTTGGTTGAGTGGGTAAGGTTCGTTCACTTCGTGCACCACACCTAGGTTCGAATCCCGCTGCCCGCAGGAGTCCGTTGGTGGGCATCCTTAGTGGGGTAACTCCCCACACAATGGTACAGGCGGGCCCCCGAGATCGGGCTACCCCGTCCGAGGCCATCTAGCGCCTTGCCCAGGGGTGTAATATAGCCATAAAGGCCCCTATTTTATGTTTCTCAAAAAAAAAATGTCTTTTTCTTCTTTCCAGAATATAGGCTTCATTGCCTAATACAACGCTACCACTCACTCCTACGTACCTAAGAAGATCGAATTATAACTTTGGAAAATGCTAACGAGTGCCCTTAGGATATTCATTAATAATCCATTTTAGAAAAGTTTTGACATCATTTTTATGAGAAATAAAAAAAGTTATCAAAATATTAACTGCTTTTTTTTTTTTTTTTCCATAAATTTTTTTTTTTTTTTTAAACTGGATTGTTAACCAATGCCCTAAGGGCATTCGTTAGCATGACCCTATAACTTTTGGCATGTGTACGGGTAAAACTAACTTTTAAGTTTCCGAGCTTTTTGATAAATTCTGTGAGAAAATTAATAAAGAGTAAGGCTACAATGATGTCATAAAGGATTTAATTTGATTCAGTTTATTCAACTTCTAGCTATTCTAAGATTAGGATTCATTATAAATAGAGTCACATACAAAAGGTAAAAATTCTAGAATTGTCGAAACCTCATTTTTGTATTTTTCATTTATGGATAGACCTAGGTGTACGTTTGGCATGATTAATTTTGCCAACTTATTTTACTATTCAGCTTATTATTTGATGAGGATAAAATTATGATGGCAAGGGTGACGGTACAGACCTGACAAGGGCGACGACGCAGATTTGACAAGGGTGAAGATGCAGGCTTAACAAGGGTGACGAGATGGTTTTGCCGTCAGCATTCCTTCGAGGCTGACGGTGACCTAAGGTAAAAGAACTCCACATAGGGCTGAACATCCTGAAGTTGACGGGATGAGCGTATACTGACGGGATAACATAAACTGACGGCGTCAGTCTATGGAATGTCTATTCTGCACGTTTACGTGTACAATTAACTTGCTCCCCACGTTTCATGAAACCTAAGGACTCCTATATGGAAAGAATCCCGTAAAATACGCCCAAGAAGACTCCGATAAGGAAAAGACTTCTACTCTAAGGAAAAGACGGTCAGCCCTCTCTACTATAAAAACCCAAGCACCCTCACAAACCAAGGTACGCATAATTTACCCTCTCTAGCACTCTAGAGCAGTGAGAATAAGTCTAACTTGACCTTCGGAGGGTGTTTGGCCGGTACCACACCGGTACCCCCCGCTAGGTTATTCCTTTTCGTTGTGCAGGTGCCATTTGCGATCGTGGGAGGAACGTGTGACTCACTGGTAGGCATATTTCCGGCATCATCAGTTGACGCCGTCTGTGGGAACCGCTTTAACACGTTCTCGCTTTCAAGACAAGAGAGTTACATGGTACTCACTCGTTCAATGGCGACCAACAACGACATTCAAGAAGAAGAAACTCCTACAACTGCGCTTGAAAGACAGGTGAGGACGCTCGCTGTCGCCGTGGAGCGCCTCACAAAACAAAACCACGACCTAGAAGAGCAACTGAGACAGAAGAGTGCAGCTCCCAACAACCAGGGAGCAGAGCAAGAAGGAACCAGCGCTGACAGGAGAAACCAGGAAGGACCCTAGGCCAGCAACGCCCCGAGCAAACCTGAACGACAAAACACGAGCATCCCCTCCCTCGCGGAAACCACTCCGCCACTCGTTCTCGCGGAGATGCAAGCCATGAAGGAACAAATGGAGGTTATGATGAATGCTCTCAAGGGACGAGTATCAAGCGACCTTGACGACCTTGTCAACCGAACGGACTCACCGTTCACCGCTGCCGTCAACTCTTACCCCTTACCAAGTAAGTTCCGCATGCCGCAGATAGACAGTTATGACGGGGTCAAGGACCCACTGGACCACCTGGAGACCTTCAAAACCCTAATGCACCTTCAAGGAGTAGCGGACGCCATCATGTGTAGGGCCTTCCCTACAACGCTGAAGGGCACAGCAAGAATTTGGTTCAGTCGACTGGCCCCAAACTCCATCAGCACCTTCAAAGAACTCAGCGCTCAGTTTACCGCACACTTTATTGGAGGCCATTGGTACAAGAAGTCTACGGCTTGCTTGATGAGTATGAAGCAGCGAGAAGACGAAACTCTAAGAGCCTACATCTCCCGCTTCAACAAAGAGGCACTCTCGATCGACGAAGCTGACGACAAGATACTTGTCGCGGCATTTACAAATGGCTTGAAGAAGGGCAAGTTTTTGTTTTCCCTATACAAAAACGACCCAAAAACCATGTCAAAAGTACTTTATCGCGCCACAAAGTATATGAACGCTGAAGATGCACTGTTAGCTCGGGAAGAGAGGCCTAGGAAAAGAGAACGGCAGGAAGATAATCGGCAGGACCAAAGCCGAAAGAAGGCAAGAACCACAGACCGAAGAGACGAAAGACGCCCTAAGCCCCTGGGAGGAAGGTTCACGAGCTTCACCCCGCTAACAGCCCCGATAGATCAAGTCCTTATGCAGATCAAGGACGAGGAGTCGCTGACATTCCCAAGAAAGCTGAAGAGTGACCCCAACAAACGCTCCCGAGATAAATACTGCCGGTTCCACCGTGACCACGGCCACGACACAGTTGATTGCTATGACCTCAAGCAGCAGATTGAAGCCCTTATCAGACAAGGAAAGCTGCAGAGGTTCGTTAGCAAGGAGAGAGCGGATCCCCCCACGCAAGACCAACACCCCCGACGGGATAATGAGCGACCGAGGCCCCCGATTGGGGATATAAGGATGATCGTAGGAGGAATGACCGCCGCCGGGTCATCCAAGAAGGCCCGTAAGACCTATCTTCGGATGATACAAAATGTTCAACTGACGGGAGTCGTGCCGAAGATAACCAGAAGAGAAGGTCCCGTAATCGGATTCTCGGAAGAAGACGCACGACGCCTTCACCATCCACATGACGACGCACTCGTCGTCAGCTTGCGTGTAGGGGATTACAATATGCACCGGGTGCTCGTCGATAATGGTAGTTCAGCAGATATCTTATACTACACCGCGTTCCAGCAGATGAGGATCGACAGGGGGCGACTGATCCCAACAAATGCCCCGCTTGTCGGCTTCGGCGGGAGCCGAGTATTCCCACTGGGCAAGGTCACCTTATCCGTAATTGTAGGTGATTACCCCCAACAGATAGCCAGGGACGTGACATTCTTGGTTGTTGATTGCTCATCGGCCTACAACGCTATCCTCGGGCAACCCACACTCAACTCATGGAAGGTAGTAACCTCCACCTACCACCTGATGATTAAGTTCCCAACTGACTACGGAGTAGGGGAGCTGCGCGAAAGTCAGATGTCCGCGTGCGAATGTTACATAGCCATGATGGAAATAGAGGATCAGGTTCAGACTTTAAGTATAGAAGAGCACCGGACGGTAACGGAGTTGGTTGAGAAGTTAGAAGAAATACCCCTTGACAGTTCCGATCCTGGCCGAACGACCAAAATTGGAACGCTCGCTAACCCCACAGTCCGTCAGGAGCTCATAACTTTCCTTAGACGCAATCGAGACGTATTTGCATGGGGTCATGAAGATATGCCAGGAATAGATCCTTCAATCATGGTGCACAAGTTGAATGTGTCGCCCGCCTTTTCACCCGTCAGACAAAAGAAGAGGGTGTTTGCCCCCGAGCGAGACCGAGCCATAGCAGAGGAAGTCAGAAAGCTACGGGAAGCAAGCTTCATCAGGGAAGTGTACTATCCCGACTGGTTAGCAAATGTAGTAATGGTGAAGAAAGCGAGCGGGAAATGGCGGATGTGTGTGGACTTCACCGACCTTAACAAAGCCTGCCCCAAGGATAGTTACCCCCTTCCAAGGGTTGATGTCCTAGTAGACTCTACGGCCCGACACCAGTTGCTGAGCTTCATGGACGCTTTCTCGGGATACAACCAAATCCAAATGCACGAAGCCGACCAAGAAAAAACATCATTCGTGACCAGCCAAGGCCTATTCTGTTACAAGGTCATGCCCTTCGGCCTGAAGAACGCGGGCGCAACGTACCAGAGGCTCATGAACAAAATGTTCGCGCAACAGATCGGGAGGAATGTCCAGGTCTATGTGGACGACATGCTAGTCAAAAGCCGAAGGGAGGAAGATCATCTAGAAGATCTCAAAGAAACATTCGACACACTTTGCTCCTACAAAATGCAGCTCAATCCGGGGAAATGCGCTTTTGGAGTAACGGCAGGAAAATTCTTGGGATTCATGGTGTCTCAAAGGGGAATTGAGGCAAACTCGGACAAGATCCGGGCCATTATGGATATGGCACCACCGAGAAGTGTGAAGGAGGTGCAAAGCCTCAATGGAAAGATAGCGGCGTTGAATAGGTTCGTGTCAAGGGCGACGGACAAGTGCTTGCCCTTCTTTCGAACATTGAAGAAATCCTTAGAGTGGACTGACGAATGCCAACAAGCCTTCGAAGGATTGAAGGCTTACCTCTCCTCCCCGCCATTGCTAAGCCCATCGCAGCCAGGAGAAGAACTTTTCCTCTATCTAGCCGTCTCCCCCGCAGCTGTTAGCGCGGCATTGGTCAGAGAAGAAGAGAAGGTGCAAAAACCCGTATACTACGAAAGCCGAGCGCTTCACGGTGCCGAAGAAAGATACCCGCCCGTGGAGAAACTTGCCTTCGCATTAGTTATGGCAGCCCGTAAGCTCAAGCCATACTTCCAAGCTCATACTATAAACGTCCTGACTGACAAGCCCTTACGACGGGCAATGAGCAGCCCTGAGGCCGCAGGACGATTGGCGCTATGGGCCATAGAGCTGAGCGAATTTGACATTCAGTACCGCCCGCGAACCGCCATCAAGGGACAGATCGTCGCCGACTTTATAGCTGAGTTCACTCATGGGGAAGACAAGGGGGCAGCAGAGTCCCCTCAATGGAGCATATATACGGACGGATCGTCCAACAGGCAAGCCGCAGGGGCTGGCATCGTGCTACTATCGCCCGAAGGAGACACCATCGAATGTATGGTCCGTCTCGACTTCCCTGCCACCAAAAATGAATCGGAGTATGAGGCTCTAATAGCAGGGCTTGACCTTGCCAAAGCAGCAGGAGCCGCGAGGGTAGTCATCTACTGCGATTCACAGGTCATCACTAACCAAATAAACGGAGACTACGATTGCAAGGGCGAAAAGATGAAAAGATACCTTGACGAAGTAAGGACAAGGGTGGGAGACCTAGAAGCCAAAGTCGTCCAGATTCCCCGAGAAGAGAACGAGAGAGCCGACCGTCTCGCGAAGGCCGCTTCAGCTGAACAAATGGTCATCCCTAGTAATGTACTCTCTTTCGTACAGATTTCCCCGCTAATAACTCTCAGCAACATGCAGGAAGTATGCTTCGACGGCAGCTGGATAGCGCCCTTAGTTTCGTACTTGAAAAATGGGGTCTTACCAGACGAAAAGGAAGCCGCTAGGAAACTTAAAGTCCGGGCGGCGAGGTTCGTCCTGATAAAAGACGTCCTGTATAAGAGAGGTTTCTCCCGACCGTATCTGAGATGCTTGGGTACAGAAGAGGCAGACTACGTCATGAGAGAAGTACATGAAGGAATCTGCGGAAACCACTCAGGGTCCAGATCGCTGGTACACAAGCTTGTGCGAGCGGGTTACTATTGGCCTACCATGCAGAAGGACGCCGAAGCCTACGTCCGGGCCTGTGACAAATGCCAAAGGTTCAGCAACATCATTAGACAACCAACCGAAGAGCTGACCCCGATGACGGCCCCGTGGCCGTTCGCACAATGGGGATTAGATATTATGGGACCGTTCCCTACAGCTATGCGGCAGCTGAAATTCCTGGTAGTAGGCATCGACTATTTCACGAAATAGGTGGAAGCTGAAGCTTTAGCCACGATTACAGAGAAGAACGTTTGGAGCTTCGTCTGGAGATGCATCGTATGCAGGTTTGGCATTCCTAGAGTCTTTGTCTCGGACAACGGGAGACAGTTTGACAACGACCATTTCCGGGATTTTTGCTCACAGTTGGGAATAAAGAACCACTACTCCTCCCCCGCCCACCCTCAAGCTAATGGACAGGTCGAAGTCACAAACCGATCCTTGCTCAAGATCATCAAGATTCGGCTCGAGGGGGCAAAGGGTATATGGCCCGAAGAATTGCCAAGTATACTATGGGCGTACAGGACGACGGCAAGAACACCCACAGGAGAGACACCGTTCCGCCTAACGTACGGAATCGAAGTAGTCATCCCGGCCGAAGTTGGACTCGCAAGTTACAGGGTACACAACCACGATGAAAGTAGAAACAATGAGGCTATGCGACTACAGCTTGACCTAGTGGACGAGATCAGGGCAGCAGCAGAACACAGGCTCGCTAGGTACCAGGATCGCATGGCCAAATACTACAACTCTCGGGTCCGACACAGAGACTTCCAAGTCGGAGACCTTGTTCTTAGAAAGGTCATGGGCGCCGCTAGGGACCCTACCCAAGGGAAACTCGGCCCCAACTGGGAAGGTCCTTACCGAGTTTCGTCGTGGCAGAGAAAAGGTACTTACCACCTTGAAACATTGGAGGGACAGAAACTACCACATCCATGGAACACCGAGCACCTACGGAAGTACTACCAATAGGAGCAGCAGCATGAAGACCAACTTCTTTTTTATTTTTCAGCAAATTATAGTTTAACTCCTCAGATTTATCGTTTACTTTAGTTTTTTCGCAACAATACTTTTTTAGCCCAAGGGACAGGATTTGGTTTTAATTACTTTTATTTAAATGCATGGAAATAAGAGGAGTTTTATTCAGAAATTGCTGAAGTGTATTTTTCTTCCGACGGTCCGCTAAGTTTGCGGCCCAAAAACGACAAAGTCCATAACACACGGACTAAAGAAAAACCTGACGGACCAATGAAGATGTAAAAAAAACATCAAGGCTAAAAAAGCCAAGAAAACAACGGTCCGAAAAGGCTAGGCTAAAAAGCCGACGGTCCAATAAGATGGAGTAACCATCATAGGGCCCAGGCCTTAATAACTGACGGACTAATGAAAGATGTCAAGGCATCAAGGCTAAAAAAGCCAAGAAAACAGTGGTCCGAAAAGGCTAAGCTAAAAAGCCGACGGATCGACAAAGATGTCAAAAGACATCAACGCCTAAAAAACTGACGGGCTAAAACGATGTCAAAAAACATCCAAGGCCAAGGCCAAAAGGCTGACGGCCTGAAAAGGCCAAAAGCTAAAGGGCTAACGATGCAACAAGATGGAATAACCATCATAGGGACAAGATCCTCAAAACTGACGGACCGACAAAGAAGTCAAAAGACAACACTTGTAAACCGACGGTCAAAAAAGGCTAACGGTCAGAAGAGGTTGACGGCCTTAAGAAAGGCGCGACCAATCAAAAGCTGTAAACCGACGGGGTTTTCAACAGTTTAAAGAGCTGACGTATTCCAAGCAGACGGGAATTTCCAACAATTTCGTATAAAATAAAGAGATAAAAGCGACGGAAATGAAATACGTACATAAACGACGAGGGCACTTAAACATTACAACTGTTTAAAACTACAACTGTTTAAAAATTACAACTATTCTCCAAAAATTTGAAAAAAGAAAACAAACTGTCTAATACATAGCTATAATTAAGCAGCAGGAATGTCAGCAGGGTTGCCGTCAGCATGATGGTCTTCGACATCCACGATAACGGCTGGAGAATCAGGAGCTGTAGAATTAGCAGCAGGCTGAGCCAGGACTACACTGCCGTCATGCTCCGGAGTAGGTTTAGGCTGAAGAGAGACGTCGTCTCCATCATCCATTGTAATCCCAGAAAAGTCCAGATCCGGGAAGGCCGACGCGACCTGTCGAAGGCAATCATCGAACCCAGTGCCGTAATACTGACCACAAGAGTCGATAAAAGACTGTGACGTTTTGAAGTCCCTAATCGCGTCGGCCCCCGCCGTCTGTAACTTCTCCTCCAGAGCCGTCACCTCTCCTTGGAGCTTGACGTTCTCGCCACTGACCGCCGTCAGTTTATCCTTAACCTCCTGCAGCTCCTGGTTAAGGATACGGACGGCTTCCTTGTACTGAGCCTGCTGATTCAACAGGTTCTTGTTGTGGCTGCGAACTCGACTGACGACCCCCTCCTTCGCCACGCAACGGTCACGAAGGGCTTTGACACGAACCAAGGCCTAAAAGAGCGTATCCGTCAGATAAAAAGTACATCAAAACAAGATACGGCATGTTCAACCCAAAAACGTGAGAAACCTACCCTGGAGAGATCAAAGAGGGCCGACGCCCCTAAATCCTCCGTCCCTACTTGATCACAGGGCTCCATGTCCGTCGGTTTTATCAGAGATTCAACCTCCCCGACGGCATATTCCTTGTGGGTTAGGAGACGGCACGGACCCTCGTTGACGGGACCAGTGGAAGTCATCACCCCCTTTCCCGCGCCATGGCCAGACGTCGGAGGGGACTTCTCCTTCAATGGTTCGTCTGACGGAGTGACGGCAGTCTTTTTTGCTGGACGGCCGTCACTCCCGTCAGGTTTCCTCTTCGCCACTTTGGCGACGGCCGTGGGGGTTGACGAGGCTTCCCCCCCCGCTTCCTTGGCCTTCTTCTCTTCCTTCTGACGAGCTGCGGCAGCCCGTATCCTTTGCTTCGCGGATTCCATCTCTACAACACAAACAAAGACTGATTAGGAAAAGTGACGGAAAGAATTAAACTGACGGGAACTAACTCTACTCACGTCGGCGCGCAAACTCTTCCAACCTACGAGCTTCCGCTGACGGATCTGGGCCCCCACAGTATAAATGGAGGGTGTCAAGGGTGATCAAGTTCCTGCACTTGCGGTCTTCCAAAGGGATTTCTAGAATCCGTTGGATGAACTCCTCCTGCTCGTCAGTTATATGCGGACGGGTATAAGCTGAAAAAAGAAAAAAATACCAAGTGTTAGTACCGTCACTTCAAAAAACGCACGAGCCTCACGGGTGACGGGATTAACCTGAATCCTTGACAAAGGCCCAGGTATTGTCAAAGTAACCACTGGGTATCGTCGCCCACTCCTCCTGACGGCATACCCAGTCCGTCCCTTCAACAAAAGAATACCTACTCTTCCAATTCCTATTTGAGTCAGGCATATCTGACACTAACCGTAGCCCTTTCTCTCGGGCATTAAAGTGATATGTCCCCTTAGACGAGGCAATGTGGTGAGGCCTGTAACAATAAAAGAACTCTCCTAGTGTAAGCTGACGGTGTCCTCCGCTAAGACTGCCCCATAGGATTTCAGCTCCTATAAAGGTCCTCCAGGCGTTTGGGGCAACCTGGGTGACGGATATTCCAAGGAAATCAGCTAGTTGACGGTGCAGAGCCGTCAATGGTAACCTCAGGCCCGCAGCAAACATGGCGTCATACATGCCGACGTCAGCTGTCCGCCCGGAGTAACACCTCTCACCCTCTCTAGGGAGACGGATGGGGATGTGGTCTGGGATTTGATAGCGAACCCGTAACTCCCTAAAGACCTTACCACTCATCCCAGGCAAGAATTTGTTGACGGCCCAATCCTCAGGAAGAATGAAGGGACGGTTATCTCCGGAACCCTCCGAGGTTCCTTCACTGGATCTCTCATCCCCGTCACTATCCTCCCCGTCAACATCTATTCCATCCCCGTCAACATCCATTCCATCCCCATCGTTTTCATCCCCTCTTCCCTCATCCCCATCTCCCTCAGCAAAACTCTCATCACCGTCAGGAGATTGGGCTGACGACTCTCTCTCTAACGGGAGGGAGAACTCTGACTCATTTCCAGAACCAAAGGTCTCGTCGTAGCCCGCTCCTTCGTGGACTGACGACTCGTCCCAAGACGCGTCACTCGACATCTGACTACCTACAAGTGACGGGTTCAAACTAAGTACCTAGGCTGACGGCCTCACTAATGAGGCAAAAATAAAAAAGAAAAAGAAGGAAAGGGAGAGAAGATGAAAACTTACCGGTATGGGGACCTTCTGAATGACTCTAGAGACAGCAACAGATAAGTCGACGGAAGTGAAGCTGACGAAAGGTGGGCGACGCTCTTTCTCTCCGCAAGATCAGCAGTATTGAAATAGTAAAAAATGACTGAAAAACGCTGATTATATATGGAAAAAGTGGCGCGGAAGACGAAGCGACGTCTCGTCAGAAGTGAAGCCAATAGGAACGAGCCACCTGTCCAAGGCATTAAATGCTCAGATCCACGCAAACGATATTTCTGCCTCTTTTGAAAACAAACTCCATAACCCGTCAGTACAGAGGCTGACGGAGGTATGGAGTAGGGGGCAAATGATGAGGATAAAATTATGATGGCAAGGGTGACGGTACATACCTGACAAGGGCGACGGCGCAGATCTGACAAGGGTGAAGATGCAGGCTTAACAAGGGTGACGAGATGGTTTTGCCGTCAGCATTCCTTCGAGGCTGACGGTGACCTAAGGTAAAAGAACTCCACATAGGGCTGAACATCCTGAAGTTGACGGGATGAGCGTATACTGACGGGATAACATAAACTGACGGCGTCAGTCTATGGAATGTCTATTCTGCACGTTTACGTGTACAATTAACTTGCTCCCCACGTTTCATGAAACCTACGGACTCCTATATGGAAAGAATCCCGTAAAATACGCCCAAGAAGACTCCGATAAGGAAAAGACTTCTACTCCAAGGAAAAGAGGGTCAGCCCTCTCTACTATAAAAACCCAAGCACCCTCACAAACCAAGGTACGCATAATTTACCCTCTCTAGCACTCTAGAGCAGTGAGAATAAGTCTAACTTGACCTTCGGAGGGTGTTTGGCCGGTACCACACCGGTACCCCCCGCTAGGTTATTCCTTTTCGTTGTGCAGGTGCCATTTGCGATCGTGGGAGGAACGTGTGACTCACTGGTGGGCATATTTCCGACATCATCATTATTGGTACTAATCAAAGAAAACATATTTATTAAAATTCACATTCAAAATCCAAAATCAGACATAGAAATGCATTCACCAAAGCAACATAAAATGAGAATGACAAAGCAAAATTCAAATATCTAAGAATCAGTTACATTGAGAGAGAGAAAGAGATGGGGGACGTTATTGTCAGCAGCAAAGGTCTTGAGCTAAGAAGCGAAACCCATCCATTTACGAGGTGGTATGCTATTGCTTTGGCATTTACCATTGGTCGTTGTGAAGTTTTAAGAGAAACAAGAGAAAAGGGATGTGTCGTTTAACAAAAGAAAGATGAAGTCAGAAGAGAAGGAAAGCAACAACACCATTTTATATTTATGAAAGATGCTACGTCCACAATATTTTCACAACATTTTTACAACAAATTATAGGTGGTTAGTTGTTGTTGGTTCAAATTTGAATTTAACACTAAAATTACTTTTTTGCTTCAACAATAACAACTAGTAATAAACTGCCACTTAGATTTTGTTGCAAAAATATTGTGAATATATCATTTCTCTATATTTATTAAGTGACAAGATGAAGAAACTAAAATGGAAACGATGTCGTTTCATTTAAACAAAGAGGACACAGGTTGACAAATTAAACACGTGTTTAGCCTTTTAGTTTGTTAGTGCTTGTACAGATGTCATCCACTGATTGGCATGTTTAGAAATTAGTTAATTTGTTTGTTTTGGCTCCAACTAAATCTAATACTCAGGTTGTTGTATATATAGAGAGCAAGTGTAATTAATCTTTCTTTAAGCTTTCTCATTTTGTTTTGACAGTGATAAAATTTCCCAATTTCTATTTAGAAAGCCCTCTCTTCTTATTGTCGTACTTGTGTCATTATTCATTAAGGCAGAGATGAAAGGGATTGAGATCCCGTGCAATACCTAGTGTATTGTATGGGTGCAATAGCACAAATCTCAGCCTTTCATTTAATCCAATGGCTCATTCTTTTGACACCTCACCAAATATTAAAAAGACCCTTTCACCCTTAAAATTTTTCGAAACCCATCGTTTCTCTCTCCTGCATAGTTACCCTCCTCTGCAATTGTTTTCTACCTCTTCCTCAACCCATCGTCACCGCTGCCAGCATACCTAACTCAGACCCGTTAGCCAAAATAAAGAAAAAACTGCATCTTACCATCTGAAATTTCTTAACCCCTAAACACTTACACTCTCCCTCTTTCTTTGTCTCCAAGTGTGAAGCTGTCTCAACTCTCAAGGAGTGAATCTCTCTTTGAAGCGACGCAGCCAATAGCTAGATCGGTGGTTCTGACGGTACTTGGCCATTGTATCATCGAAAAATCCCCAAAATCTCATTTGGCACAGTCACCGCTAGTCCATCTTTGATTCCTAGGTTGCTTTTAACATCAAATGACTCAAGGAGATTAGTTCTCTCTTTTGTATACATTGAATCAAAATAAAAATTGTTTTTTGGGTAAGAGGAGAGTTGGGTCAAGGGTTATGATAGTTGGGGTTTGATTTTAGTTCTACAAGTGATATATATTTCACCATTGAATCATTATTTAGTTTTTGTTTTGAGGAATATTTTTGGGTAGTTTTTTTTGCTGCAACTTGAATATTGCACATTTTCAAATGGATATGTGAAATATGATCTAGCAAAATTAAAGAAATGGATGGCTAGTGATACAAAGGATACAGCTAAAATCCCTATTTTACTTAGATGTTACATTGGTTGAATTCTATGTTTTTAGGTCCTGGATATGTTTAAACTGTAGTGTTTTAGTCTTTGCATGTCAAGTTTGCAGTCAAAATTTAGTGATAAAAATTTACTGTCATAGGGATAGAAAATTTTGATAATTGAATGTTTGTCCTTGTATGGGTATGATACACTTAAATAGTTTCTTAAGAAATTTTAGCTTGAAACTGTCCTTTATCAATTGGGTCATCATCTCTCATGATCATATATTGGTTTGTTGCAATTCTTATATATGATAAGCACAATGTTGGTACAAAAAATTTTAGCTTTTATTTTCAATGAAAAACATTCATTCTTTTATATTTATAATAGTAGATATTTTGTATATTTGTTAATTACAAGAGTATTCTTTAATTCATTGCATAGTGTGGCAAGAGAATTCTCTCAAAACATATGCCAATGCAACTAAAAGCATATGAGAAACCAACAGAGTAAGAAGCAAGGGCTGTAAACAAAAACACAGATTTAAATTGAAAATTGTGAAAAAAACAATGTGCCATACAAGTTCTTAGTATGATTGCCTGCTTCATGAGGATAATTTCGTAAATTGTTCCTCTTATAATCATTGTGATTACATAGGCACCATTAACTCCATCATTGTCTCAAGTATCAAATGGTGCGGATGTTTGTCAGGAAAAATGTAAATGTTTTCATACATGAAATTTTGAATAAACATAGTTGTTTATATGTTTTATGTTTTGTAGTCATAAGTAGCTGCATTATTTCTTACACTTTTACTCTTATAATCATTGTGATTACATAGGCAACATTCATTAGTACCACCTTAACTCCATCATCGTCTCAAGTATCAAATCATGTGAATATTGGTCAAGTAAAAAATAAATGTTATCATACATGTTTATCGAATAAACTTATTTGTTTATATATACACAGGAAAATGAAGTTAGGTTCAATTATGCACTAACTCCATGTGTTGAAAATACAAATGCTTGCCTGCAAACACAACACTTTTTTGGTATGTTAAAAACTAATAAATGGTAAGTTCAATTATAGTGAAATTTTCTCATGTTTGTTTAATTTTAAAATGTAACTTGATTTTTTTGACATATTTTTAGGCTAATATTGATATTGCAATATGATGGACAAAATTTTTTGGACAGTTTGTTTGATAGTATATTGCACAGTGGACATTATTTTTGGACAACTATGCCTTGGATAGTTTCTTGGACAGCATATCTAACTATTTAGACAACTGATTACACATGTAGTAAATTTTTTGGATAACTTTTTGTAACTAAAGAAGCTACTCAAACATGTTTGATTGTACAAGTGTATGTTTGAGTAACTTCTAGTTAAACATTAATTATATATGCAAGTGATTAATATTTTTAAATGCAATGTCATGTACTGAAATCTTGGTCATTTTTTTTAATGCAAGTGATTAATATTTTTATGCTTCATCACATATACGTGCTTGATTCAAGAAGCTCCTTGAAGAGAACTCGTTTTGGGGAAGGATAACCGATTTCTTTTACATGCTTTTACTCGAGGCCCCTGTATTAACTGGAATTGTTCTTGGGGGAATGATATGTTCTTGGAGTCAAACTGTTATGTTGTATTGTAGATTAAATTTTGAATTTTTTGCTTATTATAAATCAATGTGACACCTTGACAACTATAGATATGCATCTGATTCATTATCCATTACATTCACTTTTTCTTTGGTTAATTGTGGTCCTTATATTTGTAATTATAGAGTTAGAGAAACTGGTTATACTGTGTTGAATTTGCTTAAAAAAAAAGCTCATTGCAATGAATTGGATTGGTTTTCTTTTCTTTTATTTTCTTTTTCTTTTTTTTGGGAGAGGGAAGGGGGCATTGTTCACTAGGATAAGCAACGTTAATCATACAATTTGCCAAAAAAACATAACCTTGTTTGTTCCACAATTCCACAAAAGACACTAGTTAAATTACTGTGGAGAAACTTCTCCTCATAATTCCAATTTGATCCATAGTATTGTAAAACTTGATAAATTCCTAAGAAAGTGTATAAGTTCTTATATAAAAGGCACAACCAGAGCGCATAAAAGCTAATAATTTCTTCTCAAAGACAAGCTAATAATTATGGTCCCTATACCATCTAGTACTAAAAAGAAGAAAAGACCATTTATGCTTAGTAGTAGAGCCACCAGATTCACTTGTCACTTGTTGTAAACAACAAAATTTCATTGTAATTTTTATCCACAACCAAATGAACAAAACCCAAAATAAAAAGGCTTTATAGCCTAGCTAAATTAACTTTACAATATAAATATGTGATTACAGTGTTTCAAGAAAGCCAAAACAGCCACACTTGATTATAATCCCAACCAAAATAGATATGAGTCATGTTCTTTACATCTAAAATTTCATGTACAATTTCTCCAAAAAAAAAAAAAATCATGAACAAAGCCAGCTTTATGGTAGGTTGAGTAGTGTTGGCTTCTATGTCATCCTGCAGTGTTGAAAAAAAAAAAAAAAAAAAAACTTCAATTAGTACAGTAACCATAGAATTTTTATTTCTATTTTTTTATGTTACAATCATTATAGTCAATAATTTGAACTTACTAGTCACACTTCTACCACAGCAGTAAATAACATTTTTTTTATCATATGAAACATTAATAAATTCATTACTATAGAAAAAAGAACACAAGTTGTCAACTATTCATTACCATACAAAAAAGAACACAAGTTCTACAACTCAGTGCAATTTAGCACCACACAAACAACACCAAACCATTTTTCTCTTTCAATTTAATTTAATTTACTCTTTCAGTTCTACAACTTAACATTTTATTAAAAGAAAAAAGAAAATCACAAAATTTTGGAAGATGATTTTGAACCAAGAACCCATAATATTTTGGGCATGCACTAACAAACATATAAAAATATGTAATTCATTACCTAAAATTTGAATTGAACTTATAAAGTATGATTAGTAACAATTCAAGATAACAAAAAAATTCCTCACAAGTTCATTTGTCAATAACCATAGATTGTATGTATAAAATGAACTACAACAAGCCAAACATATTATCCTACCAAAATATTACATTGCTGCATAGTGCATGGTTAATCCGTATTTAGGAAAATAGCACGCACTTAAGAAAAATTAGGACAAAAAGGAAAATTGCCATAAGGATTTTTAGAATAGCTCATGACCAAGCAATAGAATTTCCAGTTTATGTCAAAGAAAAAAAAAACTCTTGAAATTGCTTAAGAGGTAACAACAATAGGCAAGGCAATAACAAAAATCAAAGTAAAGGGGAAAAAACAACAAGAAGATTAATACACTCACCCACTGCAATTTTTTTACACTAATACATGAAAAGCCCATCCAACCACCATTCATTGGTTTCAAATCCAAACAAAAGCTATAACCATAATACATATTTACACCAAGGACACACACAGGCTCACCATTGATGATGCCGTAAAGAATCACCAGTGAGCCACATGGTCTTCGTATGCTCGAAACAATACCTGCACAATAAAGAGAGAAGACCTAACAGAGAGCACCGGTGTGGTGCCGGCCAAATATCCTCCGAAGGTTAAGTTAGAACTATTCTCACAACTCTAGAGTGCTAGAGAGGGGTAAATTATGTGTACCTGTTTTGTGAGGGTCATTGGGTTTTTATAGTAGTGTAGAATTAGACTCCCATGCTTGCGAAACAAGTCTTTTCCATATAGGGATCAAGAACCACTACTCATCACCCGCCCACCCGCAGGCCAACGGACAGGTAGAGGTTATGAACCAATCCTTGCTCAAGATCATCAAGACTCGGTTCGAGGGGCCAAAGCTCGAGGGGACAAAGGGCATCTGGCCGGATGAACTTCTGAGTGTTTTGTGGGCATACCGAATGACAGCAAGAACACCTACCGGGGAAACATCGTTTTGACTAGCGTATAGGAGTGAAGCAGTTATCCTAGCCGAAGTTGGACTCACAAGCTATAGGGTGGACAATCATGACGAACGGAGGAATGACGAGGCCATGCGCTTGCAGCTAGATTTACTAGACGAAGTCAGGGCTACTGCAGAACAGAGATTGGCACGGTATCAGAACCTCATGGCCAAGCACTACAATTCTAGAGTTAGACACAGGGACTTCCAGGTCAGAGATCTTGTCTTGAGGAAGGTAATGGGCGCTAGCAGAGATCCTGCCCAAGAAAAGCTCGGCCCCAACTGGGAGGGTCCCTACAGAGTTACATCATGGCAAAGGAAAGGAACCTACCATCTAGAGACATTAGATGGACGACAACTGCAACATCTATGGAATGCTGAGCATCTACGAAAATACTATCAGTGAGAATGACGACATGAAAATCAACACCCAACGGATCCTCATTTCATTCGAGTTTTACTAAGTTTTTAAGTTACTTATTGCTACATTTTCTAGTTTCCTAGTTTTAACTACATAGACAATTTATTTTTGCTTAGTTTTTAAGTTAATTATTGCTACATTTTCCAGTTTCCTAGTTTTAACTACATAGACAGTTTATTTTTGGTTTTAAGCATTATTTTTAAACTTCTTTTTTTTTTAAAGAACTACTTTTTGGTTTAATAATAAGAGGAATTATTCAAATATGACTGTTGTGCTTTCTACGAAATTTTATTAAGTCCATAAAGTGGACGGCCCATCCAAGAAGGGTGGAAATTTTATTAAGTCCATAAAGTGGACGGCCCATCCAAGAAGGGTGGAAATTTTAAAAGTCCATAAAGTGGACGTCCCATCCAAGAAGGGTGGAAATTTTAAAAGTCCATAAAGTGGACGTCCCATCCAAGAAGGGTGGAAATTTCATGTAGTCCATAAAGTGGACGGTCCATCCAAAAAGGGAGAAAATTTTATTAAGTCCATTAAGTGGACGGTTCATCCAAGCACCCAGGTGGAAATTTCATGTAGTCATAAAGTGGACGGTCCATCCAAGAATGGTGGAAAATCGAGTCCATCCAATAAGGACAAAAATTCTATAACGTCCACAAGGTGGACGGTTCATCCAAGATGGATGAAAACTTTATTTAATCCACAAAA
This sequence comes from Quercus robur, assembly GCF_932294415.1. Classification (NCBI taxonomy): domain Eukaryota; kingdom Viridiplantae; phylum Streptophyta; class Magnoliopsida; order Fagales; family Fagaceae; genus Quercus; species Quercus robur. The sequence goes on from NC_065536.1 coordinate 49,988,594, forward strand.
TGAACGGTTCACTCCTAGAGGGTCGAAATGTGACGGATGAAAGTTTTGTCCATAAGGTGGACGGATCATCCAACTACAAGATGGACATATCCGATTTGAAAACAAAGAATAAATATTCACAGCTCACAAATGAACGAACTCTTCCTAAAATGAATAATAACCAAGTCCATATAATGGACGGGTCCAACTAATGTTTTGATCAAAAGGCTTCCGGTGCACAAATGGACGGACTTGTTTTGTTATGTGAATACATCCGTATAAGATTAGGTTATAACAGTAACCCGTCATAAAGAACGGATCTAAATCAACTAAATTAACAATCACTGAGCGGACGAACTCATCCTAAAGGATGGATCCCAGTGAAAGTTGTAAAAAGTTATAACAGGCACGACAGGGTATTAAAATTAACAATTCTCATTTTACCAAGAAGACGGTTACGTCTAAAAAGAAGATCTTTAAATCACAAGCCTACATATTTAAAGTACTATTTTTACATGCCACGAAATGACGAATAAAAATCAAAAGATTGTTTTCAAAATAGTTACAACCCAAAAAAATAGAACGATAACATTTTACTAATGAGGGGAGGTGATTTCAACAGTGTCTTCAACGATTGCAGGCTAACGGACGTCACCATCGACGGGTTGGGCCTGGTTCTCGAGAGGAACTGAATCCCCATCACCAGGGGCTGCGTTGTCGACAAACAAATCCTCCATGCTCTTAGAGGCGATGGGTTGAACAGTAGCTTGGGGTTGTGTGTTTATGCTAAGTTGAGAGAAATCAAGGTCGGGATAAGCTCTCTTTGCCTGACGGATAGCATCGTCAAAACCGTCTACGTAGGAGGTCCTAAGCTCCTCCAGGAAGGCGTCAGAGTCGTGACATTCACGGATCGCCGCTTCTTTAGACTGATAGAGTTGGTCCTTGGCATCCTTGATTTCTTTCTCTTTGTCTTCCAAGACCTTCCCTAACGTTTCAACCTACTGATCAAGCTCCTTCCTGACCTTCTCCAAGAGGGAAATTTTCTTCTCCATATTAACTTTCCAAGTCTTAAGGCTGTTCAACTCCTCCTCCGTCTCATTTGCTTTCGCCTCGATGCGCTTCAATGCCATCTCGTGATTCAGACACCGTCCCATCAACCCCTTCATTATCACCATAGCCTGAAAATAGAGGTTATTAGTGGCAAAGTTAGGTGAATAGAAAAACAGGAAGTGGATGACGTAACATACCTGGACAAGACTAAACAGCCCCGTCTCCCCCATGGCCTCAGTAGCATGATTGCCTAAGTCCTCATAGTCGCCAGTCGACATGATTGATGAAAGCTTCTCAAGAGCGTACTTGGAGTCCTCTCGCAGGAGGATGGGTGGTTTTTCTTAGGTTGTGGACGGGCCCTTCATCAAACCTTTCCCAACTCCATGCTTGGTAGGAGTGACCGTTTTCATGCCCTCGGCCTCTAAACCCACGATGGGCTCTAACACTATTTTGGGTTTCTTAGGTTGACGACTCTGCTTCTCCTGAGGCTTCCTCTTTGACGGATTGGACGCACCCGTCTCCTTAAGTTCGCCTTTAACCTCTTTCTTTTTTGTTGCATTTTGCTTGATGACGACTCTTCTCTTAGCAACATCCATTTCTGGAAAAAAAAAAAAAAAAAAAAAAAAAAAATAGAGGACGGACATTGAAGATTGAAATAAGCAAGACAAAAAGCTGAAGGTGACAAACTTACGTGCTCAGACTTGGGCCTCATATTGAAGGGCGGCTTTGGTCGGTTCAGGTCCGTCACAATACCAATGCAACGTGTTTAGGTTGACCAATTTGGCCCACGTCCTCTCTTCATGTTTGGTTTTGTTAAAAATGTTCTCCAAGAAGCTGAATTGCTCAATTAAGATTGGAGGATGGTCCCGAGTTGTATAGAAAGATGGATAGTTATGCATTTCAGAACAGATAAAATATAAACAAATGTTTGCTGACGGATGCATACTTGACGGTGGCATTATGCCCAATGTTTTGTCAACGGGCATGAATTCAGTGTCACCAGGGTGACACATCCACCCGTCACCCTCAAAAAAGAAATAACAACTCTTCCAATCTCTGTTGGAGTCAGGATTCTCACAAATAAGCCTCAATAACGGGCTCCTGTGCGAGAAGTTGTATATGCCCTTGGACTAGGTAATCTCGACAGGATGGTAATAGTTGAAGAATTCTTCCACCGTCAACCTCCGTGCCTCGTTAGATATAGCGCCGTACAGGAGCTCCACACTAAGGAAAACCTTCCAAGCATTAGGGGAGATTTGGTTGATGGACAATCCAAGATATTGGAGGAGGCGACGATGAAGGGTGCTTAATGGAAACCTGAGCCCTGCCTTCAGCATTTGCTCATAAACCCCTAAGTCTTCAAGACCCTCATAATAACACTTCTAAGTTTTGTAGGGTAGACACATAGGTATGTTGTCGGGTATTTGGAACTTATCCCTAAGTGTTTTAAAGTGTGTTTCTTTGATTTTGGAATTAAAGTCATTGACCGTCCATAAGGGTAGAAGGATGAACTCTCTAAGCCTATCAGGTCCTATGATGGATTGGATCGGAGGATCAACATCCATTAGACGGTCACTAGAGTTAGCATTTGATTTCTCCATTTCTGAATCCTCATCCATTGAAGAGGACGCTGACGGACTCCTCTCACTGGGACTGTCATGGTCTTTGTGACCTGATGGGTACACTTCATCGTAGCCCGCGCCATCGCAGACAAACGACTGATTACTTGACGCACTAAACATGACCTACATGTGACAGTAAAGCCTAAGACTGATAATACTATAATGGTTGACGGACGTGTAAGTGTCTCAAAAAAGTGTAAATGCATAAAAACTTGAAGTAAAAAGGATGAGATGCTTACCAGGACGGATTCAAATAATGACAAGTAATGTTGACGGATGCAATGGATGAATGGTACCGGCTTCTGACAAGAATGACGGGTGCACTCTGATCTTGAGTTTTCAGAGAAAGTAAAGTAATGAACAGAAGAAATCTTAGTTTATAAAGGGTGAACAACGCGGAAAACGAAGGGGCGTTTCGATTCCCGTGATCAACCATTCAGCAAACGCCACGCATCCATCATTAATTGCCCTAGGCCAGCCTGTCTAGACTAGGGGGCATTCCTCAAAAGAATTAAACCATCACCCTGCGTGTCCATCCACTCAGAGAATACAGACTCACGGGGTGAGAGGGCAACTGAAGAGGAAGAATAGTGATGATGACGAATTAGAGTTATGTATGACGGGTCCATTTGTATGGGCCTAGCAGGTCAAGGTATATGGACGGATCTGGTATGATTGCTCTGGAGTGGACGGACCAATGGGCCATGTGGCGCTAATTTGCTCATTATGTGGTCTCTAAGGAATCCTAAAAGGAAACGACTTGCGTCTCATGATTAACCTTAGCTTGTAGAATCCCATCATGAATAGAATTCTAACACAAAGAGGATTCTGGAAAATACACCCATTAATGAGGATCTTCCCTATATGGAAAAGACTTCGCAAGCATGGGAGTCTAATTCTACACTACTATAAAAACCCAAAGACCCTCACAAAATAGGTATACATAATTTATCCCTCTCTAGCACTCTAGAGTTGTGAGAATAGTTCTAACTTGACCTTCGGAGGGTATTTGGCCGGCACCACACCGGTGTTCTCTGTTAGTTCTTCTCTCTTTACTGTGCAGGTATCGTTTCAAGTGTGCGAAGATCGTATGGCTCACTGGTGATTCTTTACGGAATCATCAACCATCATACAAAAATTCAATCACAACATATTCAGCCATACTCAAAGCATAGTACTGAGCTATTATGGTTTTCAGTTGAGTTGTGGAACTAATGCAAGTTATTAAAAAAACATGTAACTGAAAGTGACTACAAATTAAATAAAAAAGACAAAGATTAAAGAACCAATTTCATTAGAGAAATTATAAATAACAAACATCACAGCTAATGATTTGCATCTGTAGCAGTTTCTAGGGATGCCAAGACAATTGAAAATATGAAAAAGTAAATTTTATATAATTAAGAATTTGATCATCTGTGCTACCCATTTAGTTTCTTCTATATCTAAGGAGTGACAGTTGATATGAATCATTCAACACAATAAAAGCATGCCTTTTTAACAACACATCTACAAGAAGTCTTTAAAGTCAATATTATGTAATTACCTCCAAATGGAAATATATGCTGTCAAAATTTTCCTATGAAAGCCTTTCAGTGTATTAAACATTCATGTTTTGGTCAAATAGCTCATAAAGGTTCAAATTTTCATCATTAGGAACCTAATAATAAGCCCACCGAATACAAATTACAAGGATTTAAGCATTTTTAAACAGTTGACAAAAATGCAGGCAATATAAGACTTGATTTCAATTCCTAAGCTAAAAACCAAAAACATAAAAAATAAGAGAAAATAGAATTAAATTCAGCACCAATCAATCAATCAACAAAATTGTGACACCATTATTTACTTTCCTTCCTTTCCTAGCAACCAAACAGAGTTTATTAAAAAAATTAATAAAAAATGGAGATAAAAGAAAACCTATCGAGTGGTGGTCTCTCTCTGAAACAAGCCCAAGTCTTTGAACCAAATCAGCAAGGTTGGCTTATCATAACCACCACCTCTGATGGTGACTTCTTCTCTCCTTCGACCAAACACTTTTTCTCTATCTCTCAATCTCATTTCCCTCTATAGATCAAACTTGAAAAAGCATCCATTTCTCTCTTACCTGATTCTCTCCAAACCCTAGCCCTTACTTTCTCTAATCTAGGTTAGAAAAGCATCAACTTTTCTCTCTACACCTGATTCTCTCCAAACCTCAACCCTTACTCTCTCTGATTTGGGTCTAAAAAAGGGTGCAAGTGTTTGGGGGTTAGGATCTCATATGGTGAGTTACTATTTTTTCTTTGTTTTTGCCGATGGGTTTGAGTTGGGTAGGCTAGAAGCGGTGACGATGGGGTTGAGGGAGAGGCAAGACCAAGCGTGGAGGTTGAGAGAATGGTGTATTAGGGAGAGTGAGGGAGAGAACCCAGTTGAAGAGAAAGAGAGAGAGAGAGAGTTTTAGTGAAATTCAAATTTGGGAAGCTGAAATGAAAACAGGAGTGAGCACACGGATTGCTAGCTTGAATTGGTGAGGTGTCAAAAGAATGAGCCATTAGATTAAATGGAAGGCTGAGATTTGAGCTATTGCACCCCGTACAATACCCTAGGTATTACATGTGATCTCAATCCAGATGAAAGACCATTACCACTATACCATTTCCATTTGGATACATTTTCTAAGTAGGGTGAGCAGGGAGAGTGCATGGGTTTGAGCCATAAGCAACATATTTGATTTGTAACTATTTCTTATTATCTCAAAAAATAATAATAAATAAATAAATGAAAGACCATTGGCAAATCATGCTGATACCTTCTACAGCTCTACTGAAGTTTGAATTGGTTGAAAATCGAAGTGCAAAATGTGCTAAGGACACTTGGGGTTTGGGTAGTTGCAAATTGATGCTATCAATTATGTATTTTTAACCCTTATCTATACTACTAATAAGAGGATTTCCCTATTTCGTCTTCAATTTTTGACGTACCAAAATATCCTCATACAAATTCTAAAATAACATATCCTTTAGTTAAATTTTTTTTTTCCTACAAAAAACAAAAAAAGGTTAAAAGAGTAAACTATCTCATGTACAAAAGGGAAAAAAAAAACCTTTATTCTCATTTGTATTCAAATGTTTGATTCCTATCTATATTTGTTATCTATTTGAATTCAAATATGTTTATCAAAAAAAAAAAAAAAAAGTACAAAATTACTTCTTCCAAAACAAACCCAATACCTCACGTAAAAACTACCCATTCTTATCATGTATTCAAATGTCTGATTCCTACTTGTATTTGTTATCTATTTGAATTCAAATACTTCAATTATGTTTTAAGCTTTTTCTTTTATCTTCTTCATTCTGCTTAAAACTTAAGACACTATTTCTATCTCATTTTTAAACATTATTCTATGTTACCTTACCTTTTCTTTAAAAAAAAAAATTACAATATATCACTTCTAAATATTATAACATTAAAAAAAAAAAAAAAAAAAAAACATTATTACCCGCGCAAAGCCCGTATGATGAGTCTAGTGGTTTAATAATTATCTAAATTGAACCTTCATCTTAATTTTGTTAACTATAACTAACAGAAAATGGTCATGTGCTATCTACCTATTATTTTCAAAATGAATATTTTTATAATAAAACTAGCTAGCCTTTACGCATGCGCGTTGCGCATGCTCAAAAGCTCTTTTATATTATTTTTTAGGACAAAATATTTTCACCAAAATTCTAGGGGAGTGATGAATGTTTAAAAAGTGAAGAAAAAAAAATTCTAAAAACAAGATTGTGTAAAGATAAAATTAGAGCAAATCAATAGAGTTGTGGGAAGAACTTGGAAAAGAGAGATAAAAGTTATGAGAAATAAATAGATAATAGGAGATTAAATCTAACATGAGATTAGTTCAAAGAAAAGGAAAATAAAATAAAAAATATTAAGTATAATTAAAACAATATCAAAGCAAATGTACCTCTTTGAATGAAGATATGGTGATGAATTGGAAAAAGAAATTGAGGAAATGAAGTCTTTGTGCAAAGAAAGAAAAGCTGAAATGTGAAATATATACATGTACAAATAGAGCAAGGTATTTAAAACTCATAGTAGTTGATAGCATTTTTTTTTTTTTTTTTGTTTTTGTTTTTTTGGATTAGATGGGGAGTAAGAAATTTAAATTCAAATAAAATAGGTAATCAAATGTGTGTGTGCTATATAATGGGGAGTTTAAAGTTGTAAACAGGTAAAAAGGTGGATGGATTTTCCCACCCCCCCCCCCCCCCCCCCCCCAAAAAAAATAAAAACACTACACACTGGTGGGTAAGTTTAAAATTAGGAGACTAAAAGTAAAAGGAGGGTTTTTTATTTATTTATTTATTTTTTTTTTTTTTTTTTTTTTTTACGTGTGTTTCTGTTTGAGTTTTGCTTCTTTTTTTTTTTTTTTTTTTTATAATTATTTTAAATTCCTCTATTTTTTTTAGATGAGGGATTAAAAACTTGAATTCAATTAAAAGGTGATTAACATATGTGTTGGATTGTAGGAATCTATTTTTATATAGAGATATAGAGAAAAAAATTGAGACAAGGATAAGGATAAGAACCTTTTTTAAAGGAGCAATAGTTTAAGGCCTAGTATTTGAATTTAAATAGAACACAGACATTGAATTGGAACCGATTGTGAGGTAAAAAAAAAAAAAAAAAATTGTGTTTTTTTATTTATGGATTTGAACGTGTATTTGAAATCCTTTTAGAGATGAATGTGTATTTTTTTTTTTTTTTTTTTTTATACAAGATAGAATTTTTAATCTAACCTAATCTAAGTGTATATGTGTGTGAAGCTCCCTCCTGGAGACTTGAATCCCGGGCCTTGCCCCCCACACCCCATAAATATTTATACTTGTAGAGTGACCACCACACCAAGGGTGCGCAGTAGATGAATGTGTATTTGAAAATTGAGAGGGGTGTAGTGGTTTTATTTTACATATTTGACTCCAAGATTTAACGTAGGGTGTAGAGGTATTTTTTAACAACATAAAAGTTCAGTCCAAAAAAAGAAATCTTGTTATAGATAATATAGATAATGACATGCACATCACATGATTATTTATATTGGTCATTATACCATTTTTAATGAGGCGAGAAGATAAGTGTCTAACACATTCTTCCTACCAAAAATAAAAAGTGTCTAACACATTATCACTATATATCTTACCTTTCAAAGTCAGCCTATGGAACACATTAGATTTATCCATATAATTTATCCATTATTTTATTTTATTATATTGTAATTAGGAAATAAATCTTTTTTAATTTTTTTTAATTCGATAGTTATAATGGAGGAGAGGGATTTGAGACCTAGATGTCTCAATTGAAAAACTAGGTATCAATACAGTTACAAGACTCTTGGCATGAAATGAAGCCATATACTTTTGGTTCTCATCAGATTATATTTAATATGAAAGCTATATAGTTTGAATTTATTTATTTATTTGAATATTTCACATAATTTCATATATCCATTGTGTATGGAAAGTGCTTATGAGCTGTCAAGCAACTTGTGAGAGTTGGTTATGTGCATGGTTTTAAAAATGGGACCGGCGGCATGATTGGACCCTAAATTGGTCCAGTCAAAACCGAGAACCAAACTCAATTTTTGATTATTTGTCTGTTCTAATTTTGTAAAACCATGGTTATGTGCTCTAGTAGCTTAATGAAGAAGATAAGGTTGATCCATGTATTTAGATTTATTCTCCAAAATCTTAATGAGGAAGACAATGTTGTTTTATGCTGCTTAAGATAGAACTTGCTCATGAGTTTGTCAAGCACTCCGGAGCGGATTTTCTAATTCCAAATTTCCAAGAGCACTCCTTTGGTGGTGTGCAGCGTGTGCTCCCTTGCAAAATTGGGCGTTGAAGTTCAACTCATGTAGCATAGAAAATAACCCACCATGTATAGTGAAGTAATGCGGGTCAAAAGTCCAATAACTTATGAAGAAATTTAAATGGGCTAATATTTGTTTGGATCCAATATTTTATGTCCAATTCCATTATAAAAATTTTGCATGGACAAAGGCAAGAAAAAAAAGGCCCCCAAGTACATCGCAGTATCGCACTCTATAGAAACTTGAATGTGAGTAGTGGTCCAGAGGTAAAGTGTCACTCATTGGTAATTAGTGAGTGGTTGTACCTAGATTCTACTCATTCACTATTTTTTATTTCAGTGATTTTGGGAGGGATGGAAAAGATAGGAGAGGAAAATGAGAGAGAAAAGTATTTTCTCTTGCTTGGTAGGTGAGAAAATAGAGAGGATAGAAAATGGGATGGGCCACAAAATTTAGTACCTCCAAAATGGAGAGAAGAGAGAGGAAAATATGAAGAAGAAAAAAAATCGCTACTTTATCCCTTTGTTTATTATTTAAAAGTAATGTTAAAATTTGCTCATTATATATAATAAAAATGGGTAAACTTAGCTCTCTTTAGTTGGAATAATAGAACACGTTGGGAGGTTAGAAAAGTACAAGGATACAAAATGTTTTAGTTTTCTATTATGTATGTTTGGTAAAGATGATGAAAAAGTGGGAAGGAAAATTGAAATTACTATTATGCCCTTATTGGAATTTGAAACAATGAGATAGAAAGGGTAATTTTAAAATTTCATGTTCATGGACATTTTCTCACTTATTTTCTTGCTTATTTGTAGAAAAAGAATGATAGGCCTAGGTGGAAAATCCCCCTCACCTCACTATTTTCCTTCCTTCTTTTCTTTCCAACCAAACAGGAGAAAATCTCCTTTTCTTCTTCATTTTTGTCCTTCCTTTCTCCATCCTTCCCCTTTTCACCCCAATCAAATTCAGCTTTATGTACAATATCCTATTATATTTTAATTTAATTTTATAATTCGATAATTGGTGGTGAAAGAATTTGAATTGTGATGTTTCCTTTGGAAAAGAAAAGTGTCAATTAATTGTGGTACAAGGCTCTTGGTCGTTAGGTAACAATACATTACATCCCCAATTAAAATCAAATATATAATTGTATTGACTAATAAAATACAAATAGTGTTACACTTTCCAATGAAAACTAAATATAATACAACTATATGTCTAAATTTAGTTGAGAAACTAAATGTACTATACATACAATAGTGTACACAAATTTCAACCAATAAGAATATAATAGTAAATTGCTGCAAATTCACTACTCTTCTTGTCCCATTTTCTTTATTATCAAAGGAAATATACACCAAATTTCCAACTTCTCATTCCTCAATCATTCCTTCGAAACACGTGAGATAGAAAATTTTCCATTGATTGATAAATTATCTTCTCTATTCAATTATTTTCCAAGGTTCCATTTTTCCATTCTCCCTGAGAACAAAGCCTAGGGATGACCAATTTAGTTTTGCTTAGATTTATTTCTGTTCACCGATTGATGCTTTTACTAAGGTCCGACTCCATTTTTCTAGTGTGACTCCTATTTTCCACAATATCAACTTGACCAAGACTTTCAGTAATCAGCGTAATGTAGAAGTTGTGATTTTTTTTTTTATCATATATTATATGAGTTTTTCAATATGACTCATCTCTTAATTGCCAACAGATTAATAAAGGTTCTTTCTTAACATTGACTTACTAATCCCTACCTAGAATTCATTCACTTTAATACCAACCTATAGTTGAACCTTCACTCGAATATTCAATTGGACTTGATCTTGTAGTAGCCTTCTTTCCCTTGATACACAAACCTCCAGTTTGTGACTAACCCTTTGCACGGATTCCAGCACATGACTAACTCTAGCAATTTGAACAGATGAAGATCAAGAAGCAATTGGTTACAAAATCCTATGGCGTACAAACGCAGTAGCTTCTCACAGAGAAAATAAGTCTCATGGTCTTTGTATCCGTGTGTGACGGCTTTTAAAATAAACCTTATATATGTCTAGGGTTGTGAGAAAAGAAACCCTAAACAAATACAAAAGCCTAGGCCAGATTTCTGATCTGGAAAATTGAAAATCGTAAGTCTCAATAGCAGGCATCTATCTGGCTATCTGTCGAGACTTAATGAACATCATTTTTTCACTTGTTTCTTGGATCAATCTTTATGTTTTTAATAATGTTTTTAATACTTGACTTGAACAACATGTTTCTTGAAGTACTAAACCTATCTTAGATCTACCAAATTACAAGTAAAGTGCATTTTATTAAAGGATTAGCCAATTACAATAAAATATTACCCTAACAATTGAAAAAAAATATAATCTTGTTTAGAGTGTCACATTGTTATGTATATATACTTGGAATAGGATTCTTAATATCTACTTTTAATTCTTTTTTAAAATATCCTTATTGCTGAGTTCAAATTAATTTTCGTAAGAACACAAATAAAAGACAAAAAAAGTACTTTAAAAAATAATATTTGGAGAAACAAAATCCAAGTTCACATAACTTCACTACTCTTGGAGATTTTAATTGGATCAACTTGTAAATTTATTTTTTATATCTTTGAATAAAGGACTTAGATTCAAATCTAATTTACACTAAAAACTGATTGATCTTATTCAGATGGTAGAAAGTAACCATTATAGACAATATGTCATAAGTTCAAACGAAAAACAACTCTTTGTTTGCATAGTTAAAATGACAACCACCAAATTATTAATACATTCAATTTTCCTTTTTTTCATTTTCTTTTGAGCTCAACTCAATCACTAAAACTAACCCATAAAATAATATGAAATTACCCAATAATATGAAATAATATGGATAAGGTTTCTCTCCAAACTGGTTTGGGATGGAAAAAACTCCTTGTCCCCCAAACGCGTTTAAGATATGTAACGTAATTTCCCTTCAAAGGATAGGGGGGAAAAATTGAAATGAATTATGATCTTTATAAATAGTATTTAAACCTTCAACCTTGTAAATTGCCAAGCAACGATGGCTAACATGAAAACCACCTTTCTACTCAGTCTTATTATTTTCCTTCTTTTGCTAACTGAGTTAATTTCACTTGAAGCTATATGGTCCAATATTTCTAGTGCTGGGAACTTCACTGTGGGTTGCATCGAGATGGAAAGGAAAGCCGTTCTTAAATTTAAAGAAGGACTTGATGATCCTTCACTGTGGGTTGGCGAAGATTGCTGCAAGTGGTTGGGATGGGAGTAGGCTGTAGCAATCAAACAGGTAACATCATAATACTCCACATCAAATGGACTCTTGGACCTTTTTTTCGTGACCCCTTTTTTATAGAAGCTTTAAATAAATGTGTAATGAAAGGAATATAAAAATTTATATGGAAGTGATGTGATTGAGAAAAATGAAGCTAAAGTGTAACGGTTTCAATTAATTGAAAACATAGTGTTACACATATTAATAAATATAGGCATATATAGGTAGGATGTTTACAAAACAATGGTCTTTAACAACTACTTGATAGATTGACTACCACTTTGCTCACCCAAATTCATCTAATGTGCTTGCTATGCAATCTAACAAAATTGTTGATATATCACCATAAAACATATACCAAAAATATAGAGAGTAACACTTAAATGTAAGAAAAACTACAGACAAAAATAGGAGGAAGAGAGAGCACCACTTAGAACACATACACTAAAATAATGAATCAAACCCAATAACAACAAAAACAAATAGTCAAATCAATATATAGAAGACCCCTAGGTTAATTTGTGATTGGAAAGTGTAGTAATCCCAAATTAAAATGGATGCAAACTATTAACTTTTTCCAAAAAAAAATAGAAAAGTCTCTGAGCACGCGCTTGAGGCAAGTTTTAAATAAATGTGCAATGAAGACTAGTTTTAAATAAATGTGCAATGAAAGGCACAACAAAGGACAATATTAAAATTCATATGGAATAGATGTGATTGAGAAAAATGAAGCTAAAGTGTAACAGTTTCAATTAATTGAAATCGTAGTGTTACACAAATTAATAAATATAGGCATATATAGGTAGGATATTTACAAACAATGGTCTTTAACAACTACTTGATAGATTGACGACCACTTCGCTCACCCAAATTCATCCAATGTGCCTGCTATGCAGTCTAACAAAATTATTGATATGTCACCCTAAAAAAAAAATAAAAAAATAAAAATAGAGAGTGAGACTTATATGTAAGAAAAATAACAAACAAAAATTATAGGAGGAAGAGAGAGCACCACTTAGAACACGTATACAAAAATAATGAATCAAACCCGATAACCAAAAAAAAAAAAAAAAAAAAAGACAAATCAATATATATCACACCTCTAGGTTTTTTTGTGATTGAAAAATATATTAATCCCAAATTATAATGGATGCAAATTATTAACTTTTTTCAAAAAAAAAATAGGAGAGCCTCCGAGCAAGTGCTTGGTGTGCTCAGCGGCTAGTTTTAAATAAATGTGCAATGAAAGGGACAACAAAGGAAAATATTAAAATTCATATGGAAGAGATGTGATTGAGAAGGAAAAAAAAAAAAAAAAAAAAAAAAAAAAAAAACTAGAGTGTAATAAGGAAAGATTTTATTTATTTATTTATAAGTATAGCAAATGTGTTTCTACAAAGAAACGTGTGTTTGTTTTAATTTTTATTTTTTTTATAAATAAATAAAACAATTTGAAAACCATCAAGAGAGTGTTCCTGTTTTGTAGACAGTGTTTTAGTAGGACTTAAAGATGTATTTTTACCAAGTTTTGCCCCTACTTAAACGTAGGGTTTAGAGGTATTTTGGAACTAAAAAAAATCCAGTCTAAACAGGAGAAGCCTCTTAAATAGTAGCATAAATAAATAACCACCAATAATATTTTATATATCTCTTTTTAATTTTTCTTCAAATGGCAACTCAATTACCGAAACTAACCCATAAATTAATATTAAATGACCCACTATCCAAATAATAGCTAAAAGAAAAAAGAAAATTCTTGATTAAAAATTAATAAAAAAAAAAGAAAAAAAAAAAAAAGCTTTAACATACTAGCCAGTAGTGTGTGTCAATATGTGAGAAGACTAGTTTAGGGATGCAAAACATTCCTTGTCTTGCCCACGAAACGTGTTTTAAGATAAGTGACATGATTTCCATTATAAATAGCATTTCAACCTTCAACATTGTAAATTGCCAAAGCAACGATGGCTGGCATGAAAACCACCTTTCTACTTGCTCTTATTTTCCTTCTTTTGCAAACTGAGTTTATTTCACTTAAATCTATATGGTCCAATTCTAGTGCTGGCAACTCCCTTGTGGGTTGCATTGAGATGGAAAGGGAAGCCGTTATTAAATTTAAAGAAGGACTTTATGATCCTTCAAGAACTCTTTCTTCCTGGGTTGGCGAAGATTGCTGCAAGTGGTTGGGAGTGGGTTGTAGTAATCGAACAGGTAACATCATAACACTCGACCTCAATGGCCAACTTTTATGTGATCAAATGTTTGGTTATACATCAACAGAATGTTGGGATCCTTTGAGTGGTGTTTTATCTCCTTCCTTGCTTGAATTAAAATATCTAAATTTCTTGGATCTAAGCTACAATGATTTTCAAGGAATTCCCATCCCAAATTTCATTGGTTCTCTCAAAAATTTGACTTACCTTAGTCTCTCCTATGCATCCTTTGCTGGAATGATCCCTCCTCATCTTGGGAATCTTTCTAACTTGCTTTATCTTGATCTCTCTGCGAATTGCCCACCAGTTTTAACTTCAAATTTAAATTGGCCCTGCGGTCTCTCTTCCCTAAAATACCTTAGTTTGAATGGGGAGAACCTTTCCGAATTAACAACTAATTGGCTTCAAACTGTTAATCTGCCCCCTTCTCTATTGGAGTTGCAGTTGTCCTTTTGTCAACTTAATTATCTCCCTAAAAATTTTCCCTCTGTCAACTTTACGTCACTTTTAGTACTTGATCTCTCTGCTAATGTCTTCTCTTCTTCAATTCCTCAATGGGTGTTCAATTTCACTTCTCTCACAAATCTCCAACTTAGCTATTGTCTTCTCACAGGCTCCATCCCTAAGATTGCAAAGGGTAACCTATGCAAATTGCCAACTTTGGCTTTATCAGATAATAATTTAAGTGGCGAAATAACAGAATTTTTCCAGGCCTTATCGGAATGCAGTAACAGTAGCCTATGTTGGAAAAACACATGTTTGTATTGCATACAAAACATACGCAGCGAAAAATCAACGGATTTGCTTCATTCGCAATTGATAACATATACTATGCAAATTTTAGAATTCAAGAACAAGTGAACGTACCTTGGTGCGGTGAAATTCAAAACCAAATATTAGAAGTACTTGAGAACACTTTTAATCTTCACTCCAATTCCACTTTATGCCCAAGAAGTGTGGTCTCTCAATCAGTTTCCAATTGGAGAATAAGAGAGTGGCTTACACTCACATACACACCATTTCATTCCTTATGAAAAAAAATTTTATATTAAATTCTGTATATTTCTCTCCTTATATTTAACTGATTATCTAATAGGACTAGCCTTTTAGGCCATTCCAATTGGGCTTTAGTGTGTGGCTTGGAGTGAGACCAAAAGGGAACAAATAAGACTTTAGCTCCAATAGGCCTTGGGCTTTTCTGTCAACTCTTGACAAGTCCAAAGTTACCATTAATTATATTTAATACCACTATATAAATATAATTGCACTCTAGGCCTTATTAATAAATTATATCCCAAGATTTTATCATATATACAACCCCTTCATAAAATATTTGTAATAATACAAAGTTATGAATGTAGACTACCACTTTGAAGATTACTACATCTTAATCCTTGAGTACCCAGTTTAATCTTTCAAGTTATTCATCATATATTTATGAAATCCAATTTCATAAATATATACTTTAGTAACTCCTTACTAAAGTAGTTAAGGCTAACATTCTGAATAACCAAACTCGTTAAACTTATCTCAAGGGAATATTTTATATCTCCATTAAGAGATTATGAATTCAATCTTGAGAATATATGTTTTGTCAACACTAAATGTGGCTGTCCAACATACTAAGGTTGTGATCATAACTTTAGATCTCACTCTTGATTTATCAAAGCAACTTACACTTTAGCTCTCAGGATTAAAAGTTCATGTAAATAGAAGTCGTGAGATTTATTATTCATTTGACAATCGTTAGGAGAATAATAAATCTCACAGCGGTCTAGTTCAATATGTCTTAACTCTTTAAACATATCAATTAAAAATCTCCACCATCATGATTAAGACAAATCATCTTAATTGATATGTGAATGTCCGAAAATGTGTGAAAACACAAGAGCTATTTAGACCTCCAAATTAAAGTTACGGCTCAATTGATTTTACTCTAACTTAATACTAAGTGCGGAATAGAGTAAATGTGAGCAGATAAACAAACAAACTACTCTAACCCATAAACATTATAACATAGCAGTAAAATGAAAGGTAAAAAAGTAGGGAAGAAGAATGCAAATACAAGATAACACACTGATGTGTTATCAAAGAGGAAATCGAAGAACTCGGCGAAAAACCTTTCCACCACCCTCCAAGCAGTAATTGATCCACTAGACAATCAGTTGGGATAAATGGATTAGTAAGAGACCCTTCAAGCCTAATCTACCCGATGTACCTAAACGCCTCCAAGCTCCTACTCCAACAAGGCTTTTCGGAACCGTGTCTTGTCTAGCTTTCCAGATCCAACAACAAGCTCCATGTTGCATCTGCCATCTTTGGCTTCTTCCAATGCTTCTTAATAGCACCAAAACTCCACCTGATACTCTGAAAGGGTGTAGTAAGTGTTTGGACTATCAACCGCTCAATTATATGGAAATGGAGAGGTAGGAGTTAAGGAAAATCCACAAGCAATTGTGTAGAGAATTGTGGGTATAACAATCTCTAACTCTTAAGGTTTGTGGCTAGGGTTTTCTCTCTGAAACACTCCTCAACTTTTGTGGGTAATGTGGGTATATATAGTGTGGGTACAGAAAGTGTGTATCAGATAGCACAGTCTGGCAAAACAAAATGTTTCAAGAGTATCTCGTGGGAAGGCCTTATCCACGAGCTACTCGTGAAACACAGCTATCTCCATCTGTCCTGACTCTTCGCATTCCAGTTATATGCAGGGCACATGCATCATTTCACAGGATGCTTAGTCGCGAAATACCCGCAAAAATTCTTCTGTCTTCAATTGCTTAAGTCTTCACACACACACACTCTCTCTCTCTCTATCACACAACCTTTACAATTAAATCCCACAATAAATATAGGGTATAAAAGATTGAATAAAATTACAATCGAATTTGGCACGAAATAAAAGCCAACAAAACACATAGTTGTAAATTACAACTTTACAATATGTTATAGTTTTCGAAGATGAAATGCCAAATTTCATCACCGACTACGAACTAAAATTTTGAGTTTACAAAGAACTTGTAATTTATATTTTCTGTGACTAAATCAGATAAATCACATACTATGCGTCTCATGGACTATATGATAATGTCCAAATATTCATGTTACCATTATTTTAGATAATAATAAAAACAACTTTATTTATCACAACATTAAGTCATACATAATGTCATACATAATAGCATACAATATGATTTAAGAGCACTAATCCTAATAGCCTAGAGGAGTTAAATTTGGGCTATAACCAACTCATTGGGAATATCCCTCATTCTTTGGGGAATTTAAAATGTTTGGAGATACTGGACGTCCAAGACAACAAGATGAAAGGAACCATCCAAGAATCAATTGCACAACTTTCGGAGTAGAGAGAGTTGCTTCTGGAAATATTGGCAAGGTATCATGACTGAAACTCATTACCTAAATCTCATAGAATTGTATGAGTTTTCCTTGTCATCATCTAGGAACCTTTTAGTTTTCAACTTGACACGTGACTGGATTCCTCCTTTAGTCTACATTTTTGTCTACATTTTAGACTGTCAATTGAACCCTACATTCCCTGCATGGCTTAGAACACAAAAGAAACTCACACAGATCCATTTAGTAAATACTGCAATTTCAGATACAATACCGAATTGGTTGTGGAACTATTCTTCACAGCTTATGGGTTTAGACCTTTCTCATAACAAATTAATGGGCAACCTCCCTAAGTCATTAAGCTTCTCTTCCCTGGAGTCGCTACATCTAGATTTCAATTATTTAGACGGTCCACTACCACTATGGCTTGACGTGACAAGGCTCTCTTTGAGTAGCAATTTACTTTTTGGACCAATAACGATAAGAAACAACCAAGAAATGTCGCACTTGATAGCTTTAGATCTCTTTGGTAACTTTCTAAATGGTAGCATCCCATCATCCATAAATGGACTAAGACAATTGGGCTATCTTGTTCTATCAAACAATTATTTATCAAGAAATATCCACAACCACTGGAAGAGTATGCAAAGTCTGGTCTTCATAGATCTGTCCAAGAATAATCTACCTGGTGGCATTCCAAGCTAAATCACTATTAACACTTAATCTTGGTGAGAATAGATTGTCAGGGACCATACCAAAATGGATTGGAGAAAGTCTTTCGTCAATAAAAATAAATAAATAAATAAAATAAAAAATAAATAAATAAAATAAAATTAAGCTTAAGAGGAAATATGCTCTTTGGAAAAATTCCTAAACAATTGTGTGGTATCACTAATATCCATGTCTTGGACCTTGCCCAAAATATTTTCTCAGGATTTATTCCATCATGTTTTGGTAGTTTGGTTGGTTACAAGCATTTCTATGACACGAACTTTGGAGATGTCACAGAGCATATGGATTTGGTTGTTAAAGGAAGACAATATGAATACTATGATCAAATTGCAAATGTTAAACTCATGGATTTTTCAAAAAAATAGTCTTTCAGGGGAGATCCCAACAGAACTAATAAATTTGTCGTTAATGAATTCCTTGAATTTGTCATGGAATCAATTGTCGGGAAAGATACTAGAGAATATTGAAGCTTTGGACCAATTAGAAACTCTCGATCTCTCATGCAACCATCTTCCAGGTCACATTCCTCCAAGCATGTCATTTATGACTTTTTTTAGCGATTTGAATTTGTCATATAACAACTTGTCTGGACAAATTCCATCATCCAACCAGTTTCAAACCTTCGATCCATCCATTTAGGAAGGTAACCCACAACTTTATGGGCCTCCTCCATTGCCAACAAGTTTCTCAATGCCAAGTGACAGGAATGTAGAACATAAAGATCAAGAAGATGTACATGTACATAACAATGGTGAAGATCAATTTGAAAATTTATGGTTTCACCTAAGTATTGTGTTGGGTTTTATTGTGGGATTTTGGGTTGTTTGTGGCAGTTTGTTGATAAAGAAGTCTTGGAGACATACGTACTTCTGTTTTGCTGATAAAATGAAAGATATGCTTTTAGTGGTCATTACATTGAATATGGCTCATTTGCAAAGGAAGATTCAAGAAGAAAGACACTGAGACTGGGATTTATTGAAACTAGTTTATATATGTGTATGTGTATGTGTGTGTGTGTGTGTGTGTTTTGTACTTAGTCATTGTATTGTACTTAATATTTAGGCTTTACTTTTGGGTTAAGTGATATCTTAATATGTTAAGCCTCGAGTGGAGTCTCTCTAAGGTGTTATCTCCCTAAAAGGGACTTAAATAAATTTGAAGCTTTGTATTACGGTTTGTACTTCTCATGTATTGAAGATGCTTGTTACCTCCATTGTGCACAAATCGCAATGGGTCAACTTTTTGTTTGTTTTGGCATTCCAAATTGAGAAATGCATGGAATAATGTAGACATAGAAGTCAGTGCACATCTAAAACTTGGTACATCACATATATAAGCATTTCTCATAGGAAGTACCTCTTAACTCATGTAGGTGCTTTTGCTATGTGTTAACCATACTACTATATCCTCAATGCAAGTTGACATGAACAAATTTACTCTTTACATTTTACAGATGCAACAACAACAAGCAACTCCTCGAGCACTTGCACAAGATATTACATGAATAACAGTTCATAATTCACTTTAAAACTACCTCCCTACCACAAATAAAAACAAAAATAATGATATAACGTTGCAATTTTGCTTGAATAAAGCCAAGTAATATGAAAGGGAGCTTTTAGATCAAATGCATGTCTTGTATGATAGTTAGGAGTACTAAGTCTTTTAGCTTAGCTAGTTAGCCTCCAGTTCTACAGACCATCAAGGCTTAGCCACTTCCTCCTCCCACTAAAGCTCAAGCTTTGCACAAAATTTGGAAGGCAACACCGTGTAGTCTGTAGACTTGGCAAATTTTCCCTTCCCAGGGTTGTAACTTCTGTTGGGTATTGCCTCAATAATGCATGAAGGAATTACTGGGAAAACAAGTCTAGCGTCTGTTACACAACACAGACTCCATTTTCTACAAAGTCTTCTAAGCAAAGTATTTCCCTAACGGATCAATCATGGATGAGGATGTTAAGGATGGAGGCTCATATGCTTGGCAAAGCATTTTAAAGGTGAGGAAGGTGAAAAATTTGGGTTCTATTTGGCGAATAGGAGATGGAAAAAAAAAAAAAAAAAAAAAGAGTGAAGATTTAAGGTGATAAATGGTTACTTGACTTGACCTCCAGTAAAGTCATTTCCACTCAAAAGAGCTTGCCTATGGATTCCGGGGTTTATGCCCTTATCAATGAGGATGGTCCAAGCTAGTTAAAGTATTGGGTTGTCAATGAATTTTTACCCCATGAAGCTATCTCTATCTTGAGTTTGCCCCTCAGTTATCACAGCACTACTGATAAGCTGATTTATTGGCAGAGTACAACTCAAGGCACTTACACAACAAAGAGTGCCTATAAGTTGCTTATGGACAATGAGGCCTCAACAAGGCCTAGTACTTTGAATCCTACTACGCTATCAGGGTTTTTGGAAAAAGATTTGGGGCTTGAAAGTGCCTAATAAAGTTAAACATTTTGTTTGGAGGGCATGTAATGAAGTTTTGCCTACTAAGAAGAATTTATTCCATAGGAATGTTACTAAGTCTGCAATATGTGGTGGTTGAAACTCTAAGTTGGAGGACACAATTCATGCTTTGTTACAAAGCCAATTGAGTTTGTTGGTTACTTTGAGGGAACCAAGACCTCTTAATTGATAGATAGACTACTTCGAGGGAGTCCAAACCTCCAAAGTGAATACTCACTCAATAATAATATTTTTCAGCTTTCTTTTTTATTAATCAACATCAAGACATATAAATAGATGGATTTACAAGATAAAGCTAACATTTAAATTCAAAAGAAACCTAATCTTTATCTACTACAAGTAGATAAGATTTATTCAAATACTAAGCTAACAATCTATCCTATCATTATCTAATAATCCAACTCCTAAGAAAATCTCAAATAATAAAATTAAATAAAAACTAAGCCTGTAACATTCCTCCTCCCTTGAAATTAGCCCTTGTCCTCAAGGGTTTAATCTGAAAATGATTGTTGCATAAGAGCTCGATCTTCCCAAGTTGCTTCTCACCTACTGGATCACTTCTTGGGCTTAAAAGGATCTTATGACCAGGTATCTGTAGAGATGGAAAGCTATATGGTGCTGCAAAACTATCTTTAACCTGATTTAAAAGTTGTTGCATGCGTGAATAGTGTGAAGGTGGAATGATTTGATTTTGTGGAGCTCCCATGGTCTTCTTATCTTTGAGTTTGCATTGCCCACCACTTTCCTTAGTTAGCTTCTCTTATTTACAGAGAGCCAAATTTGTCTCTTTGGTTGCACATTGCCCACTATCCTCTTTAGTTGGTGTCTCTTGTTCATATCTAGCCAAACGCAAGGACTTGCATATCATTTGCATTTTTTTGATACTTTCAACTACTAAAGATTGTACTCTTTCAGTTTGTCCATGCATTCCAACAATTGTTCCAACCATTGTTCCTTCATGCTTGGCTCTAATACCAATTGTTACAAACCCAATTGAGTTTGTTGGTTACTTCAAGGGAACCAAGACCTCCTAATTGATATATAGACTACTTCGAGAGAGTCCAAACCTCCAAAGTGAACACTCAGTCAATAATAATATTTTTTGTTCACAGTTAATAATAATATTTTCCAAAGTGTTACATACCAACTGCCATACTAGATTGGTTCTAGCTTTTGAATTTTTTTAGGAGTTTATCTTTATCTTAGCTATTTATTATTATCTGATATTTCAAGTATTTGATATTTAATAGGATAGCAATTGCCTTTATCCTTATTAGATTAGTAGGCTAGCAATTGTAGGAATTGTTCCTATTGTTTAGGTGTTGGATTTGTTTTTATGTTTAGTTGTAAGCCTATATTAGGCCTATTATGATTAATAAAGAGGTATGAGAATATTTTAGTAAAAATCAAGCTTTGCTTGTTAAGGAGGTCTCAATTATCCCTCGAAGTATAACCATATATTTCCTCTTGTCTACTGTTTTATTTCTAAAAATACTTAGATCTAACCATAACCCCTCGAGGGAAAAGAGGAGCTGCACATGCATGTGGCTGTGGAGGGGGTCGTATCAAATTGGTATCAAAGCAGCTAATGGCTGAGAATCGGGTGGACAAATTGGAAGGTGAGGTTAACAACCTGACTTCCATGGTTTCGAAACAACAAAAGATGATGAAGGAGATACATGGAATGCTTGCTGCAATGCATACTCATTTTGACAACCTTTCAAGTAATCATAGCAGTGAGAGTTCTCACAAGCATGGTGAAGGGGAAAGGTCTTCAGGTAGATTCAACTCAGGACCATCCGGCTCACACAGTGCTGTCATTCCAAGGGTGACAAAACTAGATTTCCCATGCTTCAACAGAAATGAAGATCCAACTAGTTGGATCTACCGTGCAGAGCAATTTTTTGAATTCCAAAATATTACTGAGGATGAAAAATTTCATTGGTTGCCTACCATTTGGAGGGGGATGCATAATTATGGTACCAATTACTAAAGGAAGTAGAGAGAGTAATCACTTGGCCTCTCCTCAAAGAAGGCTTGTACCATGTTATGGCCCAACAAAGTTTGATGACTTCTTTGGTGATCTAATGAAGCTCAAGCAAATGGGATTTGTGAAAGAGTATCAAAGCCAACAAGTGGGTTGCTTCATTAGTGGTCTTAAAAGAACATATATGAATTGATGTTCAAGCACTCAAACCGGCTTCTGCAGTGGGCAATTTCAACATCAACAACCTCCATCTAAAGAAAATGAAGAGCCTTTGCCTCTATCTCTTAGCAAAGTGAGTACAACTACTAAAACTATCAAAAAGAGAGGCAGGACAAGGGCTTGTGCTAATTGTGGTGAGAATTTTGCACTAGGACATCAATGTAAGAAGCTATTTTTTATTGAGGTGTGTTGGCCGGATGAGCATGGAGAAGGATTCCTTGAGGACAAGGGATGCTTTTAAGGGGAAGGAAGTGTTACGTACCAACTCTATACCAGATACCAGATTGGTTCTAGCTTTTGAATTTGTTTAGGAGTTTATCTTTATCTTATTTATTGATTGTTATCTGATATTTCAAGTATTTGTTATTTAATAGGATAGCAATTGCCTTTATCCTTATTAGATTAGTAGGCTAGCAATTTTAGGAATTGTTTCTATCATTTAGGTGTTGGATTTGTTTTTACGTTCAGTTGTAAGACTATATAAGGCCTATTATGATTAATAAAGAGGTATGAGAATATTTTAGTAAAACTCAAGCTTTGGTTGTTAAGAAGGTCTTGGTTATCCCTCGAAGTATAACCATATATTTCCTCTTGTCTACTGTTTTATTTTTGAAAATCCTTAGATCTAACCATAGCCCCTCGAGGGAAAATAGGAGCTTCTCGTAGCCATGGAGGGGGTAGTATCACACTCTTTGGGGATGTCAAAGAATTAAAGATGTTAGGTGGGAGGATAAGTTCTATCGGACAAGATTATTTGAACACTTCGTAGATTTCAGGAATTTGTTTTTGGGAGTTTTGAACTTTGATGATTCGAAATTAGCAAATCGATTCATTATGGTAGGGTCGAGTATCTGGTTCAAGAGGAATGCAGATCGTACGGTGCAAGGATCACTACCATACCATCAAATCTACTTTGATACAGTGGCAAGACTACAAGAATTCTATGCCATTTTCATACCATCTAGTTTGCCTCAGCCTCTGTTTCAGTTTGAGCGTTGGGTACCCCCCCTGATCCGCCTTTTTACAAAGCTAACTTTGATAGAGCTCTTTTTAAGGGCACCTCATCAGCTGGCATTGGAGTTGTTAGAGACTTTAAAGGTAATGTTATCAGAGCTTTGTCTGAATGGATTGGTCTACCTCCATCCGAGGTGGAGGTGGAAGCTCTTGCTTGCAGGAGAGCTATTTCTTTTGCCATTGAAATTGGTCTATGTTGACGTGGGTGGCTTGAATTGCCATTGAAGCCCAAGCCCATTTGTTGATAAGTCGGTCAAGGATGACCGAATACAACTAGGAATGTATCTCCTAGTAATAGCAATAGCCGGCCTATAATATATATATATATATATATATATTAGGTTTGTGTTGTAGGAAAATAGAGATTATTCTAATTAACCTAGTGAGCAGCAGCCGCATGAGAGAAAATAGAGAAAAGAGAGGCAGCCAGCTTCTATTCTTATTGTTTCTGTGAGAGAGTGCTAGGGTGTATTGGGAATTGGGTTTCTTGAGAGTGTTCTTTTGCACTATTGTATCTCCCTATTTTTTATAGTGAAATTTCTCCATCGTCTCCGTGGAGGTAGGCAGTTTGCCGAACCACGTAAATTCTTGTGTTCTTTGTATGTGCTTGTTATTTAATTTCCGCTTATTTACTGTTATTGATTTGAGTCCTGGGGTGCTATCTACACTACAAGTGGTATCAGAGTCAGGTTAGGATTCAATCCTTTGAATACAATAAAGATGTCAAGCACAAAGTATGATGTAGAGAAGTTTTGTGGTAAGGGAAATTTTTCACTTTGGCAAAGGCGGATGAAGGATCTTCTAATTCAACAAGGAGTTCATAAGGCCTTGCTTGGGAAGGAGAAGAAACTGGAAATGATGAAGGATGTAGAATGGGTAGAGATGGATGAGAAAGCAGCTAGAGCTATTCGTCTTAACCTAGGTGATGAGGTCATTCACAACATCCTAGAAGAAAAGATCGCAAAGGAGGTTTGGGAAAAACTAGAAGGTCTTTATATGAGAAAGAATTTGGCGAACAAGTTGTATGTGAAAAAGCAACTATATAGATTGCATATGAAGGAGGGTTCTGATCTGTTGGACCATCTCAACATGTTTAACATGTTGAACACCCAACTGTCAAGTTTTGGGGTGAATTATGAGGATGAAGATAAAGCGTTACTCTTATTAGCGTCACTTCCTACTTCTTTTGATCATCTAGTGACTACGTTGATGTACGGGAAAGAGACTATAGTACTCAAGGAGGTGACTAGTGCTCTCTTGTCACATATAAAGATGAAGCAAGATGGTAATGGTTCTCAGGCTGATGGACTTATTGTAAAGTCTGAGTCAAGCAATAGAGGTAGAAGCAGGTCAAGAGGACGGAACTCCAACAGGAACAGATCACAGTCTAAATCACATGCAAAGAAAGACGTAGAGTGCTTTTATTGTCACAAGAACGGGCACTATAAGAATCAGTGTAAAGAGTTGAAAGAGCATTTAGAGGAGAAGAAGAATGGAAAGAAGCCCCTAGAATCAGCTAGTGTTGCTGAAGAAACATCAGATGACAGTGAAGTTGGTGCAGATTTACTTTCAGTCTCATCAAGTAACAATGTTTTATTGGAATCTTGGGTTTTAGATTCAGCATGCTCATATCATATGACTCCAAAGAAAGATTGGTTTGACACATATAAGCCTTACAACGGTGGTATGATCCAAATGGGTAATGATGCTACATGCTCGGTTATTGGGATTGGTACCGTGAAGATCAAGATGTTTGATGGAGTTGTGAGAGTTCTTAGTAATGTCAGACATGTTCCAGATCTTAGAAAGAATTTAATTTCTTTAGGAGTGTTGGATGATTTGGGTTATTCATACTCATCAAAGGGTGGAATCATGAAGATTACCAAAAGTGCTTTGATGGTGATGAAGGGACAGAAAATAAGCACGCTTTACAGATTGATTGGGAACATAGTTGTAGGAAGAGTTGCAGTCACCACTCCGGTGGAGTCTAGCACTGACGACACAAAATTATGGCATATGCGACTTGGCCATATTGGTGAACGTGGTATGTTAGAGTTGCACAAGAGAAATTTATTGAAAGGGATGAAGACATGCAAGCTAGACTTCTGCAAGTATTGTATGTATAGGAAGCAGCATAGAGTCAGTTTTAAGACAGGCTCTCATACAAGTAAGGGTGTTCTTGACTACATTCATTCAGATGTTTGGGTCCAGTATCAGTTTCTTCTCATAGCGGTGCTCAGTATTTCGTCACTTTCATTGATGACTACTCTAGAAAGGTATGGATTTATTTTATGAAGCATAAGTCTAATGTGTTTGGCATATTTAAAAGGTGGAAAGCACAGGTTGAGAATCAGACTGGCAGGAAAATAAAATACCTTAGAACAAATAATGGACTAGAGTATAGAGATAAAGAATTCATAAGATTTTGTGAATTAGAAGGCATTACTCGTCATTTCACAGTTAAAGGAACTCCACAGCAGAATGGGGTTGTAGAGAGAATGAACAAAACCTTAGCAGAAAGAGCCAGATGCATGAGATTGAATGCAGGGTTGCCTAAGGTGTTCTAGGCAGAGACAGTTAATACAGCAAGCTTCATTATTAATAGATCTCCATCTTCATCCATTGATTTCAAGATTCTAGAAGAGGTTTGGTCAGGTAAACCAGTTGATTATTCGAGTCTAAAAATCTTTGATTGTCCAGCTTATGTGCATGTGCAGAATGGAGAGCGTTCTAAATTGGATTCGAAGTCAAGAAAATGCGTATTTCTTGGTTTTAAAAAAGGTGTTAAAGGCTACAGGCTTTGAGATCCAATCTCAAAGAAAACGGTGACCAGCAGAGATGTCATATTTGATGATGCATTTATGTTGAAACAGAATGAAGCAGAGACATGTGATGATAGTCCACAGGAGAAATTAACTGTTGAGGTGGAGCTTGACGAGAATAGTTCACCTAATGATAAGGCTGATGTTGAGATTGATCCACAGCAGCAATAAGAAGAGTCTTATTCAATTGCTAAAGGTAGAGAGAAGCGGGTTCACAAAGCACCACAGAGATATGGCTTTGAAGACATGGTTATTTTTGCTCTCATAACCAGCAGTGGAGATCCATTCACTTTGAAGGAGGCTATAAATAGGAAAGACAATGATAAATGGCTTGTAGCAATATCAGAAGAGATGGAGTCACTACAGAAGAATAAGACTAGGGAATTAGTGAAATTGCCCAAGGGAAAGAAGGCTATTGGTTGCAAGTGGATATTCCGTAAGAAAGAAGCATTGTCAGAAAAGGAAGGTGAAAAATTCAAGGCACGGTTAGTGGCAAAGGGTTACTCACAAAGAGAAGGAATTGATTATAATGAGATTTTTTCACTAGTTGTGAAGCACACCTCAATTCGAGTAATTCTAGGATTTGTGACAATGCATGACATGGAGTTAGAGCAGCTAGATGTGAAGACTGCATTCCTCCATGGAGATTTAGAAGAAGAGATTTACATGCAACAGCCCGAAGGCTTTAAAGAACCTGGCAAGGAAGATTATGTTTGTCTATTGAAGAGATCATTATATGGCTTGAAGTAGTCTCCCAGGCAATGGTATAAACGGTTTGATTCATTCATGGTCACACATGGGTACATGAGTTGTGAGTATGATTGTTGTGTTTATTTTAGAGTACTTGTTGATGGCTCTTATATATTTCTTGCTCTATATGTTGATGACATGTTAGTAGCTGCAAAGAGTAAGCAAGAAATTGTAAAGTTGAAGTCTTGGTTGAGTAGTGAATTTGACATGAAGGATCTTGGAGCAACCAAGAAGATTCTTGGGATAGAAATTCACCGAGATAGAAGGGTTATCTCAGAAGGGATATCTTAAGAAGGTGTTAGAGAGGTTTAGTATGCTTGATGCAAAACCTGTTAGTACACCTCTTTCTGCCCATTTTAAACTGTCCTCACAGTTGTGTCCAAGTTTAGATGAGGAGTCAAAAGTATATGTCTAAAGTGCCATATGCAAATGCAGTTGGGTGTCTTATGTATTTGATGGTGTGCACAAAGCCTGATATTTCTCATGCAGTCAGTGTGGTTAGTAGGTATATGGCAGATCCAGGCAAAGAGCATTGGAATGCAGTAAAGTGGATCTTTCAGTATCCTATTTGATCAGAGAGCTAGTACAGAAGCTGTGGGTTATGTGGATTCCAACTATGCAGGGGACCTTGATTCTAGAAAGTCCACAACAGGCTATGTGTTTAGGTTTGCTGGAGGCCCAATTTGCTGAAAGTCGACACTACAAGATGTAGTTGCTTATCCACTACAGAAGCAGAATATATGGCGATGACAGAGGCAGGAAAAGAAGCCGTTTGGCTTAGTGGACTGGTTAATGAGCTTGGTTTCAAGCAGGATAGCATGGTGCTACATTGTGATAGTCAGAGTGCAATTCATTTGGCGAAGAATTAGGTATATCGTGCAAGAACAAAGTATATTGCTGTGCGGTATCACAAGATCAGAGAATGGGTTTCGTCTGGTGATATTTCTTTGTCAAAGATTCTCACTAGTGAGAATGCCTCTGATATGTTAACAAAGCCAGTTTCCACAAACAAGTTCAAGCACTGCTTGGACTTGATTGGTGTTTGCAGCTTGTGAGCCATAAGGGCTAAGGTGGAGGCGATGGAGGAGTTTGCTAGTGTAGCTTGATCAATTCAAGCCAAGGTGGAGATTTGTTGATGTGGGTGGCTTGAATTGCCATTGAAGCCCAAGCCCATTTGTTGGTAAGTCGGTCAAGGATGACCGAATACAACTAGGAATGTATCTCCTAGTAATAGCCGGCCTATAATATATATATATATATATATATATATATTAGGTTTGTGTTGTAGGAAAATAGAGAATATTCTAATTAACCTAGTGAGCAGCAGCTGCATGAGAGAAAATAGAGAAAAGAGAGGCAGCCAGCTTCTATTCTTATTGTTTCTGTGAGAGAGTGCTAGGGTGTATTGGGAACTGGGTTTCTTGAGAGTGTTCTTTTGCACTATTGTATCTCCCTATTTTTTATAGTGAAATTTCTCCGTCGTTTCCGTGGAGGTAGGCAGTTTGCCGAACCACGTAAATTCTTGTGTTATTTGTGTATGCTTGTTATTTAATTTCCGCTTATTTACTGTTATTGATTTGAGTCCTGGGGTGCTATCTACACTACAGTCTGCAAGAAGTTGTTTCTGAAGGGGACTCCGAGACGATCATTAACTCTTTAAATTCAAATTGTTCTTCCCTTGCCCATTTTGGTCATCTAGTTGAAGATTGTGGAGTCCAGGTGGGCAACCTTAGGTTCTCTACTTTCACTCATGTGCGTAGAATCTGTAATGTGGTGGCAAAAAAAATTAGCTAAGAAAGCAAGATATTTGCTTTCCCCTCAATTTTGGCTTGAGGACATCCCTGTTGATGTCTCTCCATTTGTAATTCAGGACAGAAATTTTATGTCAAACCATTAATAAAATTCCAGTTAGTTTACTCAAAAAAAAAAAAAAAAAAAAAAAAAAAAAAAAAAAAAAAAAAAAAAAAAACTATTACGCATTTGTAATGGTTTTTATTTGTAGATTTCGAAGAAAGGGGACAAATGGTAGGATGGGCTTTAGACCTCTCTTGTAAATTTTGACTGCCATCAATGGCATCATCCCTAAAGTTCTCTTGTAAAAGCTCAATTATTGTTTCTTCATATCTATTTTAGAGGGTTCAAGAATGGAACTGGAGCTACTGTTCTTGTAAAGTGGTTTTTCTAAGTGATGAGTATCTTTGAAGTTGCAATGGTGGATAGGAGTGTTGTCACGAGAGGGGGTAGTATCTGCAGAAATCACAAGCTAGTAAAAAGGCTTAGACACAAATATAAACTATAGTCTCCCTTTTTTTTTTTTAATAAAAAGAGTCTATGCCTTTATGAGATAGAAGTTAAAAAGTAAATACGTATAAGTAAGCGAAATTTTGAAACAAATTGAAAACAACTCTCACCACCACTGACACTGAAGAAATCATCAAAATCAGATTCTAAGTAGACTGTAGATCAATATATACTTTTTTTTTTTTTTACTCCCTCTTTAGAACCTGCATAACGAGCACCATTCTGTTAAAGTTGATATATAGTTCATGACGAAGTCAAGAGGAAATGGGCGTAATGGTTTGAAAATGTAAAACAGTTTACTAAAATGTGTAAGCTACGGAATTCAAAATCTCCCAACTTTTGCCTACAGTCAATGGCAGAGCTAGGGATTTATTTTTGGGGGCCGTATATATATAATTTTTTTTTTTTTTTTTTGTATGAAATCTAAAATAGTAATGTAAAATGCTTCATAACTTAATAATTGCTACTATAAACAACAACTAAATACATGTTAATATAATAGTATATACTGTATATTTTAATTAAACTAATCAAGTACATTTATAAATTATAATCCCATATGGTATATAATATATTGATTATTATAATAACAAATAATATATTATAAGGAAAATAAAAAAGAAAGCAAATGGAAAGTAAAGTGAAGAAATCAAAAGAAAGCAAATGAAAAGTAAAGTAACATAGGAGCATTGTATAGGGGTGAGGGGTTTATGGAAGCTTCAAGCTTGTCTTTCACTTTTTCTTGTCTAGTCTAGTGACACATAACTTTTACTTCTTACTAGCCTCTAAGCACGTGCTCACGCGCGTGCTCAGAGGCTCTTCTATTTTTTGGGTAAGGGTTAATTTAGAGCATTTATTATAATTTGGGATTACTTCATTTTCCAATCACAAAAAAATCTAGGGGTGTGATTGGAAAATTATTTCTCCACACATGACACTCATCACACCCCTAGGTTTTTTTTGTTATTGGAAAATATAGTAATCCCAAATTATAATAAATGCTCTAAATTAACCTTTACCCAAAAAATAGAAGAGCCTCTGAGCACATGCCTGAGCACGTGCTTAGAGGCTAGTTCTATGTAATTTTTGTTCCTCTCCAGTGGATATACTATTGGTTCGTGAAATGGCATTACTATCTTTTGGTAAGCTTTACAATATTGAGAATTTGTTATATTCCATAATTGCCTGAGATCATTTATTTATTGATTTATAAAGCTTAATTGGTTTTTTAGGCAGTGGGGTATTGAATTCTGATGGCAAATTTGTGTTTTTGGTTATGTTGGTACTAAACATAAGCTCATGTGTATCTCACGTTTTCCTCTTTTTTTTAAATCTCTTCCATATTTTCAAAAAAAAAAAAGACGCCTACAATAAAACTACTACTATAATTATTTTACTACACATAATACTCATCACACCCCTAGGTTTTTTTTTTTTTTTTTTTTTTTTTTTTTTTTTGTAATTAGAAAATGCATTAATCCCCAATTATAATAAATGCTCTAAATTAACCCTTACCCAAAAAATAGAAGAGCCTTTGAGTATGCGCATGAGCGCGTGCTCAGAGGCTAGTATAATGTAAATATCCTTAATCCAATACTAAAATATTTGTAATTTTTTTTATTACTTTAAAGCCTACAAAGCATTTACTATTCAAGAAAAAAATAAAAAAGCCTGAATACAATTTATGTTCCTTGTAATTAGAATATAGAATCTATCGATAACAAATCCAGAGAAAGGGGTTTCCGTATAGCCTAACCCATTATGTATGTTGCGGGTTCTTTAGACAGGGGCTTCAAATTTGGGAAGAAATAGACCATTCCATTCCTTATGTGGATAGAATTGATCACTTGACTTAGCATCCACTCCAAGTGTGTTGTATTTGGCAGCTTTAATCCCTTGTTTACGGGCATCAAGGAACTCAAAATTAAGTTTCTTTCTTGTTAAAACTTGAAAATAGTATAACAAAGTAGCACAAAGGAAAATGTGGGTGTGTAAAAGATTTGTTAAATTTCTTTTGAAAATTTGAAATTTACCAAAAAAAAAAAAAAAAAATTGTTCATGGACATCCTGGTTTTTTGGAGCCATAATTTGCTAATAAAATTGTATAAGAAATTCTAAAATCTAAAAAAAAAGAAAAAAAGAAAAAAAAGAAGAAGGAAATAGGAAAAAAAAACTCTAAGGTATAGATATAGACATGAATATCAATCCACCGAATTGTTGATCCTTACTTAGCCGAGTGCAAGACATTGATCCATTACCAGAAGACCTTATCTGTGCAAATCTTCTACAAAATACACAAAACCAACATACAAAATCAACATGCCATAATTTGCTGATAGAATTATATAAGAAAATGTAAAATTAAAAAAAAAATTAAAAAAAAAAGATTTGGCCGCAATAAGGCAGTAAACAAAAAACTAAAAATTTAAAAAGAACATATGAGAGAGAGAGAGAGAGAGAGAGAGAGAGAGAGAGAGAGAGATGCCTAGCATATAAATGAGATACACCAACAACTGTATCAAATTTTTGCCAATAAATTTCCACCTACACACCACCAAATTGAAACAAATAAATAAATCACAACCTATGATAATCACAACACATAAAAACTAAAATGTCAATAATAGAATACATAAGGAAAGATACAAATCTTTTATTTTTCTGGTTTGATACCAGACCTCTAGGGCTCTTAACGTATCAAAGACTTTTTTTTCTTTTCTTTTTTTTTTTTTTCTTTTTTTTGAATTTGAATTTGCTTAAAAGATGGGATGTGAGGATAAGAATGGATAAAGTCAAATAAAATTGTAATTGCTAGACTCCTAACTGTTTGATGATAATGGGGAGTTAATTTTTATTTTATTTATTTATTTTATATGAGGGGAGTTTAAACTTGTACGTGGGTGAAAGAGGGGGTGAATTTTCTTTTTTATTTATTTATTTTTTTTTTAGAAGAGAGTGGATGAATATTCAGTAGAGTGTTTTTTTATTGTTCAAAAGATAATTGTTTTGATAATTGTATGGATTGAGATAAGAATTGTGGTAACATTTACTTTTATTTTTTTGTATAAAAATAATTGAAGTATTTGAATTTTAATAGACAACAAATTAATACACATAAGAATCAATCATTTGAATATAAATGGGTGGTAAGAATAACAGTTTTTTTTTTTTTTTTTTTTCCTTTTATGCGTGAAGGGTTTTCTTTTTTCTTTTGTACTGATTTGATTTTGGAGCGCAACTAATACATTTTGAATGAGAAGTTATTTTATTTTATTTTTTTTAGGATATTGGGAAGTTGTTCCTTCTCAAAAAAGCGTGTAATACCCTCAAAAATAAAAAAAGTAGCGTAAATTCCTATTAAAAATAAATAAATAAAAAAGAGTTTGTGTTAGTTTTAAATTGAGAAACAAATTAAATAGTGTAACGTAAATTCCTAAAAATTAAACAAACACCAAACTCAAGCAACACAATCTTCATTCAAAAAAGAAACAACACAATCCATTAAAGCAATTCTCCACATTTTTAAGTCTAAACATAAACTTTTACGCAGTACATCAACTTTACCAAACACAAAAAGAAGTTTTGAAGAATCACAAACTTACCTATACACCTCTCTTGTGTGCTCCATGTCTTGGGGGAGTCAAGCTCTTCGTACATGGCATAATTAATCCTATAAAACAAAAGGCAAAAGGCAAACAATCAGCAACAAAGTTTAAGCATACGAAATCCAATTAAGCCAATTTCAATCCAAATTCTCAAACAGCAATACCTACAATAAGTAAATATATCACTGCCATTACGATTTCTCTCTCGTAAATCTCTCTAATTCTCTCCTTATCCCCTAAAAAAAGAAGAAGCATAAATTCCTACATCTAAAAGAGGAAGAAGCGTAAAGATAATAGTGGTTTGTTATCAAAGAGTTTGTGTTTAATTTAAATTGGAAAACCAAGTAGCGTAATCCCCTAAAAAAAGAAGAGTAAATTCCTACGCCTAAAAAAAAGCGTAAATTATTATTATTATTATTATTATTATTATTATTATTATTATTATTATTATTATAAAAAATTAAAAAAAAAAAAAACCAAATAGCGTAGTAAATTCCAAAAAAAAAAAAAAAAAAAAAAAAAAAACCAAAAGGGAGTTTGCAAAAAGAAAAAGAAAGAGCCCTAACCAATATCCTTTCTCAAGCCGCCAATTCAAGCACAAACCCTCTTGTTTGAAACATGGGTAATAAGCAACTGCCAAACACCTTTTGAATCCCTAATCACATTCACCCACAGCCCATGGGTAAGTACTTGGCAGCCATGGCAGGTAAGAACTCAAAAAAAGTCAATGATAAACAAAAAAAAAAAAAAAAAAAAAAAAAAAGGAACTTACAAAAGATAGAACTTGAAAAGCTGTTGGAGTCTCAAATCTAAAAGAAAAAGAAGAAAGAAAAGGATGTAAAGTTAAATTGAATGTCTACAACATGAAGGAACCATTTATTTCAAAATTACATTTAAAAAAAGAAGAAGAAGAAAAAAAAAAGAGTAGAACTTAAAGAAAGTCAATCATAAATAAAAGAAAAGAAAACAAAGAGGAACTTGCAAAAAATAGAACCTGAAAATTTGTTAAAGCCTTTGACAGTAAATGTCTTTAATCTGAAGAAAAAGAAAGGAAGATGTAAAGCTAAACTAAATGTTTTCAATCTGAAGAAGAATGAGAGAGAGAAAGTGAGATAGAAACTGCAAAGTGTACGTGAGTTTGTAGTTTTAAAGTGTAGGAGTTTTAATTTATATATCGATTCCCGGTAGTTGAAAACTTGTAAGTGGGTATGATGAGGGTATCTTAGGCATGAAAAATGTGGAATCCAAACAGGGGAAACCCCTTAAATAGTAGTATAGATATTGTAAACACAAAATTGCAGCAATAGTGGAAAAATGAAATAACTAAAAAAAAAGAAAGAAAAGACAAATGCCAACAAAGACAGAAAGAGTGAAAGAGATAGGAAAAAGTATTTTATATCAAATGATATCACGTCATCCGTGTTAACATCCAATAAACAAGAGACATTTGTGCAAAAATAACTATCCACTAACACGTGTTTATCATTTGTTAGTTGATTAGTTATTTTTTGCTGACATGTCTTACAATTATTGGATTTTGATACCATTAACATGGTATCATTTGATACCAAATATTTGAGAGAGAGAGAGAGAGAGAGAGAGAGAGAGAGAGAGAGAGAGAGAGAGAGAGAGAGAGAGAGAGAGAGAGAGAGAGTCACTTGTGAGAGCATTATGAGCAAAATTTTTTGCAATTGTGTGGGGGACTTGGTGGTGCGATAAATCAACAAAGCTGTTGATCTTTCAATTTTTCTACTATGGTGGTACAAGTATGCCCTAGATGTGTGTTGGGATGAAAATTAGAATTTTTTTCTCTTTTATTTGTTGAGGTAATTGTTAAAATACCTATGTTTTCATTTTAAAAATGCTAAATGTTTAATAATTGTAATTTTTTGACATGCATATTTATGGATTGTATCCTATTTAAATGAAAGTTATGTTTATTTTTAGACTTTCTTAAATATATATATATATATATATATGTATGTATATTATCGGGTATGGGGGGCCAAAATGATAAGGTTCTTTTAAAAATTTTCAAATTATTTATACAATTTGATTTTCAAATCATAATGCTCTGCCACTAACCCACTGTTGATTTATACATTCCTTGATAGGACATAAAGGTGTGATGAAAGGAAATATAAAAAAAAGAATCAACAAAAAAAGTAAAGAATATATAGGCATTTTCTCACCTGTTTTTCTAATATTTTGGGAAAATTAAAAATTTTGGGTTGGATAGAAAATTAATTTTCTCTCCTTTTTAACTTCTTTCCACTTTTCTAATCAATCCATCTTCCATTCTTTGTTTACCATTTTCTTTACTCTCACTTTTCCACCCAACCAAATGCACTTTTGAATGTCTAAAAGACACCCAACAGTCCCAACCCAACAACGTTGGTGTACAATGAAGGCCATAGAAATTGCTATTTATAATCATCTCCTTTGGCTTCTACCACACTACTGAAAAGTTACAAAATTTCACAGCCCAATAAACATACAATAAAATTTATTTTATCAGACATTATTACTATATTACAGCTTCCTTCCTCCTCCATCATTGCAATTTTATCTTCTTTCCGTTGGAATGTCAACATTTGCATGTAGACATTCACTCTTCAAAATCAAAAGATGATTTGCCTTCATTTAAAGAGGGTAATTCTATAGTCAATGTGCTAAAACATCAAACTGATTATTGTTTACCCTGCAAGTGCCAAGAGATCTAATGAATGCATAAAATAATACTAGACCACATTGTAGAAAAGGAAAACCAAAAAAAAAAATAATCCAAGAAGCATTTCAGTGGACAAGTGTACAAAACCACTATGATGAAGGACTAAGGAGCCACCAAAACTGTCACATAATTTTTGTAGATTCAAGCTAAAATAATACATCATCCTCATCAATAAATCAAGTTATTTGAACCAAATCAAAATCATTTTCAACAAAAAAATGACAAAATCTACAAAACTTCAAGTCATACTGTTATGGATCATATGATATCAAAGAAAACAAGAACCATCATTATTACAACAATGCGAACATATAAGATTAGAAAAAGACAAGTTGATAATTATGTAGAATATGGTGGGTTTGAAGATCAAAAAAGGCTAGTTTGAAGGACTTGAAGATCCTTCAAGAAGTCTTTCTTCCTGTGTTGGCAAAGATTGCTGCAAGTGGTGGGGAGTGGGCTTTAGCAATCAAATAGGTAACATTATAAAACTTGACCTCAAAAGGCCATATTTCTGTGATCTAATGTCTGATGATACTTCAACAGGTGTTTTATCTCCTTCTTTGCTTGATTTAAAATATCTAAATTACTTGGACCTGAGCAACAATAAATTAATTTCACAGAATTCCCGTCTCAAATTTTATTGGTTCTCTCAATAAGTCGAGTTACCTTAATATCTTTTATGCATCCTATGGGGGGTTTAGGCCTAGAAAATCAGTATCAGCCCACTTAACTAAGGCCCAAGATCGGCCTAAGTAGCCAAAGCTAGTCCATAAGATGGAAGTAGACCCAAATCCAGTTGAAGTGAGCCCAGCTCGACGACACGTATGTTGGGACTTAGAAATTATCGTTCGGGGGAATCCCATAGTGTTCGGCCCACTATCGACTAATGAGGTGGTGGGAAATTGATGAAGAAATGATTAAATTCAAGTCGGTTGCCGAGAGTTGTTAGTGCCTTTGGGGAGCTCACTACCGAATGCTATTTGGCATTTGGAACAAGTTTCAAGAGGATCCTTAGAAGGCATGATGGTTTATTGGGATTCTGGTGAAAGTGCAAATGCATGGAAACTGGTGAAACAATAATGATTGGAACCCCATTAAGGAGATACTATACAAGGAGATGGAAGACAAACAAGAAGGGGGTGGGAAAAACTGGAAAAAAGAGGGAAGGAGAGAAAATAGAGAGAGATGGAGTGCAAGTAAAGAAGGGAGAAGAACAATCAGAGGGGAAGTGGGTGTAGGTCTAAAAACTCACAGAGATAACAAAAATTGGACTATCCAATTTGTGTTTGAAGCCGTTTCCCATAGGATTGTTAGGAAACCCACTAATAGATAAATTGGGGGCCCAAATCCTTTGTCCAGGACATCAGCTCTCACAAGTTTAGGGACCATAATTGGCACCGTCTGTGAAATCCTACTCAACAAGAGGCTTCGAGCTAGCTTGATATCATCCAAATTTGGAGGGTCTGCATGTTGATGAAGGCTCAGTTGAAGGAAATCATTTGAGGGCTTCCTCAAAGGGTCGTAGAAGGGAATAGCAACATATGCAAGAAGGGTATCAGACCAGACTTGATTCTAACGAGGGGTCCTCGTAAGGGAAACGAACTGTGTCTTATATCCCTAAGTGATCTCATTGCAGTGACTGGGAATGAGAGTTGTAGAATTACGAAAGCAAGTTAAGGACCTGGAGATTTAGTTGAGAGGTCAGCGCTGTAGGAAGGACCATGAGGACTCGTCTAATGACCCCAACTACACAGAGGAGAGTCATTTCGTGGTGGCAGTTCCCATTGGTCGAAGGACAAATCTCACAAAACCATAGGGCATCATCATGAATCTCCCTATTGTGATAGGCACGGGCATCATAATGCCATGTTGGATGCAATGAGCCAGACATTGAGGAGAGCTGCCCGTTCACCCTTTTCCGATGAAATAGAACGTATAGAAATGCAAAGGCGTTTCACCCGCCCTCTGTTTACCATTTATGACAGAAAAACCGATCCAGTGGAGCATGTAAGTCACTATATTCAGATGATGTTTCTTTGTTCCCAAAACGATGGTTTAATGTGCAAGGTGTTATTTCCAGCCTCAGGCCAACGATAATGAGGTGCTTTAATGGTTTAAGAAAATGCTCTATTCGCAATTTCAGGGAGTTGATGCAGGCATTCAGAGCGCGATTCATAATGTGCAGTAAGGTCCCCCAAGTGATTGATGCACTGTTGTCCATGAGGATGAAGAGTGGGGAGACCCTCCGATCTTATGCAAATAGGTACTGGGAATTATATAATGAAATAGAAGGGGGAAATGAGCATGTGGCCGCCAGTACCTTCAGGCTTAGGCTCCCCTAGGAGTTGGAATTGAGGGACTCTCTAACTATGTGTCCTTTTGAGAACATGCACTAGCTTATGAGAAGGATTGAGGAGTATAAGAAATTGGAAGACGACAGGCTACAAGGCAAAGGCAAAGCCTCGACCTCTTCTCACAATACAACAAAGATTATCATCCCGGGAGATTTTAGCAGAGAACTAGGAGGGAGCCAAGGGTCCTGAGTATGGACTTGGCGTAGCAGACCAAGGGAGTTAATGTGAGGTTTAAGGAGCCTGTCTATAAGATTCTTGAGTGCATCAAGAATGAATCTTACTTTCGATGGCCGGGGAAGATGGGTGGGGACCCGACTTGAAGGAATCAGAGCTTGTATTATACTTACCATACAAAGAAAGGTTATACTACCGAGCAATGCCGTATGTTGAAGGGCCACTTATAGCAACTTGTAAAGGCAGGGCATTTGAAGGAATTTGTGGTAGCCAAAGAAGGGTAAATGTAGGCCAAGACTTGGGAAGCTGAAGTAGCAATGCACTTCCCTCACCCCTGGAATTGTTGAGGTCATTCATGCAACTTCCATTGGAGTAAGTGTAAGCCATCGAAGGGGCATACAGAGTGTAGTGACCCTACCTGAGGCAGAGGCCATAGACTGACCTGAGAAGAAACTCAAGATGACTTCGATCCCGATCACTTTTGGTGAAGCAAACTTGGAAGGAACGTCCCAGCCACATGATGATGCCTTGCTGGTGGCTTTGCAAATTAGTGGATTCTTAGTGAAGAGAGTCATGATAGATTAAGGGAGTGGAGCTGAGATCATGTACCCCGATCTATATAAGGGGCTAGGGTTGAAACCAGAGGATGTGAGTAAGTATGACACACCACTAGTAGGATTTGATGGGAAAGTAGTAATGCCTGAAGGGCAGATAAAAATCTCGGTAGTAACTGAGAGAAAAGAGGTCGAAGTAAATTTCATAGTGGTTAATGCCTTTTCACCATACACTGCGATTTTGGGATGGCCTGGGATTCATGCTATGGGGGTAGTACCTTCTATGTTGCACCAGAAGATTAAATTCCCTACTGAAGATGGGGTTGCTATGGCCTGAGTCGACCAAAAGGTAGCAAGACAGTGCTAGGTGGAGGCGATAAATCACAAGATTAAGCAGAAGGAGCAAGTTGAAACAGAGCAATTATAGCAATTACAGGGTGTAGAAAGCCTATCAGGGGTAGACAGTACGAAGGAATTAGTTCAAGTATGAATTTTGCCTTACATTGACAGGTACTTTAGGATAGTGAAAAGTTTACAAGTAGAAGATCGAGTAGAAGTTCTTCTGTCATTAATATAGAATTTGGATGTGTTTGCATGGAATCCGTACAAAGTGCCCAGGGTGGACTCGACTTTCATTACACATCAGTTGAATGTAGATCCTCTGGTCACGCCAAAAAAGTAGAAACCGAGGAGATCGGAAAAACCACGCGTGGAAGCAGTGAAGGAGGAAGTGAAGAAATTGAAGCAGACACTGGGCCATAAAGGAGGTGTTTTTCCCTGAGTGGTTATCTAATACGGTGGTAATGAAGAAGAAAAATGGGAAATGGAGAGTTTGTGTTGATTTTACCAATCTCAACCGAGCGTGCCCAAAGGATCCATTCCCTGTATCAAAGATAGATCAATTGGTAAACGCTATAGTTGGACACTAGAGAATGTGCTTTTTAGATGCCTTTCAAGGTTATCATTAGATCGCTTTAGCACCTGAGGATCAGGAGTAAACCTCTTTCATTACACCCGAGGGTAATTAACATTACATAGTGATGCCTTTTGGGTTAAAGAACGCAAAGGTTACATACCAACAAATGGTTACTCGGGTGTTCAAGGAGCAGATTGGGGAAACAATAGAAGTTTATATCGACAACATGGTGGTGAAGAATAGAAGAAACGAAGAGCGCATGCCTAACCTAGTAGAAGTTTTCGAAATATTGAGGCAACATAAGTTACGCTTCAATGCAAACAAATGTGTCTTCCGCATGGGGTCAGGTAAGTTCTTGGGTTACATGATAACTATGCGAGGAATAGAGGTCAACCCCGTTCAGATTACAGCAATTCAACAGCTAAACTGGTCCACTAACCCTAAAGAAGTGCAAAAACTTACTGGGATGATTGTCGCCCTGAATAGGTTCGTTTCAAGGTCAGCAAATAGGTGTAGACCATTCTTTTGATTGTTGAAGAAGTGGAAGGGTTTTCAGTGGATGGAGGAATGTGATACAACATTCGGAGACCTGAAGTCTTACTTGGCTAGCCTGCCTATTTTATCTCGACCCGAGCCTGAAGAAGATTTGTATATGTACTTGGTAGTTTTCGATCATGCAGTAAGCTCAATATTGCTAAGACATCAGAAGGGGATCCAAAGACCTGTATATTATCTTAACAAAACGTTGGTGGATGCAGAAACTCAGTATTTGCCGTTAGAAAAAATGGCATTAGCGTTGGTGCATGCTGCAAGGAAGCTGCCACATTATTTTCAAGCCCACATGGTGTAGGTGCTGACCAAGTACCCCCTACAGTCACTTTTGAGAAGGTTAGATTTCACTGGAAGGATAGCTAAATGGGGAACAAAACTTGGGATGTTTGACATACGGTACAAGCCAAGGAATTCTATTAAGGGTCAGGTGTTAGCAGACTTTGTAGCCTAATTCACCCCCACACCAAGAGTTCTTGTCAGGATATACCAGGTTATGGTTAAGAAATGGCGAGTGTATGTGGACAATGCGTCTAATACAAGAGGATTTGGGATCGGGGTTGTAACGATATCTCCCGAGGGGTTAACATTATAAAAATCATTAAGATTGAGTTTCAATGCTTCAAATAACGAAGCCGAGTGTGAAGCTCTCATTGTCAATCTCAGGGTGGTTCAGAAGCTTGGTGCCATGGAAGTTGAGGTATTCTCGAACTCGA
Organism: Quercus robur; assembly: GCF_932294415.1. NCBI lineage: Eukaryota > Viridiplantae > Streptophyta > Magnoliopsida > Fagales > Fagaceae > Quercus > Quercus robur. Next base: position 50,029,829 of record NC_065536.1, read on the forward strand.
AATTGGTGGTAAGTCAAATTGAAGGGAGCTTTAAGGCAAAGGATACCCATATGTCGCAATACTTGAAGTTGTTCAGGGCCCTACAAGCAACTTTTTAAAAAGTAAGCATCGTTAGAATATCGAGAAGTTAGAATAGTCATGCTAGTTCATTGGCCACTTTGGCTTCGTCTTCAGATGAATGTATTCCTCGAATGATCTCTGTAGAGTTATTGGAGCAGCCGAGTATAGAGCATCGTGCAATTATAGCATCAACTACAGTGTCTGAATCAAGCTGGATGGATCCTTATATTTCTTTCTTATCTGATGGATCTTTGCCAACTGATTCGAAAGAGTTAGAGAAAGTACGGAGAACATCGGCTCGTATTTGGCTATCTGAGGACAAAAGGTTATATCGATGTTCATTTGGAGGTCTTTATTTGTTATGTCTCCATCCGAGCAAAGTCACTGAACTTCTAGTTGAGCTACATGAAGCGATATGTGGTGGACATTTAAGAGGAAGGTTTCTGTCTCACCGAGCTATGACTCAGGGATTTTGGTGGCTGAGTATGCAGCGGGACATGGCCGACTACGTTAAAAAATGTGACCAATGCCAAAGGCATGCCCAATCATTCATCAACTGGGTGGAAACCTAAACCCGGTCACTAGCCCTTAGCCCTTCACACAATGGGGTCTGGATATAATTGGACCGTTCCCTCATATGACGGGAAACAAGAGGTTTGTGTTGGTGCTACTGATTATTTCAAAAAATTGGTCGACGTCGAAGCCGAAGCCTTGGCAAACATTAGGGATGTGGATGTAAAGAAATTTGTGTGGAGGAATATCGTTACAAGGTTCGAGGTACCCTAGGTGCTGATTTTGGATAATAGATTGCAGTTTGACAGTAAAGCCTTTCGAGAGTAGTGTAGTAATCTTGGAATAATTATTAGGTATTCATCACTAGCATATCCCCATAGCAATGGACAGGCAGAAGCAACGAATAAGACAATAGTTAATGGCTTGAAGAAAAGATTGGAAGGGGCAAATGTTTTGTGGGCCTACCGAACCACACCGAAGAAGTCAACGAGTGAGACTCCTTTCTCCATGATGTACGGAGCAGAGGCGGTAATACCAATCGAGATTAACTTGTCAAGCATGAGAGTTGCAAACTTCTCACGAAGCAATAATGACGCTCGAATTGTCAGGAATTTAGACTCCTTGGAGGAAAGACGAGACATGGTATCTATTTAGCTTACGGATTATGAATAGAAGTTGGCCCGAGGGTATAACAGGAATGTAAAGCCCAAGGAGTTTGTAGTAGGAGACCTTGTTTTGGGAAAAATGGTGGGGAATATGAAAGATTAGAGTAGGGGGAAGTTCACCCCGAATTGGGAAATGCCCTACTGAGTGACAGTTGTAGCTAGAACAGGGGCTTATTATTTGAAGGATATGGAAGAAAGACATTTACCCCAGCTATGGAACATTTGTAATTTGAAAAAGTATTACCCATAAGTGTGGAAGGAAAGTTGTAAGATATGCTTGAGGTTGTAAATGAGATTGAATAGAGAATGTGGAGAGAATTCAGTTATTAAATTTTGAGTTGTTAAACAGTTTAATAAAATCTCCTATGGATAGAAACCTAGCCTCGGCCTGACTCCGATCACTGACCAAGTGGAAACCTTAATAAATTCTCCTAATTATAGAAACCTGGCCTTAGCTTAACTCTAGTCGCTGACCATGTGGAAACCTTGATGAATTTTTCTAAAGACTGAAACCTGGCCTCAGCCTAACTCCAATCACCTACCAAGTGGAAACCTTAAAGAAATATTTTGATAATAAGAACACTATCCCAGCCTGAACCTATTCATCGACTACTAAAAAAAAAAACTTTAACAAACATTTCCTCAAAAACTGAGACTATCTTAATAAGAGGGCCTTCAATTATAATAGCTCATTGTTTAAACCTGTAGTCCATGTTAGGACATATGTGATTCATTTGTTAGGAATATATGTCACTATTTTATATAATTGACTTATCCTTTGACAAAATGCACTTTACTTGTATTTTGGTAGATTTAGGATGTGTTTAAATACTTCAAGAAACCATGTTTCAAGATCAAGTATTGAAGCCTTCAAGTCTGTCCAAGAAAAAAAGTTGAAAGTGCACAGTTACTAAAGCTCAACAGCTAGCATGTATCGAGGTTTAAGAAGCTGTTTCAGTCTCGTGGCTCGATAGCTAACTCGACAGATACTTGACAACTTCTATCTGTCGAGGTTTAAAGAAACAGAAATTCTATTCTGTTTTTCTTGGAATCCGTGAATGTGTCTTTGGGCCTTCTTTTCTCCTAACCCTAGACATATAAAAGGATTGTTTTAAGGGCCATCAAACAGTTCACAAGTTGCACAAGCATTGAGCAAACTCTGTTCAAGCAAATTGTAATCGAAGACAAAGTTCTTGCCCTAGCTCATCTCTTTCTCTTGAAGAAGTTGTTGTGTATGTGTGCCGTAGGGTTTTGTGACCAAGCATCTTCTTGATCTTCATTGTGTGGATGAACTGAAGAACTTTTCAGCCAACAACCTTCTTAGTTGGTGATTGAAGTCACGTACTAGGATCCGCGCAATTGGTTAGTCACGTACTTGGGAGCCGTGCATCGAAAGGAGGAACTTTCACTGCAGAACAAGTTCAATTAGGTATTGGGGTAAGGATTCAACTGTAGGTTGGTAAGGTACTTGAGATTCCTTTACTTGTAACCGCTTATTGTGATAATGGTGGAGTTTCGAGAGTAGTGGCCTGAAAATCACCCAGTTGGGTTTTTGCCGTTAGGTTTTCCCCATTCGTAAACAAATCACCGTGTTATTTATTTTCCGCTGCATAATTAGTTTATTGGTGATTTGTTTGTGCTACCACCCATTTGCATGTTAATTTGATTAATTAATAAACTTGGCTAATTAATCAATTAATTCATCACAAGGGGTCAATACGTTTTTGGCCTATCAGTCCAAAAGACTATAATAGATTAACCTCTCAGTGATGGAACAACAATATATTGCATATGTGTAACCGATCGTTTACACTTGGGATTTTTTGAAGTGTGATGGCATGACTCCCCTTAAAAATAATAAATCATGCGTATGAAGGGGGCTCGGCCATGCAATCATGCTCTAATTGGAGCGTTACAACAGTGTGAAAAATAGATTGAACATTATAAAGAAATAAAATGGAGCAATAAGCAAAGTATTTAACTAAAGAAAAAGAAACTCAAACATTCAGTATTAAAGTTTAATACACAAATAAAACATCACTTAGCTAGATACATTAAAGTCTGATTAGCCCTAAAGGAAATAAAAAATAAATAAAAAGTAGAAAATGGTTCAATAAGTCAGGTGGTCGATCCTCGGGGCATGGTAGAGGTTGTTGAGGGAACTTCACGGGCAATTGGAGGGGCTAGACCAAAGGTTGATTGGGAAGCGCCTCGCGTCTTGGTGGGAATGGCAGTTGTTGGGTTCTCCTCATCAATCACCACCACGTGAGAATCAATTTCTTGGGACAACTCCATCATGCCGAGGCTTCCCCCCCCCCCCCTCTTCATCAGCTTCCTTAGATTGATCTTTAGCTTGGACCTCTATGTGCGGGTCATCGGGTAAGGGAATTTGATTAGTATCTCTAAAAGGGGAGGTGCCTAGGAGACCGATCGCGTTCACCACTGCCATTCAACCCTCCGCAAACCTGAATTTTCTAGCTTGAAAGACTACTTCCCCTGCCGAGTTTTCAGCATCCTTAAATCCCATATTATAAAAGACTTGCTCACAATTCTTCATTGTCTCCTTTAAGTCGGCAAGTTCTTTGTTGCGGGCGGAGACAATGCTTGCAACTTCGGCAAGTTTGACTTTGGCCTCGCCTAGCTTCCCTTATAAGTCCTTAGCTTTTTGCTCGGCCAGCTCCTAAGCCCTTTCTACAGTGGTTGCCTACCACTCTACTGCGTTCAATTCTAAGGTTTACTCATTTAAGCTGGCCTCTGCAACTTGCTTCAGAGCCTTCTCCTTGTTGACTTCCTCCATCATGCCCTTTAACTGACCCTCCACAACATGGTTTAGTTGGGTAGCCTGAGACGGTAACAAAGATGATAGGGGAATTAGTGTAATCCGAGTATTAACACTTATAAAATTGGGGGATGTAAAGATATAATAATAAGAAGATAATGACAATAGGTATACTCATGGCTATAGTGTGCCACTTCAGCTTCAGGACAATGTCTTCATCCCAACAGTCTAAGTAATCGCTGAGGTCGGCAGGCAACAGTAGAGCCTTACCAAGGCTGTCGGAGACTTATCCCCTGAGGCCATTCCTCCAAGTCCGAACATAAGAGTCATTAGGCAGAACTTTATCACCCAGCTGAAAGTTGCATTCCCATCTGGAAGTGGAAGTGGAAGTTGAAGAAGTGGAGGCTACATGGGATCCGATCATAGCAAGTTCACTAGTGGGCCTAACCCTTTAGGGGGTTTCCTCGGGTTGTGGAGTCATTGTAGCACCCATAGCAGTAGTGGGGGGTTGGTTGGCAGGAAGGGTACCTGACTCAGTAGTGGGGTCTTTGGCTACCCTTTTCCTCTTCCTGCGTTGACGTGGCTCAGGAGGGATTAGCTTACAGAGGAGTCGGTTGTGGGGCAACATAGCCCCCGACCGGCTGTGCTCCTAGGACCAATGTTCGAGAGCCATATTATGTCGTTGAACCATCCCTACAGTCAGATTAATGGGAACTGGAATGTCTGTAGGTAGGACTTCGATTGGAATATGTACCGCCTGACCGTGAAAAACTGTGTCGCCTGAACCATCACGAACCAGGTCAAGTGAGCTTTCTCAGACTATTCTAGGCCCTTGGTGTCTAGCTTCACCACTGGTAAGCCCGTTCGGCAAAAATCCAGGCAACCGAACATTAAGATAGGACAAAAGGGGGCTTCCGATTATTAAAGCTCTCGAAGGGTCTTCATAGCTAGTGTACGAAGGCACGCAACATAGAATCAAGTGAGAGGCTCTCGGTTGCCCATCGCAATGCACAAAAATTTTTGAGCGCAAGACAAAGTTCAACTCGTATAACACTCAAATCAGGTTGGAACCTTTTGGAGTCTACAATGAGAAACAACGAACAAAGTTAACAAAAATGTATATGGCAATAGTAACAGATCAAATGTGCAAACAAAAAAATCAAAAAAAAAAAACAAAAAAACAAAAACAAAAAAAAAAAATGTTGAAAAGAAAACTTAAAGTAAAAATGTGCACTGCAGGGTCATTCTAAAGAATTAGAAAAGAGGGTACCGACCTATCTAGTGGGGAGAGGTTGGGCAGGTGAGTTCTTTATTAAGCCAATTCTCGCTCATTCTCACAAACTCCCCCGTGGAGTTCCTATTGGAGTCGAGGAGACAAGGTATCAACATAACCATGGTTTTTCGGATTTGAAGGTAATACCCATTCCTTAGGCTTCCTCAAATAGCGTATAGGAAGTTAATATCATGGTGTGTGTTAGGTTCTAAAAGTTTAGAAAAATTGGTAAATCATGAACACAAACTTGTCTAGATATAGATCCTAGAGTCTATAGGTATTATTAGACAATGCTCATGTTGATATAAGTCAAGATTCAGGAACATACAAGCGGCAAGAAGAAGATTTCGCAATTTGCCTTGTTCAACTGATCGAGAAACAAGCTTGACCAATCGAAATACGGGTCTGCAGAATTTTAAGTTCGGCCCAACAGCAGTTCAAGCCCAAAAAGGATTAGGGTTTCAGATCTCCTTCATCTAGTATACAAAGGAAACCCAAGGCATGTTTATTACGACTTTAGAGGTGCTCTTGTGAGATCTAAATGGTTCTGTGCCTTCCTCTATTAAAGTTACTACCGGATATCACTCTCATATCTTTAGAACCAATAGATCTAAAGTTGATGCATGAAGATCAACAATAGCTAAAGATCTAAACCTTCAAAGGTGGTTTGGAGTCACAAACAGGAGAGTTTGTGTTGATAGTCACAAGTGTGGGTGCTTGTGTTGCAAAGGCCAAGGAAAGAAGTAGTCCATGGACTTGGAGCTATTATGGGGTCGTGGTAGTAAGTTCTACGTGTAGTAGCAATAAGATGTTAGTGGTCTAAGTCTTATTGTAAACTTCAATTCCTTCTAGTAGATTTGGTTTTTACCTTGAGGATAGCTACGTTAAATTCTCCCTAGGTTTTTTACCAATTTGGTTTTCCTGGGTCATCATATCATTGTGTTCTTTATATTTTCCGCTGCTTTACATGATATGACTTTATTGTTTTAACCTAGATCTGAATAATAAACCTAAGTATTCACTTGGTTAATTAATTAGGTTAAACAATCTAGTTTACAGGGATCTAAAACCTAATAGTGTGTAAGGTTTAGGTTGTACAGTCAGTTAAGACGCCCCATAAAGTTTACTACCCTATAAAAGTTGGGTAGACATTAGTCGGGGCTAAGCTCGTAAAAACTAAGAGTTCTAAGTAAAAATGGATCTACTGGAAATCTAACTCCACCCTCTAGTATAGACATTAAAGGAAAAAGGACCACATGAGGCAATCTTTGGTCTTCTATATCTCCCTCATGACAGTATAATATATTCACATCACGAGGGATATTAAACCTAGTCTTGAAGGATTCTATGTCTGCATTTGTGTTTAAAAGGTCCGAAAAAACCCATATTTTCCTTTTGCGTCGCTGAACCATCCCTGCGATCGGATTAGGGGGAACTGGAGCATCTGTAGTGGGTACTTCGACTGGAATATGTACCGCCTGACCGTGAAAAACTGTGTCACCCGAACCATCACAAACTAGTTCAAGTGAGCTTTCTCAAACTATTCTAGGCCCTTGGTGTCTAGCTTCACCACTGGTAAGCCCGTGCAGCAAAAATCCAGGCAACCGAATGTCAAGATAGGACAAAACCAGGCTTCCGACTATTAAAGATCTCGAAGGGTCTTGGTAGATGGTGTACGAAGGCATGCAACTGAGAATCAAGTGAGAGGCTCTTAGTTGCCCATTGCAGTGCCCAAAAATTTCCAAGCGCAAGACAAAGTTCAGCTTGTACAACACTCAGGGCAGGTTGGAACCTTTTGGAGTCTACAATGGGAAACAACGAACAAAAAAGTTAACAAATATATATGGCAATAGTAACAGATCAAACGTACAAACACAAAAAAAAAAAATGGAGAAAAGAAAACATAAAGTAAAAATGCGCACTACAGGGTCATGCTAAAGAATCAGAAAAAAGGGTACTAACCTATTTGGCAGGGAGAGGTCGAGCAGGTGAGTTCTCTGTTGAGCCAATTCTCACTCACTCTCATAAACTCCCCCGCAAAGTTCCTATTGGGGTCGAGGAGACAAGATATCAACCTAACCATGGTATTTCGGGTTTGAAGGTAATACCCATTCCTTAGGCTTCCCTGAATAACGTATAGGAAGTTAATATCATGGTGTGTAAGGTTTAGGCCGTATAGTTGGTTAAGACGCCCCACACAGTTTACTACCCTATAAAAGTTGGGTAGACATTGGTCAGGGCTGAGCCCGTAAAAATTGAGAGTTCTAAGTAGGATCTATTGGAAATCTAACTTCACCCTCTAGTATAGACATTAAAGGAAAAAGGACTACATGAGGAAATCTTTGGTCTTCTATATAGTCCTTGTGACAATATAATATATTCACATCATGAGGGATATTAAATCTAGTCTTGAAGGACTCTATGTCTGCATTTGTGTTTAAAAGGTACGAAAAACCCATCTTTTCCTATTAAGATAACTATGGAAGAACGAGAATGAAAGAAATAAGAGAAAGAAGACTTACTAAGTAACTTCTTGATGGTAGGGGTGGTTTCAGGAGAGATTTAAGGGCTCAAGAATTAACAATAAGAGGGATTCTGAATTTGAAAGAAACTAAACAAAGTTATAAATGAGTAGGATGATAGTATTTAAAGGGAAAAAGGTCATTGTTGATACCCATTTTCGCGACACATTTCGTACAAGCCCGATTCAACTAAGCCCGACTTCTTTGTGGGCTCAATTCATGTATTATATGTTATTTTATTCTTTTAAGCATGGCCTAAGCCCATGTGACTTATGGGGGAAATTAAGGAAGTGTGGTTTGGAGGGTATGGGTCGGTTCCTTTTGGACCTTTTGCATGAGCCCAACCCATGCATGTTACCAAGTGGGCAAGGGACACTGGTAGCATCTCACGCTCATGAAGGAGGTCTTGTATCCAAAATTTCCACCCTAAAATAGCTTTTATGCTCTGGGTTACTGTGGCCTAAAGTTTTTACCCAAACCCTTTTTTTTTTTTCCATTAAACATAGTTGGCTCCCATTGGTCAACTCCATCTGCTAGCCTTCACTTAGTTGAGCCTCCCAATGGTCTGAAATTTCTGACCAAAAGCCACCAATTAAAGAAAACCCACTTTATTTCCAAAATCATGCTAAAAGCATACCAAACTCTTCCCTAAACAAAAGCAACCCAAGCCAAAACACCAAAATAGTATCATAGGGGATAAAAGCCTCTTCTACTACTCAAAAACCAGTCAAGAGCAACACCCCAAACTCTATATAAAACTCTCTCTTCAGCTCATAAAGAGGCAGCCATGTTTTACCAACAAACCTGAAACTTCAGAGCAAAACTCTATTCATCCAGTCAACAATCTCACAATTCCAGAGCTTGGGGGTGGAAATATAGGTACAGGGGAACCTTTCCTCTCTTTCTCACGACCTCCCTTAATTTCCTTTTCTGGGTGACTGTGGGTCAGACTTGTTAAACCACGTTTTCCCTATAGAACTGAAACTTGAGAGCAAAAACCCACTTAGCCAAGAGACATTCTCACAATTCTGAACCTTAGGGGTGGAAATATGGGTACAGGGGAACCTTCCATCTCTTCCTCATGACCTTCCACAATTTCTTCTTCTATGTGACTGTGGGTCGAAGTTTCAGACCTGTTATGTTTTTATGCTTTTTTCTGCACTTTCATTATTAGCATTTTGATTTTCTCTTGTCAAAATACCATTAACCTTTTGTTCATTATACATTTGGAATTTTGGGCTTGATTCTCCACAAATAAACACTTCTAAAGAACCCAATGGGAGATTCAGGCCATTCTTGCATTTTTAACCCTTGTCGCAAAAACGTCCCCGACAATCATTTAATGTAACTGCAAACAACTTAAAAGTTCAAAAACGTGTACAAAACACCTTTGAACGTTTAGACCCCCAAATTACAGCTTAACCAATACAAGCAATATGTTAAACAACTAGTGTGCGGAAACTTAACACATGCTATAATACGAAATTGGTTAAATACCATCTAAGCCATAACAAAATAAAACCACAGCAGATAATAAAAAGGCAAAGATAGAGAGGAAGGAAGATGCAAACACAAAGACAACACGCGATGTGTTATCGAAGAGGAAACCGAAGTCCTCGGCGAAAAACCTCTCCGCCGCCCTCCAAGCAATAATCAATCCACTAGAAAATACAGTTGGGATACAAGGACAGCAATAGACCCTCCAAGCCTAATCTACCCAGTGCACCTAAGCCCTCCAAGCTTCTTGCTCCAACGAGGTTGCGCCGAACCTTTTTCTTTTCTACCTTCCCGGATTCCGCTACTAGACCGTAGCATCAACCAATGAAGATTGGCTCCTTCCTAACTGCTTCCCAGAAATCCAAACAACTGTCTCACAGTGATGATGATGGTGAGAACCAGGTTTGGTATAATGCCTCTCAAGGATTTGACAATGGAGAGGAAGAGAGTAGGGGAATTTGAAGAGACTCTAAGGTATAGATTGTGGGTGAAACAATCTTGTTTTTCTTTAGGGTTTCTCTCTCAAAATTCTCTCTGGAAGCTCTCTTTCAATGGTGGGTAAAAGGGGTATTTATACTGGAGTGGGAGAGGAATGTGAAACGTCAGGTTTTACAAAACAGGGGTGGCTCGCGGCTTGACCTCGCGGCTTGACCAAGTCGCGAGATCCAGTCGCGAGTTAACCGTATGGCCAGTTGTCCTGTTTTGTCCTGTAATGCTCCAGCTAGCATGACTGTTCATTTTCCAGCATGCTTGGCACGTGTGCTGCTTCTGGCGGCTTGCAGCCGCGAGTCACCCGCGAGTCCCAGCCGCGAGTCTCTGTTTTCTTGCACACTCTTGAGCAATCTTCACTCTATCTCACTCACTACCCTTACAACAAACCCACCTAAATACAGGGTTACTAAATGCTGAATTACAAGCAAATTTGGCACGGAATAAAGCCAATTAGATGGTTGATTAAATTCAACCTTACAATCTCCCCCTTTGGCTATTCCGTGACAAAACCCTAAAACAGACTCTAGACTTAACATGTGAGTTGGGAACAGTTGAACAAAACTCACTCACACCTAACTCTAGAAGCTGTGAAGCACTTGAATCATATGAACATAATACTCCTGAAACACAACAATACACCATGATCATTGTAAGCAGAAAATTATAAATGCATATGAAACAGGCAATATGTGATCAAGCAAAGATGGAGTTAATAAACAAACCATGACTTGATCAACCAAGTGAACACCACAAGGTAGTGATCACAGTGCTCATTCACACTTGGAATGAACACAAGGACATACAAGTTAACAAGCACAAGGCAAGATACTTGTATGCTCAACACTTAACCAATGCATAACACACAAGGCATATGCATCTAGGAACAATCCTACAAGGGCACAAAAGTGACAGTACATAAACCAAAATGCAGAACATTTAGATTAAAGTACTGATTTCAACATAGCATAAAGGCTGCATTAAGCAAGGTACATACCATAAAGCCTACAAACTATGCATAAAACATTAACCCTAAAAGCTTACAAAAGCACATGGGTACAAACACAAAAACATCCTGAATAACAGTTTACAAAACACAATATATCAACTTAAAGAGAAGAAGAATGTAAAGACACTCCCCCTTAAGTAATATTCTCCCCCTCTGATCATGCCCATCACTCCCCCTTTTTGTCATGGAATAGGCTAGTCATCCTCTTCCAGCTTTCTCTGAATTTGATCCAATTGAGTTTGAAGAGAAGTAAACTTCATATCCTATCGAGTGCTGTGATGGTGTAGAGAAGCTGTGAGCCCAGACATCTTTGTATTCAACTCGTGGACAGAGGATACAATGCGATCAAGTTTCTCATCTAGGGAGAGAGTGCTAAACTTAGAGTCACTGTGAGATGCAGAAGTTTCGGGTTTGGCTCTCTTCCGACTATGTCCAATGCTTGCATTGAATGTACGCATGTTGATTGGACTTGGTTTAGAGAGAGGAGATTCATCAGCCGTTGGATAAATTCCCTTGAGCTTCAAGATCCGTGAAATGAGACTGCAGAAAGGAACGCATATCCGAGACTCATTTCAAAGAACCGTTTTGCGCAGAACATGAAATATATGAGCACAGATGTCTATTTCCACATCAGAGATTAGATCATGAAGAAACAAAGCACGTCCGAGGTTCATATACCCAGTGCTTGATAAAGGGTACAAATTGTGAAACATCACAATTGTAAGCACTCTCAGTTTTGGAGAAAGGGAGGAAACACTGATGGATTTGCCATTTGGTGAGAACTCCAAGTCTTGAACAAGACTTTCTTTGAGAAGCTCCTCATCAGGACAGAGATCATCATAAATCGATGAATGTCGGAAAATGGGTCTATTGATGTGAAGAATTTCTACCAGATATGTAGGAGAGACAAAAAAGCTCTTGTTCCGAACCCAGCACTTAAGTTCATCTCCTTCCACAATTGCGTTAGCATAAAATTCTTTTACCAACTCTTCATACACGTCATCCAGATCAGATAGAAGGTAATTCCAATCCTTGTGAGCAAACCATTTCGGAATGTCAGTGTCATGAAGTGATGGCTGATCCAAAGCTCTTTCTAGTAATGGTGTGGCATGTAGAAAGAAATTCTCATAAGATTGATAGGCTGCATATGATCTGAACTTGTTGGGATCGAATCTCCTTGATGAAGAGCGAGTCCCTTTTGGCTGAGGTGGGTAATCATCAACATCAATTACTAGTTCCTTCCCTTTGGAACTACCTCCTTTCACAGCAGCTTTCTTGAATGGTGACATGACCAGTCTGCATTATGAACAAGGGAAATGACAGAACACAATCCAACAGACTAAATTAGCAGTGGGTTAGTGAAATTTTAGGGACAATGAAGAAACCCTAATAGCTGGATGAGAATGGTCAGAAAAAAAAAAAGCAATGAGGGACACAAATGGCCCAAATTGAACTACACAGTATAGGGAGACCAAATAGAACCACATAATCAGCTGAAAAAGGACCCACATTCAACAACACATCAACATGATACCACACAGGATCATAGTGAAACACGACATCAACAGCAGATCAGACAAAAATAGCTAACCCTAGCTAAGCACATGATGAAGAACACAACCACCAAAATAAACTAGCTCAAAAACAGAAACACAAGCATCCAAGCGAAGCATGGACAAAGAATAATAGTTGAGCTAAAAACCCATCACAAAATCACAATCAAATGTGAATAAACCAGAGGGAAAACCATAACAACAAGTAAAATAGAGTGCAGGACAGAAAACCATACCTGTTAGTCGACGATTTTGAGCTGAAAAGAGGCAAGTAGTGGAGATCGAAAATGGAGGCACGGTGACAATGTGTAAGAGCAGAGATGAAAGACAATGAACAGTCACAAAAAGATCGAGGGAAAAATAAAAAGTTTAAAAACTGCCCCTGTATATCCAAAACACGCGATTTTCGCGACTGAAACGAGTCGCCAAAAAGTCGCCAGATCAAGCCGCCAAAACACTCAAGGACACAAATTTGAAAAAATTTTCTAAGTGTTTTTTCCGACTCGAAGGTCTACCCGCGAGTGAGTCGCGAGCTGAGCCGCGAAAATCTCTGAGTGAACCTCGCGACTGGACCTTCCACTCGCGAACAAGTCGCCAAAAATGACTAGCGAGGATGCGACTGTGGCTCGCGACTTGACATACCCGCGATTGAGCTGCCAAAACAGGGCAAAACTGGATTTTTGAAATATTCCGATTTTTAAAACAAAATACTTTCCAAAAAACACCTAAAACACTCAAAAATATTTTTGTGCTTGAATTAACAAAGATTGAGCATGTGAAAACACATTTCATTAAGTACAATCACACAAATGAATATGGCATTTATTGAACATAAACTTGTGTGTTGTGTGTGGATAACAACAATGAGATAGTCCTTCGTCTAATGTGAAGCTTCAATGATCAATTCAACCAAGGCACACACAATTAGCACTAGATCATGTGACCCATCTCAATTATAGAAATATGTATATATGACCTCCCACACAACTTGATAACATAACTTGAAGCTTATCATTTGACTCCACTTTCAATCATAACATTTGATCTTTTTGATCTTTTGAGGCGATCATCTCTCATTGTGAGAGTGATATATGACATTTCACTTTAAAGAACAGGCCTTTGGTCTTTTTGAATGAACATTCACTTTAATATAAGGTCGCTTACCCTTTTTCCTAGTCAAATACTAGAATGTGCGACAGGCTTTTGCAGCTCAATATCTCTTTTCATTTGGAGATTTACATTTGGTGAGCTCTTTTTAGCAAAACAAAAATAAAAAGTGGGAAGATATATAGACACAAGTCTATGCATGTCTCAAGATCAACATAACCATTCACTAATCATTCATGACAAGTTTGAAGATCTATTTACAACAATCACATAGATTTCAAGATTTTTCCCACAGTGATATAAGTGCATGAAAACAAGCAATGCTCGAAAATGCACAAAGCCATTAGCACAAAGGTATAAGGCAAAACAAGTTTTGAGACAATACTCAACAAAGTCAATCAAGCTTTTTGATTTTCTAATTTTTATGTGATTTTTGGATTTTTGACACAAGAAATAAAAATGATTGAACAAACATAAAAAGAAGCAACAGTATTCACAAATGGACAAACAAACAAGAAACATGTTGCACAAAAAGCCAATCAAAGAGGTGTGTGCCCCAACACAGACAGACTTATCATATTATAAATATGTGAAGCACACAACACACAAGAGAGTCAAGGAATTGTACCAACACCAATGGTCTTACGGAGTGATTCAAACCGTGGACCATCGAGAGGCTTGGTGAAGATATCCGCCTTTTGATTGTCGGTGTGTATGAACTCAAGACATACAACTCTTTCCTCTACCAAATCCCGAATGAAATGGTAACGTATCTCTATGTGTTTGGATTTTGAATGCTGGACAGGATTCTTGGAAAGATTGATGGCACTGGTGTTGTCACAGAAGACACACATCGTTTCTTGAGGAATTCCATAGTCATGAAGTAATTTCTTCATCCAAAGAAGCTGAGTGCAGCAACTTCTAGCAGCGATGTATTCTGCTTCTGCAGTAGATAGAGACACTGAATTCTGCTTCTTGCTCATCCACGAGACAAGATTGTTACCAAGATAAAAACAGCCGCCTGAAGTGCTTTTCCGATCGTCTACACTGCCAGCCCAGTCAGCATCTAAATACCCAGCAAGACAAGCATTTGAGTCTTTTGAATACCACAGACCATAGTTTGCAGTACCATTCACATATCGAATGATTCGCTTAGCAGCAGTCAGATGAGATTCCTTCGGATTAGCTTGATATCTGGCACAAACGCCTACACTGAAAGTAATGTTCGGTCTACTGGCTGTAAGGTAGAGCAAACTCCCTATGATGCTCCTATACAATGTAGGACTTACTTCAACTCCCGACAAATCCACATTCAGTTTAGTGGAAGAGCTCATGGGAGTGGAGGCATGTTTTTTGGAGTCTAATCCAAACTTCTTGACAATGTTTCTGGCATACTTCTCTTGAGATACAAATATACCCTCCTTTTGTTGTTTGACTTGAAGACCCAAGAAGAATGTGAGCTCCCCCACCATACTCATCTCAAACTCCTTCTTCATCTCCTCAGAAAATTCAGTAGCACGATCTTCGATAGTTGCCCCAAACACTATGTCATCAACATAGACTTGTGCCACAAGGAGATAATCTTCATCATTTTTGACAAACAGAGTTCGATCGGTGTACCCTCTCTTGAAACCTCTATCTAGAAGATAATGTGTAAGACGATTGTACCAGGCTCTAGGCGCTTGTTTTAAGCCATAAAGGGCTTTCTTCAATCTTAATACATGATCTGGAAAATGAGGATCCTCAAATCCTTTTGGTTGCTCAACAAATACCTCTTCATTTAGATATCCATTCAGAAATGCGCACTTAACATCCATTTGATAAAGTTTGAAATTCAAAGTGCACGCAATGGACATGAGGATTCGAATGGATTCGAGTCTTGCCACCGGAGCGAATGATTCATCAAAATCCACTCCTTCTACTTGAGTGTATCCTTGAGCTACTAACCGAGACTTGTTTCGAATTATCTCTCCATCTTCATCAGTTTTGTTTTTAAAAATCCACTTTGTGCCTATAACATGAATGTTCTCAGGCCGTGGAGCAAGTTCCCACACATCATTCCTCACAAACTGATTCAGCTCTTCATGCATTGACTCAACCCAATTCTCATCTTGAAGAGCCTCTTCAACCCTTTTTGGTTCAAACTGTGCAAGATAACAGTGATATGTTACATGATTGGCTAGCAGAATATTTCCTTTCCTGAGGCGAAGACCGTCATCAAGTGATCCTATGATATTACTTTCCGGATGATTCTTGATAACTCTTGAAGATGGCCTTTTTGAAGTGGAAACTTCATCACTACGAGAGATAGGAAGATGAACTTCTGGAGGAGTAAGAGGACTTGAAGTTCTAGACATCGATCTCGTTTCCATTCTTGGGTTGATGGGAGTCGATTCTACTTCTGGTATAGGTTCTTCACCTTCTATATCCAAAGCTTCTACCTCAACATCAGGCTCTTCGGTGCTCGGCCCTTCTACATCATCAATCATTTCCACCTTAGGTAAGGCATCATCAATCTTGACATTTATGGATTCCATCACCGCCTTTGTTCTCTTGTTAAACACTCTATACGCTCGACTTGTAATAGAGTAGCCAAGAAAAATACCCTCATCACTTCTTGCATCAAACTTCCCAAGATTCTCTTGATCATTTAAGATATAGCATTTACTTCCAAAAACCCGGAAATACTTCACTTTAGGCTTCTTCCCATTCCATATCTCATATGCAGTCTTCTTTGTACCAACTCGAAAAAAAATCCTATTGCCAATGTGACACGAGGTGTTGACAGCTTCTCCCCAAAATTTTTGAGGTATTTGCTTGTTAAGCAACATGACTCTTGCCATCTCCTGAATCACACGATTTTTTCTCTCTACCACTCCATTTTGTTGTGGAGTTTTGGGAGCTGAAAACTCTCTTTTAATTTCATTCTTCTCACAGAAGGACTCGAATCTTACATTCTCAAATTCCCTCCCATGATCACTTCTAACTTTGGCTATCGGAATCCCCTTTTCGTTTTGTAGTTTCTTGCACAGAATCTCCAACCTCTCACAAGCTTCTGATTTTTCTCTAAGGAATTCAACCCAAGTGTATCTTGAGTAGTCGTCCACAATGACCATAATGTATCTCTTCCCCCCTAGGCTTTCAATTCTGGTGGGCCCCATTAGATCAACATGAAGTAACTCCAAGCACCGAGAGGTGGCTATCACATTTACCTTGTGATGACTTGCCTTAGTTTGCTTCCCCATTTGACATGCACCACAAACGGTCTTCTTCACTTTTCCAAACTTAGGAAGTCCCTCGACTGCTTCAAGTTTGGAGACTTTTGCTACTTGTTTGAAGTTGGCATGCCCAAATCTGTGATGCCACAGCTCCAACATATCCACCCGAGCACTTCTACACGATATTGGTGCCGTGGGAACTATTCCATAACAGTTATCTGTAGTCCGATTTCCTTCCAAAACCTGAATCCCCTCTTCATTGATGATCAAACATCCTTTCTTAGAGAATTGTACCAGGAAATCATCATCGCAAATTTGAGTGATGCTCAGCAAATTTGCCTTCAGCCCTTTTATGAACAGCACATCTTTCAACAGAGGCAAACCAGGTATCTCAATGGTTCCTTTGCCTAGGACTTGAGCATGACTTCCATCACCAAAGGTCACATAGTCACCAACCTTTTCTTTGAGTGTCTTAAACAGTGACTTATCCCCTGTCATATGGCGAGAACACCCACTGTCAAGATACCACAAACACGCATTAAACACCTTCAATGAGGTATGCATAAATAGGTTCACATGTGACAGACATTCTTGACCTTCAAACACAAACTCATCATCAGTTTTCATGCTTCTTTCAGATTGATTTTTCATTTTCGGATTCCCAATCATCTCACACAACATTCTATTCTTTCTTTTATATTTCTTAATCAATGATTTAGATTCAAATATGCTACTGTGTAAGACAAGATTCTAATTTTCAAGATATTCCAGCATGTGAGCAATAACTCTAGCATGTTTCTTAGTTTTTAACAACTCTACAAGATCATCAGTAATACACCTTTCAGACATATGCATAGAGTCATTTTCACAAACACTTAAGCTACAATTCAGCATGGTATAATCCAAAACAACAACCACAACTCAGGGGTCTGGGATCATACTTAGGTAATAAAACCACAACAAGTGTACCCGCTCTGATACCAATTGAAAGTTCAAAAACGTGTACAAAACACCTTTGAACGTTTAGACCCCCAAATTACAGCTTAACCAATACAAGCAATATGTCAAACAACTAGTGTGCGGAAACTTAACACATGCTATAATACGAAATTGGTTAAATACTATCTAAGCCATAACAAAATAAAACCACAACAGATAATAAAAAGGCAAAGATAGAGAGGAAGGAAGATGCAAACACAAAGACAACACACGATGTGTTATCGAAGAGGAAACCGAAGTCCTCGGTGAAAAACCTCTCCGCCGCCCTCCAAGCGGTAATCAATCCACTAGAAAATACAGTTGGGATACAAGGACAGCAATAGACCCTCCAAGCCTAATCTACCCAGTGCACCTAAGCCCTTCAAGCTTCTTGCTCCAACGAGGTTGCGCCGAACCTTTTTCTTTTCTAGCTTCCCGGATTCCGCTACTAGACCGTAGCATCAACCAATGAAGATTGGCTCCTTCCTAACTGCTTCCCAGAAATCCAAACAACTGTCTCACAGTGATGATGATGGTGAGAACCAGGTTTGGTATAATGCCTCTCAAGGATTTGACAATAGAGAGGAAGAGAGTAGGGGAATTTGAAGAGACTCTAAGGTATAGATTGTGGGTGAAACAATCTTGTTTTTCTTTAAGGTTTCTCTCTCAAAATTCTCTCTGGAAGCTCTCTTTCAATCGTGGGTAAAAGGGGTATTTATACTGGAGTGGGAGAGGAATGTGAAACGTCAGGTTTTACAAAACAGGGGTGGCTCGCGGCTTGACCTCGCGGCTTAACCAAGTCGCGAGATCCAGTCGCAAGTTAACCGTATGGCCAGTTGTCCTGTTTTGTCCTATAGTGCTCTAGCTAGCATGACTGTTCATCTTCCAGCATGCTTGGCACGTGTGCTGCTTCTGGCGGCTTGCAGCCGCGAGTCACCCGCGAGTCCCAGCCGCGAGTCTTTGTTTTCTTGCACACTCTTAAGCAATCTTCACTCTATCTCACTCACTACCCTTACAACAAACCCACCTAAATACAGGGTTACTAAATGCTGAATTACAAGCAAATTTGGCACGGAATAAAGCCAATTAGATGGTTGAATAAATTCAAGCTTACACAACTAATCAATACTTACCGTTGTTTCTACTCACGTGTGTCTCGGTAATCGAAGCGTCAGATCATCTCGACCATTCAATGTAACAGATGCTATCACGTGCTTATAAAGATCAACATGTCATGTTTGCTATATTAATGGAGTGACATTTTTTCTTCCGGAGGTATAACCGTCGTTTTTGAAAAGCTTAGCCAAGCACTGAAGCAGGAATCCCCGATCCTATCCCCACTTCGTGAAAATGGGATCGTGGGGAGCTATTACATGGGGCTTGGGCCTAGAAAATCAATACTAACCCATTAACTAAGGCCCAAGATCGACATAAGTAGCCGAAGCCAGCCCATAAGACGGAAGTGGACCCCGATTGGAGTGAGCCCAGCCTGACGATACGTATGTTAGGACTTAGAAATTATCGTTCAAGGGAATCCCATAGTGTTCAGCCCACTACCAACTGATGAGGTGGTGGGAAATCAATGAAGAAATTATTAAATTCAAGTCAGTTGCCAAGAGTTGTTAGTGTCTTTGGGGAGCTTGTTGCCGAACGCTATTTGGTGTCTGGAACAAGTTTCAAGAGAATCCTTAGAAGGCATGATGGTTTCTAGGGATTCTGGTGAAAGTGGAAATGCATGGAAACTGGTGAAACAATAATGATTAGAATCCCATTAAAGAGTGACTATATAAGGAGATGGAAGGCAAACAAGAAGGGGGTGGGAAAAACTAGAAAAAGAGGGAAAGAGAGAAAACAAAGAGAGAAGGAGTGCGAGTAAAGAGGGGAGAAGAACAATCAGAGGGGAATGGGTGTAGGTCTAAAAAACTCACAAAGAGAATAGAAATTGGACTGCCCAGTTTGTGTTTGAAGCCATTTGCCGTAGGATTGTTAGGAAACCCACTAATAAATAAATTGGGGGCCTAAGTCCTTTGTCTAGGACATCAGCTCTCACAGGTTTGGAGACCACACATCCTTTGCTGGAATGGTCCCTTCTCATCTTGGGAATCTTTCCAACTTGTTTTATCTTGATCTCTCTACGTTTGCATATCCACTAACACCACCAATTTCAAATTTAAATTGGCTTTCTGGTCTCGCTTCTCTAAAATACCTCAGTTTGAATGGCTTGAACTTTTCCGAAGCAAAAACTGATTGGCTGCAAACTATTAATCTACTCCCTTCTCTGTTGGAGTTGCGCTTGTCCTTTTGTCTACTTCACTATCTCCCTCAAAGTTTTCCCTCCGTCAACTTTTCATCACTTTCAAAACTTGATATCTCTGGTAATGACTTCAACTCTTCAATTCCTCAATTAGTGTTCAATATCACTTCCCTCACAGATCTCAAACTTGGCAATCTTTATCTTAAAGGCTCCATCCCTAAGATTGCAAAGGGGAACCTATGCAATTTACAGACTTTAGATTTATCAGTCAATCATTTAAGTGGCAAAAAAACAGAATTTTTCCAGGCCTTTTTGGAATGTAGTAACAGTAGCCTAGAGCATTTAAATTTGAGCTTGAACCAACTCATTGGGAACATGCGTCATTCTTTGGGGTATATAAAACATTTGAGAAACCTTCAACTTTACAGCAACACATTCTCCAGTTCAATTCCATTATCTATACAAAACTTATCCCATTTGGAGATACTGGACCTCAATGTCAACATAATGAATAGAACCATCTCAGAATTAATTGGACAGCTTTCTGAGTTGAGACTTTAGAGTGCTGCATCTCTAAAGGAATTATTGGCTGGCAAGATATCATGACTGAAACTTATTTCCGAAATCTTACAAAAAATTTTAAGTTTTCTTTGTTATCACCTAGGAACCTTTTAGTTTCCAATGTGACACGTGACTAGATTCCTTCGTTTAGTCTACAATATGTAAGCTCAATTAATTGTTTTTTTCATACTGTCCATGTAAACTGGTTTTTCGTAGTGAGGAGTTTCTTTGAAGCTGCAATGGTGTGTTTCCACGAGATGTTGTGTTTCCACTAGCTGAAATCACAAGCTAGTAAAAAATCTAAGATTCATATACAAACTAGTCTCCCAATATTATTTTTATTTTTTAAAAAGAGTCTATACATTTCAAGGAATTACAGAAGTTAACTAGGAATGTATACATATAAGCGAAATTGTGAAACATATTGAAAACCTGGGATGCACGGACGCGGCTCCGGACCCAGCGCACCCGCGTCCGACGCGGCGGGACACGGCGACGCGGGAGGGACGCCGTAGACCGCGCGTCCGTGCCGCGTCGTGCCACGTGGATTTCCCGACTCGCGCCGACGCAGCTCAAATAGGCGCCGACTTGCGCCGATTCGGCTCCCACGCACGCCGATTCGCGTTGAACCGGACGGATTCGCGCCGATTCGGGCCGAATCGGATTGTATCGGCAGAATATCGGCGTGTTTCGGCCGGAAAAAGGAAATCGGCTGGTAAGGGGAAAAAAAAAAAAAAAAAAAAACCTTCTAGACTGGACTGGATATTGTTACGCTACTGTTGCCGGTGGACTGATTTGCTTCTTCATGTTCTTCTTTGCATCGTCTTTTGAGTTGTTCTTTGTTTTTTTTTTTTCTTTCTCTGGAAGTCTTCTGTAACGTAACTACTGTTTCTCTTTTTGACAAGTACAAAAACTTTTCTTTGTTTTTTGTCCCTCTCTGACCAAACGTGAGAGCCACATCTTCCTTCTTCTTTTCTTTTTCTTTTTTTTTTCTTTTTTTTTTTAATGGAAAGCTACACGTGAGAGCCTCCTACTTTTTTTGTTTTTTTTTTACTTATTATTATCTATTTATTTTATTCTTATTATTTCTATACAATTATTATTATTATTATTATTATTATTATTATTATTATTATTATTATTATAATATGAGTTTTCTATTATTATTATATATAAAAGCATGCTTAGTAATATATTAAAAATATTTTTAATAATTTTTTAATCGCCGAGCCCCGCCGCATCCGCACCCACCTTTTTCAAAAATTGCCGAGTCCCGCACCCGTACCCACACCCGCACCCGAGTCCCAAAACGCACCTGTGCTTCATAGTTGAAAACAACTCTCACCACCATTGACACAGAAGAAATCTTCACTATCAGATTCTAAACAGGACTGCATATCAAAAGATACTTCATCTTTAGAACCTACATGGAATGAGGGGCACCATTTTGTTAAAGATGATATATAGTTCACGAGCAAGTCAAGAGGAAATGGGCGTAGTGGTTGATTATGTAAACCAGTTACTAAAATGTGTAAGCTACAGAGTCACAGAAGTAGAATACTTGGACACAGCTAGTTATTACAAGGCGCGTTCTATGATATCCTTTAAGAGGAAAGAAAAGTGGGATGAATGAAATTATAAGAAGAATAAATAAATAGATAAACGTAAAGAGTATATGGACATTTTCTCACATATTTTTCTCAATACAAACATTCTGTGTGTTCTCCTTGAAACTTCTATAACCAATTCTATTCACTCCATAAACTTATGGTAATACCAATAAAAAAAAAACACTATATGACTAATCAATTAGAATTCAAAATCCTATAAAAAAAAAAATTAGATTCAAAAAGGTCCATGAATTTTTTAGCGAATTAAGAAGAATATCACAAAGAACGCAAAAACGTTGAACTAATTAATTTTGGGCCTTAAATACTATGTTTATAAGTTCTTGTTGAGAGCTTGGATAGAGTGGAAAGCTTGAGTTTGGGCCTGGCAGTGTGTGTCGTGGTCAGACGCATACCCCATAAACCAATTAACATGTTAGAATGCTGGGCCGAAGACTAGTTAAGTTGAAAATCATTGAGGCCTTTCAATAGACTTGACCGGCAGGAAACGAGCCTACATTAGCTCAATAGTTTTGGGCCTTAAATACTAGTTATGAGAAATGCTATGTCTACAATATTTCTACAACATTTTTACAACAAATTCTAAGTGGCAAGTTGTTACTGGTTGTTTTTGTTGGGGCAAAAAAGTAATCTTAGTGTTAGTTTTAAATTTGAACCAATAACAACTAACCACCCATGATTTGTTGTAAAAATGTTGTAAAAATATTGTAGACGTAGCATCTCTCTACTATTTATAAGTTGTTTTAGTTAAACTAGCCTATGAGCACGCACTTTTGCCACGCGCGTACTCAGAGGTTATTTTTTTATAGTAAAGGTTAATAATTTGTATTTATTATAATTTAGAAATATATTTTTTTTATTTTTCAAACAAATAAAAATGATAAACTTTAGAGGTAAGCAGTAACTATAATTTCTTTTTTGAATGTGAAGGAAAAAAAAATTTATAAATTTTAGGAGTTTTTTTTTTTTGAATTCAAAATGAAATTTTTTTTATTTGACATTTATGACACTATTTCTAAATGAAGTTATCCTTCATTAATAAGGACATTTTTCAACCACAAAAAAATTTCAATTGAAAGAGGGGAATCCTATACAAAACTCACCCTTTAAATTTGAGTAAAATACAATTCAGTCCTCTAAATTTACTTTCTTTTAATTGAGCTCTCTAAGTTTCAAAAACTTATTCAATCAAGTTCTTCCATCCACTTATGTTAACTACTTGTCGTAAAATATTTAATTTTGAATTGTCTAAAAAAATTTAATTAAAAATTCAAAAAAATAATTCAAAAAAAATTGAAAAGAAAAAGAAAAGGAAATATGGTTAATCGAAGTGTGCAGTGGGTGTGGCATCGATGGGTGATGAGTTCGATCATGCTGGTTGTCATGGCTGTTGGAGTGTTGGGTAAAATATGGTCTCATCGTTGCTAGGATAGGGTGCTTTTATAGTTTTAATTTTTAACAATGATGCGGCCGGCCAAAAGAGAGGTGGTTTGATCCTTTGCTATGTTCCCACTTGGAATGCATTGTGAGTCAATGACTTTAGTAATTTGCATAGAAGCATCGGTGTCCTTCATTGGAGACGATCAAATCTAATTTCCTACAGTGATGTTGGACTTCAGTTTTGCTACCTGTGAATTTACCTTCTCACAGTCATGGCCTAAATCTCTATTCAAATTACTAAAGTCAGGTACTCTCAACAAGAAGAAGGTATTTGGTATCAAATAATACCATGTTAACAATATCAAAATTTAATAAGTGTGAGATATGTTAGTAAAAAATAACTTTTTTCAAAAAAAAAAAAAACTAACCCACCAATAATTGAAAAACATGTGTTAATCGTTAGTTATTTTTACACATATGTCTCTCATTTATTAAATTTTGATTTGAATGACGTAATAAAATTTGAAATAAAATACTTTTTCCTAGAGGAGCGGGTGAGACCAAAAGTGATTGTGTTGCTATTTGGGTTGTGTTGCCGATAGTGTTGCTTCATTCACGCTGATCTAGGCAACCTGGTCTGTTCTTTTTTCATTTTTTTAATCTTAAAATATCATTTCTTTAATTAAAAAAAAAAGTACTCAAAAAAAAAAAAAATCAAATTTGGACAACTAATAGCTATAACTAGTTAACAGAAGTGGATGGAAAGGTGAGTTCCAGTTAACTCAACTTATAAAGTTTTTGATGGTTGAATAAGAGATCTGGAGTTCAATCTCCGTCTACACCAAAAACTAAATGATGTCTTGGTCTAATGACAAAGAGCTATCATCAGGAGCAAGCGCCATAAGTTAAAATTCTCTATAAAAAAAATTTTAAAAAAAAAAAAGAGTGGATGGAAAGTATTAACTGAACAAATTTGAAATTTAGAAGACTTAATTGAACGAAAGTAAACTTAGAGGATTGAAATGAATTTTGCTCAAGCCTAGAGCGTAAGTTTTATATTTTTGCATTAAATTAAATAAACAAATTACACAAAAATTGAAAATTGTAGTTTCCCTAACTATGATGTAGTTGTCACCCAAAACAAAAAAATTTTGCTATTTCCCTCCTTAACTATGGGTAATAAACAATTTGCACACTAAGATTTCCATCAAATTTAATGGAAAATTTAATTTTCAATTAGAAATGCTTGTCAAGAAAAGTGCATGTTCCTAAACTGTTGATACCAAAATTGACCATTATTACAACTTTGGTATTTGCATTTTCTCCTCTAAAGACTTGAGTCAAGTTCATTGGATATATGGTTGTCACCAGCTCCTTAAATCGTGATCCTCAAAAACTACCACGATGCCATTTGGGGTTGATGTTGTTTTCTTCTTGCCTGATAGCGAAGATAACTTTACGTTCTACAATGAAATCCTTCACCACTTAGAGCACTCACATTAGGCTCAACATAGTGAAACTTGATTAAAACACTTTTTCGTGAAGTTCAATAGCCTTTAGACAAAAAGTAATTTATGAACAATAGCACAATACACGAATTGAGATATTTTAGCTCAATATTTCATTTTTTTTTTTAATCTCTCTCTCTCGGTGCTCGCGCGTGTAGATTAAGAAGTTTGTGCTAGAATTCACACTCCAATATGATCTTTTAAGTACATAAATGTCAATTCAACCTCAACATGATTGCATGAATCAGGTTGAAGTCAAGCTTTGTGAGAGAAGACATAGGTGGCGATTAGACTGTTGAAGAAGAAGAGCTTGCGAGGGAATTTTAAAACAGAGAGAAGATGAAGAAGGCAATGAATGTTTCTTTCTTTAAAGACAAGCATAACATCCTCCTTTATTGGGACTTTGGATGAGTGTATTCATAGAAAAAGAAATATAAAGTTCATTTTATTTTTCCAATATAAGACTTTCAATAAGTCAAATTATGTATCTTGTAACTTGACAGATTCTAATATTTTCAATAAAGACATCCAAGATTCAAATTTTCATTATCCTAATAATCAAATTATCTGAAGTCTTTCTTACAATAAAACTAGTCCCATATTGGGAAAAAAAAATGATGTTAACAATATTTTTACTTAAAAATGAGCAGGTCTTTTTGTCTTATTTTTTTATTTTTAAGATGAAAACAGATTAATTTTTTACATGACAATTTCCAAAGGCTAAATCTTTAATAGCCTTTCTCATAAGTTAAAAAATGAAGACGTACGCAGCAAATAAGAAAAAAAAATTCCAAAAATTTATAAGCATGAATCAGTAAGTTTTTTCTCTTAATTGAGAGTTTATCAATCTTTAACTTATACAATTAGAGCATTTACAATGGTGGTTGTAAAACTACTAAAAAGCTATTTTTAGCACTGCAAACACCAAAATACATGCTATATCAAAGGTGCTAAAGGTAAAAAAAATTAGCAACATGCTACCGTGATCAACTACTAATAGTCGACCATTGTAGCATGTTGCACTACTATTATTTAATTCATTTATTTTCATGGGTTGGAGAGGAAGAGAGAGAAGTGAGAGACAGAAAGGTTATAGAGAAATTAATAATTTAATATGTTGGATTGTTTATATTATTTTAATGGATTGTATGTAAAAATAGAAGACTTGATGTAAAGTGTATTGTAAAGTAGAGAGATAAAATAGATAAAATAGCTTCTGAGATGTTAAAAGCTAAATTTTTAGCACATTTGATGTGCATGCTTTAAGAGTTCTTAAATGTACCCTTATTATTGTGATTATTATTTGCTGCAATTTCTCTCTTAAATTTTTTTTTTTAATGGATTGACTTTTATTAAACAAAAGTGCAGAATTGAGCATTGGGAGCTGACAAACTACCAGACTATCTCTCTTAATATAACTAGTGTGTAACGCCGTGCATATGCACGAGTACAATTATTATACAGTTCAAATTATATATGGTATTAGCTTATATTTTTTTAAACCATACATCACATGTGATTGTTTATATATATATATATATATATATATATTAAATTCAAATTTTATTTTATATTTAAATTTTCTATTAAAATCTTGGTTTATCATATTTTTTAATTGAATTTTAAATTATATTCCATAAATAAATTTCCCATTATATATGATTATTTTTTTTATGGTTTATTTATATTGAATTTCTTGTTTTCTACATTAAATTAATTCATTTGGCACAAAAATTTAAAAAAAAAAAATTAGATTAGATGGAACACGTGGCGCAAAATTAAACTCTAATTAAATTCAATTTTTACACTGAATTAACTCACTTGGAACAAAAATTTTAAAACTTAGATTAGATGAGACATGTCGCGCAAAATTAGACTCTAATTGAATTTTGATTTGAAATTTAACTGAATTTTCTCTCAATTTTAACTATTAATATATATTTCATTTTGCCACTTGCAATGCCCATGGGGCACTTCTTAGTTACTTTAATGTGAACCCCTATTATTGTTATTATTATTTGCTGCAATCTCTTTCTTATTTTTTTTTATTTTTTATTTTTTATGGATTGACTTTTATTAAACAAAAGTGCATAATTGAGCATTGAGAGTAGACAGACTACCAGGCTATCTCTCTTAATATAATTTCATTTTCCCGCTTGCAACGCCCATGGGGCACTTCTTTGTTACTTTAAAATGAACTTCTTAATCTATATTAATTTTTAAGTAACAACTCTAACTAATTATAAGTGAAATAAATTAAGAGCTATTTGCCCTACTCTTCCAACTGCTAAGAGTCATAGGTCCCTGTAGGATGTTGGTTTTGAGCACGCTTCCTATTGGACAAGAGATCTCAAGTCTAACTGACCCAATTCAATGAATTTTTAGAGAGTGGGCCTAAGAACTAGGTGTTGGTCTAAACCACAATCACAATATATGGTTGGGTGTGGACGGACCAATGAGGAAATGGGTTCAAGCCTGAGATGTTGTCCCCGAGTGTTTTGTCCGAGGAGCTTGATGTTCTTCTTCTTCTACTTTCTGTACCAGGTTCCTGTGGTTTTTCAAGACCATGCAGGTTGCTGCCGTTTTTTTCCTTTTTCTCTCTTCCCCTCCCTTTCTCGCTGTCCCCCACTCTTGGGGGGGTCTTTCCCATTATATACTTCTTTCCAGTCAATACTAACCCTCCATCTGTTGATTGTGTAGGCCATTACTCGAGTGCTCGTCCCATCAGCCACCTTCCCAAACCCTCTGTGAGTTGCGGCAACCAAGGCTATACTGTTTAGGGGTCCTTTCATCATTAATGTAGCCAGGACATTAGTCGGGCGCATTAAATGCGGAGGTGACAGTTTTTCCTTAAACTGCTCCCACTTCATACCCCAGTGTGCGTCCTGCTGTACCTGTCCTTTCTTCGGGGAATGCTTTGGGAGGCTGCCTTTAATGGTATGTCGTTCTTTCCCGCTAAAGTCTAGAACGCCGAGGACAGAATTGTCCTCGGCAACATCTCTAGACCATTTGGATTTTCAGCGCATGTCCTCAGACATTTCTATCCTCAACGTGGGCCTTGGGCTCAGCATAGAGTGGGCCAGGGTCGCCAAGTTCTCTAGCCCCACAATAGCCGCTCAAAATCCTGCTGTCCGGATCCTCGGACGGAGAGGAGGGTTTTGGTAATATCAGGCTTTTGTCGTGGCTTGTCACGTCCTGTCCTTCATTAATGCTAGAGTCTTTTTATATGCCCGAGATGCATTTCTAGCGCCTTGGTATGTGAAGCGTGTCTTCAATGAATGCCAGCAGCTCTGTGCTCCCCACATTCAATGGTACGATGGTGATTTCGACAGTTGAGATTTCCTCACCTTTATGGGCGAGAAAACCCGCACAATTATTTTTAATGGGAGGTATAAATTCCCATTTGAACGGGCTTGCTCTTTACTTTTGCACTTAAGAATTCTTGCGCATATATCCCGAGTTCAGTCAAACTTCCAGCCAAACTCAAGTTTCTTTCCAGTATAAAGAGCCTGTTCGAGGAGCTTTTCCTCATTTCTGTAAATTTTCTTCGCTCTTCAACTTGTGCTTTTCTTCTTCTAAGTCTATCTTTCTCTTGCTCCTCTCTTCTTTCGTCGTCCCCTAGGTCTCCTAGGCAGTTTCTAGAGATGGGTAAATTAAAAAAGTTGATTGAAACCGAAGAGGCGATGGAAAAATTCATCGCCGATTATAGGATATCCCCCAATGTGGGTCTGAGGTACTATGATGAAGGGGAGTGGCACTTTAGGAGAAAAACGGGTGAGGTGGTGATCCCCAATCTTGCCTTTATAGAGGGGGGCATGAGAATCCCCATGCGATTAGTGATGAGGGATTACCTTAGGCACTTCCAATTAGCCTCCACCCAGTGTGCTGCTAACGTGTTTAGGATTCTGGGTTGTGTGGATGCTTTAAACAAGGAAATGGGGCTAAGGTTAACCCACCACGACGTGAACTGGTGCTACAACCTCTAACTCCTGAAAGGCAAGTCCTACTATTTGAAGACGAGGGACGATAAGGTTCAGCCTATTCAGTGCCTCCCCGAGTCCAGCAAAGGGTTAAACAAGGACTTCCTTATCGTGTCTAGGGAGTGGCACGATGGCCTTCCTTGCCCCACGGTGGAGGGGGAGCCAGGTGGGGTATCTAGAGTGGGAGAGGGACAACCCCCCTTTTTTTGCCATCACGTTTTGCACGGTTTGGTTACTGATATGAACATGCCTTCTTTTTGCAAATCCACACGCCTTTCAGTGGCACTTCCATCTGATCAACAAGGAAGATTTGGAAACTATTCTCAGGGTGGCGGCTTTTGTAAACGAGGCGGACAACCAAGTCTGGGCCGCTCACAAGATCTTGGGGTACGATCCTATCCAAAGATCATTTGCTGACCCAAAATACGTGATCAGGGTAAATGATCCCGGGCTTAAGAGATTCACTGTAGTTGAGCACGGATTTCTGATTCTCGAAGGGTCTCCTGTCTAGGAGGGCATCCCATTGGCCAGCTCTTCCTCATCCCACCAAGCGACGGAAGTCGAGAATGATTCGGGTTTGCCCAAAGAAGGATTCAGTGCGTTTAACCAGGCTAGATCACCTGCAAATCCCGTTGGTGACTTGGGTGACCTCGACCTTTCCGAGGCGGATTTCTTGTTAGCGGGGACATCCTCTCAGGTGGAGATGGGTCTTAAAAGGAAACCCCCGGCAAGCCTGTTCGACCTAATTGAGGGCCAGCCAAGGAAGGAGGCACCTAGAAAGTTGCAGTCCAAACCTTCGCCTCCTCCGCTACAGCCTCAACCTGTTCAAACCAGGTCTTCCCCTGCTCATTCGCGAACACCGTCTCCCCGGCCTAAACACCCTGCTTCCCCCCAATCGACTTTACCTCCTTGGCCTGAGCCCACCGACTCAAAGAGGAAGAAGAGTTCTAAGGACAAAAAGCCGATGGATGAGAGGGAGTCGCACACACCCCAAAAGGAGGGCAAAGCCCCACGAGCTCAAAAGCAGCTAAAGATTGGGCCTCAAGGTCAAGGCAAGGAGATCAATGCTCAGTCTACGCCCGTGGCTTGGCTATCAGCCCCAATGCTCCACGGGGAACCGTTGATGGAAGATGCCTCTCTAAGGGACTTTTGAGGCGGCGAAGGCGCTTATGTGGCCGACGCTTTGGAAAGGTCCCTGCTCCTCCCCACCGACGTGAAGGAGTTAAAGAAGATGCGGAGGCAGGAGGTCTTCCTCAGCATAAAGAGGAACCTAGCCATGGTAAGGCTTCTGATACTTGTGACTCCGTCAATTTTTTGCTCCTTAATTTCCCATTCATGGTGTGCTTGCTCCAATTGGCAGGCCGTCCAAGCCACTTATAGGTTGAAGGATGACTTTAAGGAGCAGAGCAAGTCCTTGGAGACCTAGCATAATAAGCGCCTGGATGCTGCTCATACCCTTAAGAACTCTGAGGCTAACCTCACTAAGGCCAGGGAGGACCTAAAGGAGATGACTAAGCAGAGGGACAACGCTAAAGTAGGCCTATCTGGTGCCCAAAAGCAGGCCGAGGCCTAGACGAAGCACTTACTTGAAGCTGAAGAACAGTTGAGGATTGCAAAGGAGCAGATTGACGATTTAAAGAAGAAGTCATCTAAGGCAGAGATGGCTAGGGGCGTCACCGAATGGGCCAGGGATGAAGCTCTAAGGGCTAAAATGGAGCCTGAATTTGCTAAGATGGAAGCTGAGACCTCCAAGGACAAAGTTGACGAGGAGGCCTATGACGCAGGGGTGGCCGATACCCAGGCCGTCCTTAAGGCTCAAATCCCTGGGGTATGTTGGCTTTTCTACTTCCAGGTCTGGAATAAAGCTCTTAAACAAGTTGGGGTGGAGGCTTCGTCTGATCTATGAAAGACAGAGATGGTGTACTATCCTTCAGCCATTTGTGAGACCAACTCTGAGACGGTGAGTGCTCCGAAGGAGACTGAGGTTGCTCAACCTAAGGCTGCCCTGAACGTGTCCCTTGCTAACGAGCCAACCAAGGGGGGCGAGCTTCCTAAGGTGACAGAAATAGGTGGGAGTTCTAACCCTGAGGCGCCACAGGTGGCTGTCGGTTCCATAGTCAGCGTTCAGGACCCTCACGCCGAGAAGCCACCTTTCTTGATTCAACCCCTTCAGTCTATTTCTCTGGCTAATGTTACTCAGGGCCCCAAGGCCAATCCTGCTCAGCTTCCCAAGGAAGGGGCCAAAATAAAGTTGAAGAAGTAAAGACTCTGTCCACCTTTTGTGTTGGATTTCTTTTTAGTTTAGTTTTTCTTTTCTTTTTTTAGTTAATTTGCTTCTGTTTTAGGAGTCTTGGAATTCGTTTGTAACTGAATTTTTCGACTATATATATAAAATTCCTTTTTTCTTTTCCCTTTTGAATCATGTGTTTATTGCCTTTACCGATATTACTATTACTGCAAATCTTTTGGCTTGTGAATTAATTAACCTAACGGGTGTGAATGGTCGTGTACATAATATGTTTGAAGTTAAATCCCTCAATACTGTCTTACCGGTATCAAGGGGACGCTTAGTTTGCGTCCACCCATATTTTCAGGGGGCTAAGTGTATAATCCGAGGTGTCGAGCGTACACTTAGTTCGTATCCACAGCTTTTACAAAATTTGAAGTAGCTAGTTTCCCCATAGGCTTAAGTCCGAGGACCACGCAAGGCCTTGATTCTGTCTAATACTTAGATTTTCCTAGAGTGACTAGTTTCCCCATAAGCTTGAGTCCAAGGTCCATGCAACGCCTTGGTTCTGTCTAGTACTTGGATTTTCTTAGAGTGACTAGTTTCCCCATAGGCTTGAGTCTGAGGACCATGCAAGGCCTTAGTTCTGTCTAGCACTTAGATTTTCCTGTAGTGACTAGTTTCCCCATAGGCTTGAGTCCGAGGACCATGCAACGCCTTGGTTCTGTCTAGCACTTAGATTTTCCTGGAGTGACTAGTTTCCCCATAGGCTTGAGTCTGAGGACCATGCAAGGCTTTGGTTTTGTCTAGCACTTAGATTTTTGCCAGAATGCGAGACGTGTAATCAAGATGGACTCAAAATCTGAACTAGAAAAACACTTTTATTAATAGTAATACCTTCTTAGGTTATTTATATTCCATGGACGGGCTACAGCTTTTTCATCTAAGTCTTCTAAATAGTACGCTCCTATCCCCGCGACTAAAGTAATCCGGTATGGCCCTTCCCAGTTGGGTCCTAGCTTTCCCTATGATGGGTTTTTGGCAGCACCCATAACTTTCCTCAGCACTAAGTCCACTGGTGCTAGTGGTCTAAGTTTCACGTTGGCATCATACCCCTGTTTGAGCTTCTGATGGTAATAGGCCAATTGGACCATTACCTTTTCTCTTCGTTCATTGATCAGATCTAGGTTCTTCCTCAGTAGTTCGTCGTTACTATCCGAGGTGAATGAACTCGTCCTCAGAGTTGGGAAGTTTGTCTCTATGGGGATAACAGCCACAGCCCCATAGGTCATGGCAAAAGGTGTTTCCCCCGTCGACCGCCGTGGTGTAGTCCGATAGGTCCATAGGACATGCGACAGCTCTTCCACCCATCTTCCTTAGGCGTCATCCAGTCTTTTCTTAAGTTTGTTGACTATGACCTTGTTGACAACCTCGGCTTGCCTGTTTCCCTGAGGATAGGCTGGGGTTAAGTACCTGTTAGTGATCCCCAACTCACAGCAGTATCTTTTGAAGGCCTTGCTGTCAAATTGTAATCCATTGTTTGAGATGAGGGTGCGAGGGACCCCAAATCATGTGACAATGTTTCTCCAAATGAATTTCTTAGCATCCAAGTCTCTGATATTGACCAGAGGCTCAGCATCGACCCACTTGGTGAAGTAATCGGTACCGACCATTAGGTACCTCTTATTTCCTACTGCCTTTGGGAAGGTCCTACAATATCCAGGCCCCATTGGACGAAGGGCCACGGACTGGACAGAGGATTGAGGATCCCGCCAGGTTGATGAATATTCGGGCTAACCTTTGGCACTGGTCGCACTTTTTAATATACTCCAGGGCTTCCTTCTGCATAATCCTTGGGTAATGGCTCGGTGTGACAAAGATCTTCCTCATGTGTGACTCCCATAGATCCCTTCGTGCAGTTCTTCAAGCAGCAGTTCTGATACCTCAGGGTGGACGCACAGTAAATATGGTCTGGAATATGAGCATTTGTACAATTTATGGTCCTCTGACAACCAGAACTGAGGAGCTTTTCTTCGTATTTTCTCCGTCTCTGACTTCTCCTCGGGTAAGATGTCATTTTTAAGGAACTTCACAATAGGATCTATCCAGCTAGGGCCCACTCTGACCTCATGAACATGGACAATGCCTTTGTCTACTTCATTTGCTCTGTCCAGGTGCTCGACGAGAATAATTCGAGGCAAATCCCCTGCCGAGGAGGTGGCAAGCATTGCCAGTGAATCTGCATGAGTGTTTCCACTTCTGGGGACATGCGACAAGTTGAAAAAGTCGAAACCCGGCTGTAAGCATTTGACCCGGCTTAAGTACTCTTACATCCTTACATCTCTGGCCTCTAATTCCCCCTTTACCTGGCCTACTACTAGTCTCGAGTCCAAAAATATCTCCACTGCCTTTCCTCCCATTTTCTGTACCATGGCGATTCCTTGTAGCAGGGCCTCATACTCGGCTTTGTTGTTCATGGCTGGGAACCTAAGTCTCAGGGACTTCTCTATAATGGCTTCCTCGGGAGATATCAGGACTAGCCCTACTCTAGATCCTCTCTAATTCGCTGCGCCATCAACGTACACCTTTCAGCATGGGGGTCCTGGTGTAGAGATCACTCCAACCGATTTTCTATCCATGTTCTGCTCCTCTGCCACTGTTTCTACTGGGGGTTCAGCGAATTCGGCCACTAAGTCTGCCAAGACCTGGCCCTTTATAAAGGTCTGAGGCATGTATTTGATGTCAAAAGCTCTCAGGATTGTGCTCCATATGGCAATCCTTCTGGTGTAGTTAGCGGTTCTCAATACAGACTTCAAGGGTAGTTGGGTTAGAACAACCATTGTGTGGGCCTGGAAATAATGGGGAAGCTTTCGCATGGTATGGACCACAGCCAGTATGGCTTTCTTCAGGGGTAGGTATCTGACCTCGACTTCATGCAGCATCTTACTCACGTAATAGATCAGCTTTTGGATGCCATTGTTGTCCCATATTAGCACCAAGCTCATAGCATGAGGGGCTACAGCAATGTATGCGTATAGAACTTCATCGGCCTCGGAACTAGACATGATAAGTGGCCGGGATAGGTAATCTTTGAGTTGCTGGAAGGCCACCACACAGTTCTTGGACCACTCAAACCCCTTCCACTTGTTGATCAAGAGATAGAACGGCCTACATCTATCCGCCGATCTTGAAATGAATCGATTGAAGGCTGCAATCATCCCAGTAAGCTTTTGGACCTCCTTTGCATTTTATGGTGGTTTCAGGTCGTTTATGGCCTTGATCTGGTCAGGATTAACCTTGATTCCCCTATAGGTAACCATGTAGCCCAAAAACTTTTCTGACCCCACGCCAAATGAGCACTTGGAAGCATTCAGGCGCAGCTTATATTTCCTCAAGACGCCAAAGGTGCTGCCGAGGTCCCTTAAATGCTCGGACACCACTTTACTCTTCACCACCATGTCATTGACATAGATTTCGATGTTCCTGCCCAGCTGTGGTTCGAACATTTTTGTCATCATCCTTTGATAAGTTGATCCCGCATTCTTTAGGCCAAATGACATTACCTTGTGGTGGTAATTTCCGATTGGTGTTATGAAGGCCATTTTTTCCTGATCCCCCATCGCCAATGGTATTTGGTGGTAGCCTTGAAAGGCATCTAAGAAGCTCATCCGAGGATGGCCCGCTGTTGCGTCCACTAGCTGGTCTATCCGAGGCATTGGGAACGGGTCCTTAGGGCACATCTTATTTAGGTCTGTGAAGTCCACGCAGACCCGCCATTTCCCATTTTTCTTCTTGACCACCACTGTGTTAGCCAGCCATTCAGGGTAAAAAACCTCTTTGATAGCCCCAACGTTTTTAAGCTTCGCCACCTCGTCTCGAATCGCATTGGCAAGCTCTTTTTGACGAGCAATAGGGTGGTTGCTTTTTGGGAATGATGGTCGAGTTGACATTGAGATGATGGCAAATGAAGGCTGGGTCGATCCCGGCGGCATCGTAGGCATCCCGTGCAAATACGTCAATATTTCTTTTAGGGAACTCAAACAGCTTCTCTTTCTCCTAGGGGGCAGTCGAGCCCCTACTCGGAAGAACTTCTCCGGGTCGTCGTTAATGACCACCTCTTCTAGGTCTTCGCATTTCGCCTCCTCGGCAGTTGTGTTAGGGGGCGAAACCGGAATCTTTAGTTACTATAAATTCTCTTCAGCGGAGGCTGAGGACTCTGTGTTAAGTCGATGTGAGACGGCCGCTACCATGCATTGCCTCACTGTGGGTTGGCAACCACGGATTTCTAGGACTTGGTCTCCTGACGGGAATTTCACCTTTTGGTGCAAAAAGGAAGCAACAGCCCCTAGGGTATAGAGCCAAGGCCTACCGACAATGGCTGTATAAGGAGAGTAGTTGTCCACCACGATAAAGTTCACCTCCACTATTTCCAGGTCGGTCTGGATGGGCAACCTGATCCTGCCCTTCGGAATGACAAACTTCTCGTTGAAGCTCATTAGAGGGGAGTTGTAGGGCATCAAGTCCTCCAGCTTTAACCCCAGCCCCTTGTATAGGTCGGGGTACATAACCTCAACCGCGCTACCGCCATCCACCATTACTCTTTTCACATCGTAGTTCCCGATTCGGAGGTTGATTAGTAGTGCATCGTCGTGGGGCTAAATGGTCCCGATCTTATATTCCTTTGCAAAGCTTATGACAGGACAAAAGCTCATCCTGGCCCTCTTCGGCCCCGGTTGGGACTCCTTGGCAGGCAGTTGAGCCATCGATAACACTTGTGCAGGGTGCATGTCTGTTCTCCCTAGCGCGGCCATGATTACGCTAATCGTTCTTGCGGGTGGCCTCAAGGTGGCATCCCTCCTGCCCTCTTAATGGCCTTAATGACCACTAGAATGATGCAGCAGGTGCTTTAGCCTTCCTTCCTAGACTAGCTGGTCTAGGTGGTTCCAGAGGTTCTTGCAGTTCTCCGTAGTGTGGCCATAGTCTTAGTGGTATTGGCAATAAAGGTTCTGATCACGCTTCGAGGGTTCTCCCGCCATCTTATTCAGCCACCTAAAGTATAGCTCGTTCTTGATTTTCTCTAAAACCCGATGCACTGGTTCTCAGAATACAGCATTGACAGTTCATGCATTGGTTGTACCGAGTTGCCTTACAAAGTCCTTCCTCAGGCGGTTGCTACCATACTAGTCTGACCTGAAATCCCTCCTCTCTTGAGGGATAACCTTCTCTTTTCCTCTTTCCTATAATTGGTCTTCCTTTACTCGCTTGTACTTATCGATCCGATCCATCAGTTGATGCATACTGGTGGCGGGCTTGCCAGTCAGAGACTTCCGCAAGCCGTGATCAGCTGGGAGATTGTTTTTGAAAGTGATAATGGCGACGTCGTCAAATTTGTCTTCCATTTCATTGTACGTCTCCCAATATCTGTCCGAGTAGGCCTTTAACGTTTCTCCATCATGCATGGATAACGACAACAACGCGCTCAAAGGCCGAGGGGCTCTGCGATTTGTAACGAAGCGGGAGCCAAAAGCTTGGGTCAGCTGCCTATACAAGTCGATGGAGTTCGTCTTCAAACCATTAAACCACCTCATCGACACTGGTCCCAAGCTGGACGGGAAGACCTTGCACATCAGCGCCTCGTTCTTAGAATAGACAGCCATCCTTTGGTTGAACTGGCTCACATGCTCTACCGGGTCTGTTCTACCTTTGTAAATGGCGAAGGTTGGCTGCTGGAACCGTCGAGGGAGTATGGGCCCTTCTATGTGGTGCGTGAAAGGCGACTTGGAGAGTTGATCCAGTGTCTTGCTCATGGCGTCGTTTCCCAAGCCCCTAGGAGATGGGCTTCTACGCCTACGCCTTTGGTAACGTTCTTCTTCGTGGCAGAAGGTCTCGCTTGAGGGAGTCCTCGATCTTCGTCTATAGTCGTCATCATTTTCATCATCGGAGGGCGCGTCAAGTCTGGAACAAGATTGCCTTTGCTGTGCATGGTACAGCTTTCTTTTCAGATCGTCTATCTCTTGCTGCATGGATTGCCTATCATTCTGTTTCTAAGACATATAGCTCCTGACTTCCTCCTGTTGTGGGGTCCGGTTGTTATTTTGTCTCTGAAGCACGTGGCTGCCCGTGCGAGAGTGGCTCCTGCTGGTTTGGGTGGTGTTTACGCTTCCCTCTCGAAACCTTCCATTCTCTTCGTTTTGGTTGCGCTCGGAGTTGGGGAAGTTACCTTGTCGTTGGGATTTGGCTAGTTCGAGCTAATGGGAGCCTTTTTAATGAGGGTCTGACCCTACCATGCCGGATCGTTGTCCTTACTAACACACAAGTTCTTCCCACAAACGATGCCAATTGTAGGGTGTTGGTTTTCAGCACCCTTTCTATTGGACGAGAGGTCTCAAGCCCAACTAGCCCAATATAATGAATTTTTAGAAAGTGGGCCTAAGAACTAGGTGTTGATCTAAACCACAATCAAAATACATGGTTGGGTGTGGACGGACCAATGAGGAAATGGGTTCAAGCCTAAGATGTTGTCCCCGAGTGTTTCGTCCGAGGAGCTTGATGTTCTTCTTTTTCTACTTTCTGTACTAGGTTCCCGTGGTTTTTCAAGACCATGCAGATTGCTGCCGTTTTCTCCTTTTTCTCTCTTCCTCTCCCTTTCTTGCAATCCCCCACTCTTGGGGGGTCTTTCCTATTATATACTTCTTTCCAGTCAATCCTGACCCTCCATCTGTTGATTGTCCAGGCCATTACTCGAGTGCTCGTCCCATCAACCACC
The DNA here is from genome assembly GCF_932294415.1 of Quercus robur. NCBI lineage: Eukaryota > Viridiplantae > Streptophyta > Magnoliopsida > Fagales > Fagaceae > Quercus > Quercus robur. The sequence goes on from NC_065536.1 coordinate 50,067,796, forward strand.
TTCCCAAACCCTCTATGAGTTGCGGCAACCAAGATTATACTGTTCAGGGGACCTTTCATCATTAATACGGCCAGGACGTTAGTTGGGCGCATTAAATGCGGAGGTGACAGCTTTTCCTTAAACTGCTCCCACTCCATACCCCCGTGTGCGTCCTGCTGTACCCGTCCTTTCTTCGGGGAATGCTTTGGGAGGCTACCTTTGATGGTGTGCCATTCTTTCCCACTGGAGTCTGGAACGCCAAGGACAGAATTGTCCTCGGCAACATCTCTAGACCATTTGGATTTTTAGCGCATGTCCTCGGACATTTCTATCCTCGGCGCGGGCCTTGGGCTCAGCATAGAGCGGGCTAGGGTCGCCAAGTTCTCTGGCCCCACAGTCCCCTTAGGGCGTATTAATTTTAAATCTAAATAATTATAAACTCTTGATATTTTAAATTCATGAGAATTAAAATTCCTGATAGTTTTTATTTATGTTGTTTAGATACGCTTAGAATTTTAATTTTAATTGTATTACAAAAATAAAATCTTTTAATGATATAATTCTTAATTAAATATATATATATATATATATATTCTTATATCATTTAGTAACTAAAGAATAACAGAATCAGTAATTCGACAATTATTTATAATTTTTTAAAAATGATAAAATCATCCTTTAAATATTTTTTGTAGGTGTGAAAAAATTAAACATTTTTTTTTTGAAATTAGTTCTATACAATTATTTATAAGAAAAAAATGAATTTAAGTAATTCTTACTCACATGATATATGTAAGAATTGATATTTCATAGCTTGCGTTAGAGTTTTTCATTTAATGGAAATTGGTATTTTCATGAAAATTATAATTCTCAATATTTTGTTTTTACGAAATCTCAACAATTAACTATTCTTATTCTAAATTTCTATGTAAAAAACAAGCACTTAATAAAAAGTTTTGGAGTGTGCATTCCGTGATTAATTTGCTCTTAGCAGAAAGGACAAAATTATACTCCAAAATCTGTTTAGAACTATCTTTTTTAACCAATTAGGTGACAAATTATAAGATTATTTATGTATATTATTTAAACAAATCACATTACTCATTAAAAAAATTCATGTGATTAAAACTATACATAAATGATCTTTTCAATTACAATATAGTAGTAACTAGTAAATTGAAGCAAAATAACTTTAAACTTCTTTAGAGCAAAACTTTTTCATACAAGAAAATTTAATTGGTACCTAGCTAGGACCTGGAAGAGATAGATATATGGATTTTATATGCAAAGGGAATTCATTCCAAATACTCTCCTTATAAAACATCCTCTTTGTTAAATAAGAAAAATAGATCCAAGTTATTATGATGTTGCTCTTTAACTAATAAGGGTAATTCTGAAAATTTGATAAACTTGTTCACATGAGGCAAAAGCTAACGTTCTTGATGAACTTGACGACCTTACTTGTGCATTCGTAAACGACGGCACCATAAAGCTGACGGTTCCACTTCAAGGCCGACGGATGTGCCTCAAGATCGACGACACTTGCATAAGACGACTAGAATGCATCGACGAGATAAGAAGCTGACAAAAGGAAGCTGAAGGGAATAAATAAACCTTTGATGGATCTGACATGGCCTTGCTTGGCCTCCACGCATGAGTATATAAGGAAACATCGTGCGCTCGACGACTAACCTTAATCGAGGGAATCCCAATAAGGAAAGGATCCTGCAGGATACACGCATTAATGAAGATCTTCCCTACAAAGAAAAGCCCTCTATGCCAAGAAACGAATGTCAACCCTACCTACTATGCATAACTTACCCCAGCTCTGGCATTCTAGAGTTGTGAAAGTTCTCTAACTTGACCTTCAGAGAATATTTGGCTGGTACCACACTGGTACTCTCTACAAGGTCTTCTTTGTTTTTGTTTTGCAGGTGTTGTCTCGAGCACATGAGGACCGTGTAGCTTACTGATGATTTTTTGACATCATCAATTGGCACCATCTGTAGGGAACGTGAGAAGGATTTGTAAGCCATACTATCTCTTCCCGGACAAAGAGTCGCATGGTACTTACTCGCTCGATGGCAACCACCAACAGTGCTCAAGGAGATGAACCACATACCACTACCCTCGAGAGGCAAGTTCAAACTCTCGCTGCTGTCGTAGAACGCCTCACCAAGCAAAACCATGATCTAGAGGAGCAACTACGACAAAAGAACACAAGACTTAACACTCAAGAGGAGGACCAAGAAGGCACTAACTCTGAGAGAAAGGACCAAGAAGGGTCAAAAGGTAGCAATGCCCCAAGCAAACTAGAGCGACAGGACACAAGTCATCCATCTGCCGCAGAGACAGCTCTACCTTACATTGTCGCGGAGATGCAGATGATGAAGGAACGTATGGACTTCATGATGAACACCCTCAGAGGACGAGTGTCTAGCGACCTCGACAAGTTAGTTCATCGGACAGATTCACCCTTCACGGCATTCGTCACTTCATTCCCCCTTCTGCCGAAGTTTCGTATACCGTAGGTAAAGGCCTACGATGGATCTAAGGATCCCCTAGATCATCTAGAGTCTTTCAAAACCCTAATGCACTTGCAAGGCGTGACAGACAAGATCATGTGACGAGCCTTCCCAACCACACTGAAGGGTCTGACAAGGGTGTGGTTCAGCAGGCTGACTCCAAACTCCATTAGCACCTTCAAAGAGTTGAGTGCACAGTTCGCTTCACACTTTATCAAGGGGCACAGTTATAAGAAGTCCACTACATGCCTGATGAACATCAAACAACGAGAGGATGAAATGCTGAGATCTTACATCACCCACTTTAACAAGGAGGCCCTCTCAATTGATGAAGCAGATGACAAGATACTCGTGGCTGCACTTACCAATCGATTACGGAAGGGTAAGTTCCTGTTCTCCTTATACAAAAATGACCCAAAAACTATGTCAAATGTATTTTATAGGGCTATTAAGTACATGAATGTGGAGGATGCGCTACTGGCCTAAGAAGAGGGAAAGACAAGAAGATGCACGATAAGATAAGGGATGGAAGATGGCTAGGACGGGAGACCAACAAGAGGACAAACGTTCCAAGCCCCCCACGGGAAGGTTTGCAAGCTTCACCCCACTTAATGCCCCTATCGACTAGGTTTTAATGCAAATCAAGGATGAAGGAGCGTTGACATTTCCCGGCAAGCTAAAGGGAGACCCCTGTAAGAGGTCCAGAGAGAAGTACTGCCGCTTTCACTGTGATCACAGCCATGACACATCTAACTGCTACAACTTGAAGCAAAACTTAGAAGCTCTTATCAGACAAGGAAACTTGTAGAGGTTCGCCAGCAAGGAAAGAACATACCCACCACAAGAGTGGGTTGCCCGATGGGAGAACGAGTATCCCAGGCCACCTGTAGGAGACATAAGAATGATTGTGGGAGGCACAGTGGCCTCTGGCTCGTCAAAAAAGGCCTATAAGACTTACCTCAAGATGGTTCAAAATGTCCAGCTGACGAGCTTTGTACCAAAGATGGCATGGATCGATAACCCCATCATTGAATTCTCAGAGGAAGATGCTAGACGTCTCCACCATCTGTATGACAATGTACTCGTCGTTAGCATACGGGTAGGAGACTACAACACACACCAGGTCCTGGTTGACAACGAAAACTCTGCTAACATCCTTTACTACCCGGTGTTCCAGCAAATTAGGATTGATAGAGAACGGCTGATTTCGATCAATGCCCCGCTTGTTGGTTTCCCAGGGACTAAAGTTAAAGTATATCCCCTCAGGGCAGTCACGTTACCCGTAACGGTTGGTGATTACTCTCAGCAGATCACTAAGGATGTCACATTTCTTGTTATCGATTGCTCATTTGCCTACAATGCCATCCTCAGATGAACTACCCTCAACTCGTGGAAGGCCATAACTCCAAACTACCACCTGATGATCAAATTCCCCACCAAGTACGAAGTAGGAGAAGTATGTGGAGACCAAGTGGCTGCACGTGAATACTACATAGCAATGTTGGAAATGGACAATCATCTACAAACAATGAACATAGAAGAGCAGCGGACGGTAGCAGAGCCCGTTGAAAGATTGGAGGAGATACCCCTCGATAACTCTAGGCCCGAGCGAATGACCAGGATCAGCATTCTCACCAATCCGTCAGTCCGTCAAGAACTCACGTCATTCCTAAGAGAGAACCAGGACGTCTTTGCTTGGAGTCATGAAGACAAGCCTAGGATCAACCTTTCAGTCATGGTGCACAGGTTGAATGTGTTGCCTACTTTTCCCCCTTTCCGTCAAAAGAAGCGAGTATTCGCCCAAGAATGAGACCAAGCCATAGTGGAGGAAGTCCGCAAGTTGTAAGATGTAGATTTCATTAGAGAAGTTTACTATCCCGATTGGCTGGCCAACATAGTAATGGTCAGGAAGTGAAGGATATGAGTCTTTATGGACCTAAACAAGGCGTGCCCCAACGATAGCTATCCTCTCCCACAGGTTGACGTCTTAGTAAACTCTATAGCCCGACACTAGTTGCTGAGTTTTATGGATGCTTTTTTGGCTACAACCGGATAAAACTGGACGAAGCTGATCAGGAGAAGACTTCGTTTGTCACCAACCAAGGCCTTTTTTGCTACAAAGTAATGCTGTTCGGCCTTAAGAATGTGGGTGCAATGTATCAGAGGCTCATGAATAAGATGTTTGCCCATCAGATCAAAAGAAATATCCAAGTCTACGTTGATGACATTCTTGTGAAAAGCGGAAGAGAGGATGACCATTTGGACGATCTCAAGGAAACCTTCAACACCCTACGCTCTTATAACATGAAATTCAATCTGAGCAAGTGCGCGTTTGGGGTGGCGGCTGGAAAGTTCCTAAGATTTATGGTGTCTCAGAGAGGTATCGAAGTCAACCCAGACAAGATCTGGGCCATAGTGGAGATGGCACCACCAAGGAGCGTGAAAGAAGTCCAAAGCCTTAACAGCAAGGTAGTTGCGCTGAATAGATTCATGTTAAGGGCAATGGACAAGTGCCTATCTTTCTTCTACATGCTGAAGAAGTCTTTCGAGTGGACACTTGAGTGTCAACGAGCATTCAAGTATTTGAAAGCCTACCTTTCTTCCCCACCGTTGCTAAGTCCCTCCAAACCAGGGGAAGACCTGTTCCTCTACTTGGCTATATCCCCAGCTGCTGTTAGTGCGGCCATTGTCCAAGAAGAAGACAAGGTGCAGTAGCCCGTGTACTACACCAGCCAGGCACTTCATGGTGCAGAGGAGAGGTACCTACCGATGGAGAAGCTCATGATAGGCCAAGAATGTATTGACCCCTTGTGATGAATTTAACCAATTAATTAGCCAAGTTAACTAATTAATTCAATTACATGCAATAAGCGTAGTAGCATAAACAAATCACCAACTAAGTTAATATGCAACGGAAAATAAATTTGACGCGGGTGATTTGTTTACGAATAGGAAAAACCACCGAGGCAAAACCCCACCGGGTGAATTTAAGGTCACCACTCCCGAGAATCCACTATTATCACAACAAGCAGTTACAAGTAAAGAAATCCCAGTACCTTATACCAACCTAATACCCAATTGGACTTGTTTTGTAGTGACAATCTCTCATTTTATTGCAAGGCTCCCAGTACGTGACTAACCAATTGCACGGATCCCAGTACGCAACTTAATCACCAACTTGAAAAAGATGTTAGCTGCAAAGTTCTTCAGCTCATCACAAGATAAAGATCAAGAAGCTCCTTGGTCACAAAACCCTACGATATACAAACACAACAGCTTCTTCAAGAGAAAGATGAACTAGGAAAAATTTTGTCTCCTGTCACAATTTGCACGAACAAAACTTTGTTTTACACTTACGCAACCTTTGACGGCCCTTAAAATAATCCTTATATATGTTTATGGTTGTGAGAAAAGAAAGCCCAAACACATATTCACGGATTGGATGAAAATCAGAGCTAAAAGTCTGTTTTTCATAAACCTCAATAGATAGCTTATCTGTCGAGCTGGCTGTCGAGCATCGGGCTTCAGCAACTTTGGAATCTCGATAAATACTAGCTGTCGAGCTAGTTGTTTAGTTTTAAAATCCAGCACTTGGTCACTTGTTTTTTGCAGAAACTTGCATGGTTTTAATGTTTATTCTTGAAACCTTGTTCCTTGAAGTATTAAACACATTCTAAATCTACCCAATTACAAGTAAAGTGCAAAACAAACAAATGAACATATGAGAGAAGTCATAAATCACTCAACTCATATTCACTTGTTGAATACAATAAAATCTATCCTAACACAAACTCTTGAAAAACTTTACAAGAAGAGAGTTTATGGCAAGAAAACTTTAACAACCTGTATTTCTAAAACACTTTAAACAAAACTCATCACAGCATCTTAGTGTGAAATAGAAATAAAAGATTGCATACAAGATATAAGATGTGCATAAAGAGAGAAAAGAAACAACACATGAAAAGATAGGTGAATAGTATACATCAATAGATATAAACCAAATATAAATACAATGTATGTTACATGGTCAGAAGACCAATATACATGAGGTAAATGTAAAAGAAAAGAAAAAGAAAAAAGGTAAGATCCCCACTACATCCCTCAAAAAAAATATGGACCCTCCCTCTAACAAAAATCTCCTATGCTAACTCTCCCCCTATGTATATGACCACTCTCAAATCAAAACTACTCTCCCTTTATGTCACGAGTGACAAAGGGTAAGTACATCAAGTAGACATCTCCTCATCACTGGGTGAGCTAGAATCATCACTGTGTGTGTCAAGGCGAGCATCCATGTGCACAAGCTGTGCCATGATGGCCTCAAGTGTCACTCCACCCACTGAAGAAGAAGGAGCGAAGGTGGATGGAGCTGCAGGGTTGGAAGAGCTGCCGTCTCAGTCTGCATCAGCCTTAGGTGAAGCTGAGCATCACTTTGTCTAATAGTAGCTGTGTCAATGGCATCCACAACGAAGAAGTGATCGGACGGAGGAAAGGAGACAAAAAAATGGCGAAGAATCCTCATGATAGCCAAAGGAAAATTGAGCTTATCATAGGTCATCGTATCTCTATAGACATCTATAAGGAATAGGATGAAGTGAGAAGGGAAGTTGATAGAAAGATCCTCAATGAGGGATAACAAAAATCGAGCACGTGGCTCTGTGATAGTGTCATAATGAGACAAAGGATGGAGAACAACTGTCATCACTATGTTAAGGTATCTCGGATTGGGTGTTTTGATGATCACCCTATGAAGATGGTCTCTCACAGAATAGAGACATGAGTTCGTCTTTGGACATAGTCCTCAAACGATCGCAACTAGGGTAGTCAAGATGTGCTACCCTAGGAACGTGTAGTACCTTGGATACAATCTCCAGAGTAACTACAATGCGCGTACCCCGAACGCGAGAGAAGAAATGAGATATAAAAGTATCAAATCATTGCATATTGGAGTAAAACTTTTGTATGATCACGGAGGGACAAGTGACCGGGACCTCACACAATGACTCCTAACCCCTAATGTAGATGACAGTGGGTAGGTCAGTATCAGAAAAATCCGATAAGATGACTTGGCATTTTGAATGAATGCCTCATCGAGAAAAGTTCTCCAAAAAGTCCTTTCGAGCTTTATTATCACGGAACCGTATGTGAGAAGGAGTGGGGTCAAAAGAAGAAGATGCCCCGGAATGAAGAGGGTTCTGGGACAGGGTGGATTTTCATTTAGGTGCCATAATGCAACTAACTAAAAGAAAGAGAGAGAGGGAGAAAGAGACACACACAAAAAAACACCAAACAAATCAATATATAGGAATATAAAGAAATGAAGGTACATATACATGAAAATGCATGAACACGTGACATGTAAACTTAAAAACATCATGGGCTCAGGCCAATCCAAACCTAACAGCACACAACAAATCAATAAATATAGCACACATCTATAATGCATCAAAATATAGTTATAATGCAAGTGTGATGCAATGCATGATATTATTGGATTATATAAACATAACCCAACCCAAAAATTTCACCAAAACTTTATCAATTTCGAAAAACCCCAAAAGTTTTCAAAAAATCCCAAAATCTAGGTCAGAATGCATGAAATGTATGATTAAAGGCTAGAAAAGAGATCATACCTATGAGAAATGCAATGAAAAGACCAAAGAATAAGTAGGGAAGATGAAGAGGTTGAGTGAGAAGAGTTTGGGAGAGAGAAAAGTGATTTTCTGTCGAGAGAGATTGGGGAGAACTGAGAGAAAATCGTGCGGATCCAATATATAAAAAAACATAATTCTCGATAGATTAAGAGGTGTCGAGAGGTATCGAGGATTAAAAACATGTGTATTATCTGTCGAAGAGCTATCCAGAATCTGTCAAGAAGTGTCCACAACTAAAGGATCTCGATGGATCAAGGTAGCTATCGAGAAGCTATTGAGCATCCAGAAAGTTTTTTGATGGATCATGCAGCTATCGAGAATGCGATAAAAAGCAGCTGAAGGGTCTCGACAGATAGCCTAGCTATCGAGAGGTATCGAGAAGCTATCGAGATTACTTAAAAACAGTTTTTCAAAAAAGAGAAAAACACAGACATGAATGCAATCAAACATGCTACTCAACCAAGAATCCAATCAACATATTAAACTCTCAAAATCATCTCTCAACAAGAAAAATGTCAAGCACATAGATCATAAACACACACACACACACAATAGGTCTAACCAATTTTATATTTCAAAAACAAGTTAAGACAGTTTAGTGAGAATACATTAACACATGTATTATTTGTGATGGTCAAATCACATCGTACTTGCACATGTATCGAAGAGTAGCAAAGAATATTGCGTGTTGTATGTGAAAAACATCGCAAGGTTGCATAGATGTCTACATGTTATGACAATTTGAGATATAAGAAAATCATTTTAACTCACACACAATCATAACTGTTTGATAGGGACTATCACATTCGAGGTACATCCTATAACTCCCACATCTCCTAGAATACACGCTTGCAATCATATATAAAGCATATTTATTCTTTTTGCTTTTATTTTTCTTTGCATATTTTTCTTTTAAGCAAACCATGCATGGGCATATAAGAGATAAAAAAGAAATATCCAATTATGTTAAGCTTTTGACATTGCACTTTTGCTATGCCGAAGTATACAGATGTCATTTCATGATTGGCAGGTAACAATGATGAGATGGTTATTTATGTCTTTCTCTTAGAATTTTCTAGTCCTTCTCGTCAAAAAAAGTGATACGAATGTTAAGTACAAGAGATTACTTAATCTTACTCATCACAAACACGAGCCATAAAGCTCACTTGCTTAGTTGTGCATAGAGATACTCATCTAAGCTACAAAAGATACAAAGTTTAGAAAACTTTGTTTCAATGGCTATCCAAGGTACACAAGTACCAATATACACAAACACATAGTGTTTTTGTATTTCTTTTTATTTTTCAATTTTTTATGAAAAAAATAAAGCAAAAACTGAAAACAAACAAACAAAAACATGTTAAAAAAAAAAAAAAACAAAGTATAAAACAAGATGCATATGCATGAAAGCATGATTCCAAAAAGATAAGAAAACAAGCAAGAGAGTCCTACTTTAGATAGAAAGAATTAAAGCAGAGGACAAACAAAAAGACAATTAAGTCTTAGGATCCTTTATCACCCACACAACAGTCTTTGGCCGTGAAGATAAAAAGAAACGTGTCCTAATATGACTACTAAAGGACATAGAGGAATTAGAATTCCCCTGAAATTGAGTTAAAAAGCTCAAAGCTTTTAATAACTCACCAAGAATAGGTACAAAGCCTTTAGACAAAGGATGAGACCTATTGGACACTCGCTTATGAGGAAACAACTTGAAACAATTAGGACAAGTGTGACCAGAAACACCACAATGGTGACAAAGATGAGTAGTTTTTGAACTACTATGCTTCCTAGAAGGAGGTCTAACCTTAGAGGTTGACAAAGATCTCAATTTAGGACAATTTGGCCTAATATGACCAACAATATGACAATGATGACAGTGGGGACAAATTCAGAATTTTTATTCTTCCTAGGAGGAGTTTTAGACATAGGTTTAGAAACTTCAGCGTTAACATCAGAATTTTTACCTTTATCTATCCTAGCAATATTAGCCTTCAACTCTTCATTATTCCTTTTAAATGGAGGAATATAAAAATCTTTTTTTTTTTTTTTTAGTTAGGCTCAACAAGAAGTTTGGCACTAGTTAATTTTTCAATTTCAGTTTTAAATTCAACTAATTGCTCTTCCAAACTCTTAATTTTGTCCATTTGAGATGAAATTTGAATTTTAAAATTCTCATTCAAATTATTGGTTTCATCCAATTTTATAATCAAATCATCTTTTTCAAGCTTGACCCTTTTCAATTTAGCTTTTAATTTTGTAGAACTTTTAAAAGATCTCATACAAAAATTATAAAGCTTACAATAGGCATCTTGAATATCATCATCATCATCATTTAACATAAGATCATGCAAATCAAAACAATCAAGAGTTTCCATGACAACAGGGGTCAATGGATTTTACACAATAGAGATTAACCCTAATCAGAGTGTGTCTACTCTGATACCACTTGATAGGCCAAGAATGTATTAACCCCTTATGACGAATTAATCAATTAATTAGTCAAGTTAATTAATTAATTCAATTACATGCAATAAGCATGGTAGCACAAAAAAATCACCAACTAAGTTAATATGCAGCGGAAAATAAATTTGACACAAGTGATTTGTTTACGAATGGGGAAAAACATGAAGTTCACGTTCTGGGAAAGAAGAAATGTTCTTATGAAAAAAAAAACTAAAAAATTTAATTTAATTTAATTATTTTAATGTTTATTTTTAAAATATTTTGAATTTTTCGATTTGGCTATTTGTTTTAATTTTTTATTAATTTAAATCTGGTGTGGCATTTAAAAAATACCAAATAATTTTTTTAATAATATTTTAATGGTTACGTCAGTGCCATATTAACTAGCAGGGCATTCTGTCTGCCATGTAAAAAATTTCTATTAGTAGGTTGACAGCAAGGATTAAAATAAAATCAATTTTATTTTTTTAAAAACTATATTAGTAGCAAAATCAATTTATGGACCAAAATAAAATTGGTCTAAAATATAGAGACTAAAAGTACATTTTCGGACCAAGTTTTAAGTTAGCTTTAGAATTCTGCCGTTTATCCTAAAAAAAAAAAAAAAGTTAGCTTTAGAATTATTGTCGTCCACTGGTTGGATTTTCTATTACAATTTCGGCTTGACCAAGTCTCCCTTACGTGTTTCTAAATAATAATAAAAAACTTATTTATATTACCAATAATTATATTTGTGTCTATAGCATTTTATAGATACTATTATTTTATAAAAAAAAACCTCCCTTTACTAACTACTGTCAACGTAATTTAGAAGTTGTGATTTTTCGTGTCTCCAGTGCCGACAGATTAAATAAAGGCTCCAAGCTCAAATTAAAGTATAGTCTTCTTGGTGAAATTTTTTTTCAAATATAATCTTGGTGAAAGTGTTACATTGTTTATATATAAATATATATATATATATATATATATATATCCACTACCTTTTTTTTTCTGAAAATATCTTTATCGTTGAGATCAAATTAATTTTCTCAAAAAACACAAATCAGAGAAGAAAAAAAAAAGGAATTTTAAGTTTTTAACAAATATTTGTGAATATATTGTGAAAATGTTATGAATATAGCCTTTCTCCACAAGACAATCCTCATAAAAGGTAGGTCATAAATTCAAATTAAAAAATAAACCATTTTTATTTATGAAGTAAAAAAATTAAGACAAAAATGCAAAACTAACCGTCTAACTTTTTCCTTTTTTTCATTTCAGTTCTCTAACTTTCAGTTTTGTCAATTTAGTCCTCTAACTTTCAATTTTTATCAATGCAGGACTCCATTACAAATCAGTTAGTGGCTGTCGTTAGAACTCCTAAAACGACGCCATTTTGCATTTTTTTTTTAATTCGGAATTAAAAGGAAAAAAAAAATCTGGAGAAAAAAAAAAAACATTAAGGGGAACGACCCTTCCCCAGTCGTTCCCCTTCCCCTAAAATCAAAACAGATCAAAGAAAAATCTAGCACAAAACCCAGAAAGAAATCAAAACCAAAATGCAAAAAACATTAAAATCAAGAAACTAAGGCAAACCCATATGAATTTATGGTCATAACATAACTCGGTCACTTATCTTTGAAGATGAATGTACGAAGCATACTATTCATTTGAATCTTGCTCCAAAGCTCTCTTGCACAGATAAGCCCTTCTCTCTTGCATGGAGGACAATGGTGGGTGATGGTTTGGGTTTTTGACATTGCTCTCTCTGTCTTGCAAAGATCGGTGGATATGACCACCATTGCATGATATCGTTCATCTGGGTTTGCCAACATTTGACCGAGCTCCTTCTCCTCCCACCATAAATTCATATGGCTTTGCCTTAGTTTCTTGATTTTAATGTTTTTTGCATTTTGGTTTTGATTTCTTTTTGGGTTTTGTGCTAGATTTTTCTCTGATTTTTTTTGATATTGTCGTTCCCCTTAATTTTTTTTTTTTTTTTCAGATTTTTCTTATTTTCTTTTAATTTCGAATTAAAAAAAATTGCAAAACTGCAGCGTTTCAGGAGTTTTAACGGCAGCCACTAACTGAGTTGTAACGGAGTCTTGCGTTGATAAAAATTAAAAGTTAAAGAACTGAATTGACAAAACTAAAAATTAGAAGACCGAAATAAAAAAATGTGAAAGTTAAAAGGTCAGTTGCATTTTTGCCAAAAATTAAAATTATAACCACCATACCAACTTTCCAATTTACCTTTTTACTTTTTCGTCAAAACAAAAGTTAGCTTTAGAATTATTGTTGTCCACTGGTTGGATTTTCTATTACAATTTCGGCTTAACCTAGTCTCCCTTACGTGTTTCTAAATAATAATAAAACACTTATTTATATTACCAATAATTATATTTGTGTCTATAGCATTTTATATATACTATTATTTTATTAAAAAAAAAAAAAAAAAAAAACTCCCTTTACTAACTACTGTCAACGTAATTTAGAAGTTGTGATTTTTCGTGTCTCCATTGCCGACAGATTAAATAAGGGCTCCAAGCTCAAATTAAAGTATAGTCTTCTTGATGAATTTTTTTCTTTTCAAATATAATCTTGGTGAAATTGTAACATTGTGTATATATATATATATATATATATATATACACACAGAGTTGCAAATTGCAATAGGATACTTACTATCCACTTTTTATTTTACGTTTTTTTTTTTCTGAAAATATCTTTATCGTTGAGATCAAATTATTTTCTTAAAAAACACAAATCAAAGACCAAAAAAAAAAAAAAAGAGGGAATTTTAAATTTTTAGCAAATATTTATGAAAATATTGTGAAAATGTTATGAATATAGTATTTCTTCCCAAACAACTTTCATAAAAGGTAAGTCATAAATTCAAATTAAAAAATAAACCATTTTTATTTATGAAGTAAAAAATTAAAATTATAACCACCATACCAACTTTAAATTACTAATGTGAAAAACCCCCATTTCCAAGCAACTGCAGAAAGGAAAAATTAAAAAAATGCTTCTAAACATAAGCATGGGGGAAAACATTCTGAAATGAACTATGATCATTATAAATAGCATTTAAACCTTCGACATTGAAAATAGTCAAGCAACGATGGCTAGCATGAAAACCACCTTTCTACTTGCTCTTATTTACCTTCTTTTGCAAACTGAGTTGATTTCACTTGAAGCTATATGGTCCAATTCTAGTGCTGGCAACTCCACTGTGGGTTGCATAGACATGGAAAGGGAAGCCCCTCTGAAATTTAAAGGACTTTATGATCCTTCAAGAAGACTTTCTTCCTGGGTTGGAGAAGATTGCTGCAACTGGTTAGGAGTAGGCTGTAGCAACCGAATAGGTAACATCATAAAACTCGGTCTCAATAGGACATTTTTCTGTGACCCATATTCTGGTATTACATCAACAGAATGTAGGAAGCACTGGCCTTTGGGTGGTGCTTTATCTCCTTCTTCGCTTGAATTAAAATTTCTAAATTACTTGGATCTAAGCTACAACGATTTCCAACAACTTCCCATCGCAAATTTCATTGGTTCTCTCAATAAGTTGAGTTACCTTGATCTATCCTCTGCAAACTTTGCTGGAACGATCCCTCCTCAAATTGGGAATCTTTCTAACTTGCTTTATCTTGATCTCTCTGGGAATCCCCAAACAGCTTCAAATATAAATTGGCTCTCCGGTCTCTCTTCCCTAAAATACCTCAATTTGAATGTCGTGAACCTTTCCGAAGCAACTACTGATTGGCTTCAAACTGTTAATTTGCTCCCTTCTCTGCTGGAGTTGCACTTGTCCGATTGTGAACTTCATTATCTCCCTCAAAATTTTCCCTCTGTCAACTTTACGTCACTTTCAGTACTTGATCTCTCTCATAATGACTTCAACTCCTCTACAATTCCTCAATGGGTGTTCAATTTCACTTCCCTCACAAATCTCCAACTTATCTATTGTAATCTCACAGGCTCCATCCCTAAGATTGCAAAGGGTAACCTATGCAAATTGCAGACTTTGGATTTATCAGAAAATAATTTCAGTGGCGAAATAACAGAATTTTTCCAGGCCTTATCGGAATGCAGTAACAGTAGCCTAGAGGAGTTAAATTTGAGCGGGAACCAACTCATTGGGAATATCCCACATTCTTTGGGGAATTTAAAACGTTTGAGAAAACTGAAACTTCACAGCAACACAATCTCCGGTTCAATTCCATCATCTATACAAAATTTTGTCCCGTTTGGAGATACTGTACCTCGAAGACAACAAGATGAATGGAACCATCCCAGAATCAATTGGACAACTTTCTGAGTTGAGAGAGTTGCGTCTCTCCGGGAATTACTGGCAAGGTATCATGACTGAAACTCATTTCCTAAATCTCACAAAATTGTATGTTTTTTCCTTGTCATCATCATCTAGTAACCTTTTAGTTTTCAATGTGACACATGACTGGATTCCTCCTTTTAGTCTACAATATGTCTATATTTTGGACTGTCAATTGTACCCTACATTCCCTGCATGGCTTAGAACACAGAAGGAACTCACAGAGATCCATTTAGTAAATACTGCAATTTCAGATACAATACCGAATTGGTTGTGGAACTTGTCTTCACAACTTACGGTGTTGGATCTTTCTCATAACAAATTAATGGGAAACCTCCCCAAGTCATTAAACATCTCTTCCGTACCGTCGGTACTTCTAGATTTTAATCATTTAGAGGGTCCACTACCACTATGGCCTAATGTGACAAGGCTTTCTTTGAGAAGCAATTTACTTTCTGGACCAATACCGATAAGAATCAGCCAAGAAATGTCGCACTTGAGTACTTTAGATCTCTCTGGCAACTTTCTAAATGGTAGCATCCCATCATCCATAAATGGACTAGGACAATTGAAGTATCTTGTTCTATCAAACAATTGTTTATCCGGAAATATCCACAACCACTGGAAGAGTATGCAAAGTCTGGTCTTCATAGATCTGTCCAAGAATAATCTATCTGGTGGCATTCCAAGCTCAATGTGCTCACTACCTTCTCTTATGTGGTTGCAATTGAGTAACAACAATTTTTCTGGGAACCTCTCTTTATGCCTGAAATTTGTTCCAGGCATATCACTATTAACACTTGATCTTGGTGAGAATAGATTGTCAGGGACCATACCAAAATGGATTGGAGAAAGACTTCCGTTCATAACAATATTAAGCTTAAGAGGAAATATGCTCTTTGGAAAAATTCCTAAACAATTGTGTGGTGCCACTTATATCCATGTCTTGGACCTTGCCCAAAATAATTTCTCAGGATCTATTCCATCGTGTTTTGGTAGTTTGGCTGGTCACAAGTATTTCTATGACAACACATATGCAGAAATCACAAAGCATATGGATTTGGTTGTTAAAGGAAGACAATATGAATACTACAATCAAATCTCAAATGTTAGTCTCATGGATTTTTCGAAAAATAGTCTTTCAGGAGAGATCCGAACAGAACTAACAAATTTGATCTTATTGAATTCATTGAATTTGTCATGGAACCATTTGACGGGAATGATACCAGAGAATATTGGAGCTTTGCGCCAATTAGAATCTCTTGACCTCTCTTGTAACCATCTTTCAGGTCACATTCCTTCAAGCATGTCTTCTATGACTTTTTTGAGCCATTTGAACTTGTCATATAACAACTTATCTGGACAAATTCCATCATCCAACCAATTTCAAACCTTCAATGATCCATCCATTTATGTCGGTAACCCTGAACTTTATGGGCCTCCTCCATTGCCAACAAGTGTCTCAACGCCAAGTGACAGGAATGCAAAACATAAAGATCAAGAAGATGTACATGTACATATTGATGGTGAAGATCAATTTGAAAAGTTATGGTTTTACCTAAGTATTACACTGGGTTTCATTGTGGGATTCTGGACTGTTTGTGGCAGCTTGTTGATAAAGAAGTCTTGGAGACATGCTTACTTCTGTTTTGCTGATAAAGTGAAAGAAAAGCTTTTAGTGGTCATTGTAATGAAAATGGTTTGTCTGCAGAGGAAGATTCAAGCAGGAAGTCACTGAGATTAGGCTAATGTGATCAAGCAGTGTAATATATATGTATTGTACTAGTTCTTTGGTTGTCATGTATTGTACTTAATATTTTTGCTTAAGCTTTTTGGTTAAGTAATGTCTCAATATGTGCCAAGTGGAGTCTCCTGTTATCTCCCCAACAAGAGCTTTAATAAATTTGAAGCTGCACGTGACAAGACAAATTACAGTTTGTGCTTCTCGTGTATCTTGTGAAATATAGTGAAGATACTTGTTACCTCCATTATGCATGAATCACATGTCAATTTTTTGTTTGTTTTGCCATTCCAGATTGAGAATTGCATGGACTAATAATGGAGACATAGCAAAAGCACCTATAATCACAACCATTGAATAGACTACTATATCCTCAACGCAAGTTAACATGTAAAAAATTACTCTTTACATTTTACAAATGCAGTAATAACAGATAAGATCCCCAAGCACTTGCACAAGATATTACATGAGTGTCAATTCATATTTCACTTTAAAGAATGCCTCAACCACAAATAAAAATAAAAATAATAATTGAAATTTGCTTGAGGAAAGCTAGGTAATATGAAAAGTGAGCTTTAAGATCAAATTTTTGTCTTCTATGCTAGTTAGGAGTACCAATTCTTTAAAATATAGACATAGTAAAAAGCTAGGCATAGCTTCCAGCACTATGGTCCGGCAAGGCCCAGACTCTTCCTCCTCCCACTAAAGCTCAGGCTGCGCATCAAATTTGGAAGACAACATCTTGCAGACTTGGCAAATTTTCCCTTCCCATGGTTGTAACTTCTGTTGTGTATTGCCTCACTATTGCATGCAGAGTTTGCTACACATCCATAATGGTTTTTATTTGTAGATTTTGAAGAAAGGGGACAAAAGATAGGATTGATTTTTGAACTCTCTTGTATATTTTGACTGCCATCGATAGCATCATCCCTAAAGCTCTCTTGAAAAAGCTCAATTAGTTGTTTCTTCATATCTGTTGAAGAGGGTTCAAGAATGGGACTGGAGCTACTATCCATGTAAACTGGATTTTTGACGTGAGGAGTTTCTTTGAAGCCGCAATGATGGATAGGAGTGTTCCCACGAGATGGGGTGTTATCTGTAGAAATTACAAGCTAGTAAAAAATATAAGATGCAAATATAAACTAGTCTTTCAATTTCTTTTCTTTTTAAAAAAAAAAAGAGATTCTATGCTTAGAATTATAGAAGTTAATAATAAACACATATATGCCAGCCAAATTCTGAAACAAATTGAAAACAACTCTTACCACCACTGACACTAAAGAAATCTTCACAATCAGATTCTAAGCAGGACTGCAGATCAAAATATACTTCCTCTTTAGAACCTGCATAACGGGCACCATTCTGTTAAAGATGCTATATTGTTCAAGAGCAAGTCAAGAGGAAATGGCCGTAATGGTTGAGTATGTAAAACATTTACTAGAATGTGTAAGCTACAGAGTCACAGAAGTGGAAGACCTGGACCACTACATTTCCCAACAAGTCTGTGTAAACAAGTTTGCACACTGAAGTCAAAATCTCCCAACTTCAACCCACAGTTGATTTATACATTCCTTGAGAGGATAGTAAGGTGGGATGAAAGAAAATATAAGAATCAAAAAGAGTAAAGAATATATAGACATTTTCTCACCTATTTTTCTCATATTTTGGGAAGATTAATAATGGTGGGCTAGATAGAAAAGTAATAATCTCTCCTTTTTAACTTCTTTCCACTTTTCTAATCAATCCATCTTCCGTTCTCTCTTTACCATTTTCTTTACTCTCACTTTTCCACCTTACCAAACGCACTTTTGAATGTTTAAAAGACACCCAACAGTCCCAACCCAACAATCTTGGCGTATAATGGAGGCCATAGAAATAGCTGTTTATAATTATCTCCTTTGGCTGCTACCACACTACTGGAAAGTTCCAAAATTTCAGTCCAATAGAATTTATGCTGTAAGAAATTACTATATTACAGCTTCCTTCCCCCTCCTGCACTACAATTTTTTCTTCATATGTCACCATTTGCATGTAGCCATTCACTCTTCAAAGTCAAAAGGTGATTTGCCTTCATTTAAAGAAGGTAATTGCTAATTCTACAGTTAATGTGCTAAAACATCAAACTGATTCTTGTGTACCCTGCAAGTGCCAAGAGATCTAAAGAATGTGTAGAATAATACTAGATCCCTCCTAGAAAAGGAAAAACCAAAAAAGAGAGAAATCCAAGAAGCATTTCAAAGGACAAGTGTACTGAACCACTATGATTGAGGACTATGGAACCACCAAAACTGTCACATAATTTTTGTAGGTTCAAGCTAAAATAATACATCGACAAATCAAGTTATTTGAACCAAATCAAAATCATTTTCAACAATAAATGACAGAATCCACAAAACTTCAAGTCATACTGTCATGGATCATATGTTCTTAAAGAAAACAAGAACCACATGCGTTACAAAAATGAGAACTTATTACATCAGAAAAGACAAGTTGATAATTATGCAGAACATGGATAAGCAAAGTGAGGATGAAACAAAGAACAATATAGTTGAAAAAATCCAAACCATCATCAAACATGAAAAAAAAAAAAAAAAAAAAAAAAAAAAGATAACATAGTCATAGTCCATAGAAGGAAACAAATGTAAAAGTACACGGTAATGAAATTGAATCTAACCCAAGCCAAACTTATATCCAAGTTTAGAAACATACTTAATTCTCGAGAACTGCCTACAGGGGACATTGCTGACGACTGAGGCTTCAAACTAAGCTCAGACCTTGAGTTTTGGCAATCTACTTTTTTTTCCTTGATGGGTGGTTCAATGAAGACACTGTCCTGTGTTGATTCTGTTGAACCAATTGAGCATTGAAGTGTCAAAGCTGAGTCTAAGGTATTAGAAACAGGAACACAACTTCCCACGTTTGAACAAATGCTACTACACTCATCCATTATAGAAATCCAAACACCTTGTGAAATACAAGAGAGACAGAAGAGAACAGAGAAATTAGTTGGGCTTATAATGCTTACAGAAAGAGAAAAGTTGCTACTTTATCTCCCAACCAAATTGTTGGGGAAGGAGTTGATTGGTCTTGAAAGCGAAGTAATTGCATTTGCAGGCGTGGGTCCCTTTTAGAATTGCTTCATGTGGAGGGGTGGGGTGTTGGTGACTTTGTGTGTAGGCCTGTAGTTTTGCAGTGATCGCTCACTAGCACGAAGGATTGTTTTTATTTTTTTTATTTTTTTTTTTTTTCATGTTCATGGCGTACATGCTGGAACATGGTGTAGATTTTAGATTTTAGATTTTAGATTTTAGAATATTAGGTGCATCAGAGGCCAAGAAAATTAAAATAAACCAATAGTGATTATGACATATTTTGTTTGAAAAGTCAACTATATAGACATAATGATTAATGCAAGGATTGATTGAATCGGCATATCTGAAAGGTCGAAGATTGATTGAATCTGTAAGCCCATTATCAAATCCTTTTCCCCCTAAACATAGTTTAAATTTGATAACTTTAAAAAAAAAAAAAAAAAAACCTCAAATAAGTGTTCGTGTGAAGTACAACTGCAAGACCAAGTTTGGGTTTTCCTTTTCTTATTATTATTTTTTCAATATATTCTTGGTAGACTACCTCTAAATGAACCCAATCGTGCGAAGCACATATTTGAAGTAAGTTTACATCATACCTACCTGCGGTTTGAGCAATGATTCAACTCTAATTTTCACGTAAACGACATCAAACATAATAATAATAATAATAAATAAAGAAATAAATAAAAATTACGTAGGAAGGACATATGGATAATTTGAGAAACTGTAAATTTCAAAAAATGAAAACTCTCTGTATATGTCTATAAATATTTTTAAAAAGAATTTTTTTTTTTTTTTTGAAAAGTTAAAAAGAAAATTTTAACTTGCCCCTTAGTGGCTCCATTAATATTAAGGTCCTCAAGGATCCTGATTGCTACTGCAAAGAACAACAATATCTCCACTAAGGACATCGTAGAGATCGCCAAGCATGCGGTCAAAATCAATTTTGTGCATTTGATTAGATGTGTATTTGGGCGTGGATGAAAAATTAAAATTATTTTACTATTTAATTTATTTTTGCTATTATTTATGGATCCATTGCACTTTTTGGCATTATTTATGGGTTTCGTTGTACTATTTCAACTAATTTTTACTTTTATTTTTATTTATAGTACTTTTAACAATAATTTTTCAGTTTCAGCAAAATAAGCGGTATCCAAATATATCCTAGGTTTTGATGGTGACTTGTGACTCTCCCCGTCTTTTTTTTTTTTTTTTTTTTTTTTTTGGTTCTTTTCACTTTTGTGTGATTAGAAGGGTTGATGGAGTTTTGATTGAGCATCCCCTTCTTGATTATCAGTTTGTTTTTTCATAAATTTGAATCGATTTCTAGTTTATCGCTCTTGACCATTGGTGTTGGGCAAAAAATAATAAAAATAAGATCTTGTGGACTTTAAGTGCTTCTCTTGATGTTGTAGAGAGTCCATATAAAATGAAGAGAGAAAGGAGCAAAAGAGAGACTATTGGAGATGTTCAAATAGCGTAAGTTAATTTATTATTCAATCAAGAAATTCTAATCCAAAGTTGATGATATTTCAACGTCCAATTTTCTTTGATTCTATCATTAATTTAATATTTGTATAATGCTTGCCATTGTTTTCAACGTGTCTTGGCAGTAATAAAGAATTTTCTACATCCTTAAAGATTAACATCAATATGTGTAAAGTCTTGCAAAATAGAAAAAGTTGTTCATTTTACATATTTTGAGCAAAAAATCACCCACATTAGTGGATGTAAAATTGTGTATTTATGCACAATTGCTCAATTGTGCATATATACACGATTACTATAGCACTTCTATCTATTATTTTATATTTTTTCCTCTCTCCCCTCTCTTGCCTTGTCAGACTCTCTCTCACCCACTCTTCAATGCCAAGAAGAAGAAGAAGAAGAAGAAGCCAACCATCACAACAACCCAGCACCGCTAACCACCACCACTGCAACCCAGTACCACCAACCACCACCACAACAACACGAACACACCACAAAATCATCAAAATCGTTCTAAATCTAGATCCAAATTCATCAAACCCATATACAAATTCATATAAATAACCAAACCGAAATTGAAAAAAGAAGGATAAGAAGAAGAAAGAACGAGGAAGATGCTGAAGAGAAGCAAAACAAAAGTTCACCTCCAGCTGTGGGAGCCATTTATGAGATGGGAAAGAACAAAAGTTTTCATTCAGACACCCCAAAAAAAACAAAAACAAAAAAAAAAAAAACAAAAAACAAAAACAAAAAACAAAAAACAAAAAAAGAAAACAAAAGTTCTCATTGGGCTTTGGATTTTAAAATGACAACGTGTAGATGAAGCGATGATTACCGATTGTGAGGCTATCATTTTCAGCTCCTCCACAGTACATAAATGCGCTATACATATATTTATCTAAGATAACATATTGTTAGAACATTTAAAATTAGAGAATAAAAGTATATATAATTATATATATGATTCTCAAACAATGACAAAGTGTATACACTTGGGATATATGATAAAGAGAAATTATTGGTCTACTGGGCAGACTCCCCTCTAAGCCCAGCCAACTTTATGATTCCCCTATGATAAAGCCAAACACAAGGGTTTCAACTTTTAATAACAAACCAATATAGAACTTTTAGTCCAAGAAATAAATTTCATATCAATACAGAATTAATAATTATTATTTCCTGTTTGCTAGTATCATCCTATTGTGTGCCAAATTTACTAGCCCCTCACCCTGTTCGTCTCTCTCTTGTATAAAATCACTTCTGCATTCATTAGTTATTACTCATTGGTGTCTTCTCAGACATTGCAAGATGGATTACGAAGCTATAAAGGGTAATAGGATGAGAACAAGAAGCTTTCGCGATGAAAACTACAACAACAGAAGGCGTTTTTGCGGAGTTATCCCCTTCACTGGGGAGAAGATGAATACAGCAAAGAAGATACAGCGAGGGTTGCGGACAACAGCAATCAAAAGAAAGACGAATACAAAAAAGAAGAGACAACCACAGTTACGGTCGAAGACCAGAGCAATCAAAAGAAACCCAAGAAGAAGATTTTCCTATCTATGTTTTATTGGGGTGGAAAGAAGATTTTATTATTCAGGAGACTCAAGCATCAGCTCGAAATTTATTTCATTGCATGCATCCCTAATGGCTATAAGACACCTACTGTCCTAATTTCAACTTGATTGCCTACTTCCTCATCTTCTTCCAAATTTCATTATTTGCATAAAGTACAGGCCAATGCCATTAACATATTGGCATACAATGTAACTTCACTAGTCCACAAAAGAACTTTCATACATGCCACACATAGCATGCTTCGATCTAGAAGTTTATATTTTTGTAGTTAAAGTTGCTCGCACTCAACCATATGAAATGGCATTGCAAATGAAACTTTATGTTACATTCAAGTAGGTTTCCAACTTAACATACCTACCATAATATACAACAAATGGCTGAGTTGCAACTGATTACATTTTCAGTCATAATCATTCCTATGAAGAGTTTTTACAAACTAATGATCAAGCAAAGAATGGTTGCACCATCAATAAACAAATTTCCTGAGAAAAATGATCTACCTTCAATATGGAGTTGGCCAACTAGGTCTTGAAACAGTGGTTACCAGTATTCACACCCACAAAACCATATGATAATATTAAATTTCAAGGAGTGAACTTCTTTCTACATGATCCAAAGAAAAAGAAAAAAAAAGGTTGCATCTGAATACAGATAAGACGAGGACTCAGAAAAAGATTATTGACACACCCATTGAGAAGCATCCAAAAGCCACCCACGGGCTCAAGCGCTCACCTGTTACAGAAAAAACAAGCAAGGAAATGTCTGCCATTATTGCAATGTATGATAGAGTAGGTAATATGCTCATAGAATCCTTAATAAATAGTTAAATACACACCGATCAAAATATGCTTGTACTTTATTTTCTCATCTACAGTTTGCAAGTTTACAAGTTTGAATGTCATAATCTGTACATCCATCAATGAGCAATCTCCAATTCAGTGGACCCTTAGGTAATAACTCGACTAGTTGTCCTAAAAACTTCTAAATTAATCATATTCCTTCACATAATAAAGCATAATTGTTAGGATTGATATAACCAAATCAGCATCTCTATTTTTGTGCTTTAAAATTCTTGAAATAATTTATTATAAAAATAAAAAATAAATAATAAATAATAAATAAAAAATAAAAAAGATGAATCTTAGGTCATGGGACATAATTTGGGATTTGTTGGGCACTGCTTTTTTTTTTTTTTCCTTTCCTTTTCTTTTGTGTGAATAACATCTAAGGGCATCAACTACGACATCAACCAAGCCATAATCCCACATTTTTAGGATTGGGATTTGCTATGAATCCTCGACAAACTAGTTGGGGTCTCCCACATGTATCCTTTGCACACAATCAAACCATCTCATGTAGAGCCCTCATCTTTTCATCAATAGAGCCCTCCCTATCTTTAAGCGAATTTTCTTATTTCAATTTTCTCTTTCCTTTATTTCCACTTATTCCTTTTAACATTCTCATTTCAACTCCTCTCCTCGATATGATTGAATATTGTACTAAACTTACATTACATGCACTATGTATTAATCCTACTTGGCCAAAAGTCTTTAGATTCTTGTTGTGGGTCCAGCCCACTTTAGTGGCAAGAAAGCCACATAAATTGCAAGACTCCTATTAGAAATAGGAGACCAAGTTGCTATGGAAAAATAAAGTGGCGGCTAGGTTATTTACCTAACATATAAATAGAGTTTTATATGTGATAGGGTGGGCAGTAGAAAAGAAAAGAAGAGTGCTGCCTGGAGTGAAAAAGAAAAAGGAAAGGAAGAGCTGCCAAGTGTGATTGCAGTGAGTGCAGTGAAGAAAGAAAAAATTGTGTGTGAGAGCAAAGAAGACAGGGAGATTTTCTTTAGCCATGAGACATATACGAGAAGATTAATTTGGAGTTTTTCTCTAGGGATAAATTTTGAATACTACAACCACGGGTAGTTGTTGTATTCAGAGTGTGACTGAAGATTTCAAGTGAGTTTATATTATTCCTAGAGAGATATTATTGTATTTGGTGAGGATCTCAAGTTAGGCATAAACTTGAGAGGATATTGTATTTGATTTGACAATAGTAAAATCATTGCAGCTCTGTGGATGTAGGCAAATTGTGAAACCACGTAAATATTGTCTTGTGTGATTATTTTCTTTGGCGCATATTTTTTCTCAATTTTGCATCTCACAGATTTGGGAATTTCGTGTATATTCCCTACAATTCTAAACTCTAAAGCATCTCTCCAAATTCTAACTTGACATTGACTCCTACATCAAGTTTCATTCACTAAAAGTATATCTTCTGCAAAAAGTATACACCAAGTGACTTCATCTTGAATCAATTTAGTAAGCTCATCCATCACTAGTGCAAAGAGATATGGACTTGGTGATGATCCTTAATACAAACCTATAGTGATAGGAAATTTGCTTGTGAAGCATCCACTTTTTCTAATACTAGTTTCAGCTCTGTCATAAATATCCTTAGCATACTTGGGAGGAACTCCTTTCTTTCCTAAAATCCAACACATAATTTCTCTATAGACCCTATCATATGCTTTCTCTAGGTCAATAAAAACCATATGGAGATATTTATGGGCTTCTCTATATACCAGAAAGTTAAAAAGAAAAAGAAGGCTCCTTTTCTATTTTTCTTGTTATCTTTACCTTGATGCCAACCCAAGGAGAGTTTCCTAGGTCTCCATCATCAACATTCATACTTCATAAATACACCCAAAATATATATATATATATATATATATATATTTTCCCAAAAAGAAAGGAAGAAGAAGAAAGAGGAAATTGTCCCGAGAAGATAACAGATAAAAATCAAAATAAAAATGAAGTGAAAAGAGGGAAACAAGGAGTAGTTGTGGACTAGTCCAACAAAGATGGTGGTAAAACATCTAAATAAAGGCCTACCTATTCTGGCTGCCTTCCAAAAGAAACCACGAAACCTGTCAAATAAGCATATTACAGTCATTAGTCCACATTGTAAGTTTGTAACCACTTCATACAAATCAACCATCAGGCCAAGACTGATTGCCTGTAATAACACCGAACCATGCTTAACATGGATAGATCAATAAAAAAAGGGACTAACTATACATAAATTTGAATAAAAGAAATAACAAAAAATTGACATTAAAAAGACAACAGGTGATTGAATTTCAGTCAGGTTGAAGTAATTAGGCTTAATCAGAGCTAGAATGGGGAGAAGGGGATGGAGGAGGCAGAAACCCTCATAAGATATTTCTGCAGCTTGTCTATTGTCTAATAATTAATAACCAGAACTTGTCATTTGACAACATGCAAAGAAATATCACTATAGTAGGCAATTATTTTGTCAGAAAATTGTTTAAAAAACCAGTTTTAGATCAATTTTTTTGAAACCATAAAAGATAGTATTGATAGTCTCATTGCTTCTACAATCATGGTTTAAATTTTCTCCACAAGAGCAAGAAGAAGCACAGTAACCAAGGTAATATATGAGGCACTAAAAGAATCCAACTCAATGTGGCCTGCCACTAAGAAAATTTTGATGGTGTTGGGAGTAGAAAAGGCAGCAGCTATATGGAATTGGTATCTCAAGTAGGGAGCAGGTATCATGTTATGTACGCATCATCCCTCATTCTTAAATGTGAAGTGATTAGTGAGGTACAACTTTGCCATTCAATGCGCACTTGCTGTCTTTGAATGTCAGCTTGGTTGGCACTACCTACTAACTGTTATGAAATGAGAAACCCAACTAGGATTTGTGATGTGTGAATGACAGGAAAAAGTAGAAACAGAAAAAGATTAAAACACAGGAACACAGGAACACCAAATTCACATGGTTCACCCAAAACTATAGGGTTACACCCACAGAGTTAATGTAGTTTAATTATAACGGTTACAAAAGGAGTTACAGGGATCATTAGCATATTCATATCGCCTTATTCAACTATTACTAGGGGTACATGCATGTGTGAAGTCACTATAATGGGCTTAGACTTCTAATGTATTCTCAATACCCCAGTAATTGTACGGACACCAATCTGACAGGGGGCCAAACCCCCGGCATAGTCAACACAATAGATCTAACTCCACACACATCCCATTACTAACTATAACAAGCTAAATGCAAGAACAGAAAATGTGTTTACTGCAAAAAGTTCAGAGATTCAATTAAATCACTCTCCAACAAATTGCTATAACTTAACAAAACAAATTGCAGGAGAAGAAAATGATTGCAGTATTTTCAAAATAATCATATCAAAATGAGACAACCACGAGACCTATCTATCAATCAAACACGAAAATCACACTCTAAAAAGAATAACAGAGACAAAATACCCCGTTCGCTGTTCAAGGATTGCTGGAAATTGCATCTTCAAGTAAGTGCAGGCGCAAATTCCCAACAGCACAACCGTTAAAAATGAATGGAAGTTGAAGAGTGCCGACTGGATCCCAGATATAACAATGTCAAAATTTCATTAATTTCAAACTTAAATCAACAAGAATAACTCAAGATTCAAATACTAAATAATCTTCGTTACCATGTCCGGTTGTCCTTGTACAATTTATTTCCTTCCACGAAATCTACAAAAATGAAGAAATAAAACATCATGAGCAACATAATGCATAACACAAGCAAACACTAGCACAAGAACAACGAGCAAACCTAAATTACGCCTCAATAAACCAAATACACAACAGTAATAAAAATGAGAAATACCAGTCATTTACATTCACATCAATCAGAGTTGGTGTATCTCACTTTACAAATAGAAAATAGAAATAAAACTTTACCGTACAAATGGAGTTCCTAACGTCGACAATACGAAAAACCAAGTAATTCTTGAACATATATATTTTCTTTTTTCTTATTATCTTTTGTTAACACTTATACATAGGAATTGACGAATCATATAATTCACATTTTTTATCCTGTGATTGAATAAAAAATACGAACCAAGCAAGGAATATTCGAATCCAAAGCTTTGGCAGCCTTAGCGTTCTCAAAACCCTAAATCTTAATACGTACTCCGTTGCCGGAAATCTCAATTTTCACGAATAATACTAATAACAACAAGCGAGTGATTCCCACTAATTCCACTACGAATTAACGAGTTTAAAAAGGGGGAGAGAGAGAGAGAGAGAGAGAGTCTTACTTTAGTCGAAATGACGAAAAAGGACACGGGGGTCGAGCAGGAGAACAAGGAATCCAGGAGTTTTCGGAGCTCAGCTATGAGAGAGCCTTTGTTCGGAAGTTATACAGAAGAGGAGGGAGAAATAGAAAAGAAAAGAAAAGGGCATGCCGGGAAATAGATCTACTTCGGTGCATCACTCAGCAAATGACGGAGCGCCACGTCACGGAATTATACTAATACATTTATAAAGTGTTATTAGTGACACTAACACGGAGTTAATATGAGAGTAATACACTCAATTTGAGCTTTTTGCATTATTTAGTATTAACTTGTAATCTCATGTATATGCATAAATATACTTAAATATATATAATAAAATTATTGTATAATTCATACCTATATAATTTAAATAATTTTTATAGTCATTATTATATTTTGTTAATTCTTAGAAAAAGCATTGTAAAAATATTATTTGGTAGAAAATGTAAATTGTTCATATTTATTTTTTTTTAATTTTTTTATTACTTCTTAATTTTTATTATTCTAATTTTTTTTTATACCGTCACTAATTTTAGACTTGTTGGTTTTTATAATTTATTGTTACTATTCTCATGTTAAGCCACATCAATAGCCACATCTCTCTCCCTCTCTCTCTCTCATTTTTAACTTTTTTCCTTCTTGTTAATCCCCAAACTATTGTTACACATTTCCTAACATTTTTAATCAATTTTACCTTTTCATCTTCCTACTGCTATCTACCTTAAATATCACTCTTCTTCTATTCCTTTATCTTCCTCTATTTTTGCTTATTCTTATTCTCATCTTTTTACTATAAATTTGTAATTCTCTCACTTTCTATGCATAGCTTTCCCAATTCCCACACAAAAAAATAAAAAATAAAAAATTCTCTCTATCTCTCTTCTTTTTTTTTTTTTCTTTTTTTCTTTTTTTTTTTTTTTCCATTTCTTGGTTATTTATTTATTTATTTATCTTGCACCTCTATGTTATGTTTATTAACTTTTGTATTCTTTAGAACTCTACTTTGAGTTGATAATACATGTTATCCTATCGTATTATAAAAATAGTATATACGAATATAGTATTATTCTATTACATAGCATTAATTGGGTGTTTGTTAGTTATTATAAATCTTTTAACCCCTTTTCTCCTCATATAATTTTCTATAATTTTTTTATTATTTCTCACATTCTTTTCTTTTTTTTAATGATTATTCTCTCTCTCTCTCTCTCTCTCTCTCTCTCTCTCTCTCTCTCTCTCTCTCTCAACTTTTTATTATTTCCTTGCCACTCTACTTTAGGTTGATGAAACATTGTATTTTTTTTTATAACTCTATTTTAGGTTAATATATTTTGGTGTTATATTTTTGAGTTCCCTAATACAAGTTATCATGCCCCAAACCCCAAATGGTCCAAAGCATGAGAAAGACGTCTCAAAGTACCTGTAGATTTTTCCTTTTTGACAATCCAACCCACATAAATCATATCAAGTACCAACATCAAGAATTATCATAATAATTCCATTGAATATACTCTTTAAATAAGTCAGAGCTCTAAGCAATAATTACAAGAACCACTAGCCACAAAATAATAGAGGTCTGAATAAATAATTACATATCATCAGCTTGTCCCATCAGTGGGAATAACGTCATAACCACTATAATATACAAAAAAATAAGTCAAGCCTATTTTAAGATGTACATCATCTAATATCTCCATTACAAAAGTTCATCCTCCATCAGTAGTTAGTCTAACTACTGTTATCCACCAAAAAGCTGTCTCAAAAGATTGTTGCTTACTCTGAAAAGTTTATAAAATAATGGGATGAGACAGAGCCCATTAAGTAACATATTTAATAGGGGTGGGGGAAATGCAAGTTCCATTTTCAATGATAGTATTATGATATGACAAGAATAATTGAATAATGAAATACAAAATTTCTCAAAGTAAATACCTTGAAACTATATACTAGAATCTATGAGCACCAATAATATAATTTCCAAAGGCATAATATTTAACATAAGATAAATTATCACAAATATACCACACTACCACATAGACCGGTCAGGGGATCCAATTCACAACTGGCATGATATTGTCCTCTCTGATATACAGACTCTTGGCCCCATGGACAACAGCCTCACCCATACCCTCAAGATTTTTCTCTCCCCCCATGGGCAGCAAAGAGAGCGTGTCAAATAGGACCTCTCTTGCATGTGGTCTCTTGGCCCCATAGGCAGCAGCCTCACCTACTCACAATTAAGGAACCTCTTCCCCCCATGGGTAGTAGGGAAGAACGTGTCGTCCAAAGTGAAAGGGCACTGACTTGGATTTGATTTCGTTATCACAAAGACTACGAAAACCAAATCGGGTGATCACCGGGAAATCACACATGGCATGGTGTTAAAACCACATAAGCTCACAGGTTATATTACTTTGAAACACATAGTTCATATCCAAGTAGTTTCAAAAAAACCTCAAATAATTTAACTTCTACAAAGTTTGTAAGGTTTTCAACTTCATTCTTGTCAAGAGATTTTCTATCAGTTCCATGGGTAGTTTCCAAAAGTGTGTCTAGCCCAAAAACATCATTTATGCAATATGTTTATTTTTCAAAAATTTCATTAAAAAGCTACTTACCTCGCAACCGCAAAAGCCTAATTCTCCAAGCTCCAAGGAGATTAGCTAGAACCTAAACAATATCAAGTAAACTATCACAATAAGAATAGAGCTTGAAATTGTATCTAAATACAATTTAGGAATTGCCAAATGAGCACTTAATTAGGCAAGCCTAGTATTTAACCTCATCAATAATAATATATCCCACTTCCAAAGTTTCTCATCAAATTGATTCACAAGGCATAAACTCCAATTTATAAAGTTGATCTCATTTAATATCATCTCCAACATTATGACTAGCTTCCCTAAAATTTACACTACATCATCAAAAGACCTATGAAAGAAAAATCAAAATATCCTCCAAGACAAGAAATTTTGGACATCAACTAACTCCAAATAAACCCAATGGCAATGGAAAAAAATTAGATTTACCAACCATCACATGTTATAACTCAAAACCCCTAAATTTTCCACCATAAATAAACCTTAGGTAGTCATCATTAGCACAAAACATATACCCACTCATCAATACAAAACCCATACATACAAACACATAAATATCACTGTTAATGCTCATAAATCACATGGGTATCATTATTAAAGTTTAGATAAAAATAACCTCAAGCAAAAGTGTAAAACCCACCAAAAAGATTAGAAAATTTTACCTCAAAAAAAGGATGTAAAGGTGTTTATGGGTTCACAAGAATTTTCCGGTGATCTTGCTAGAAAATGATGGTGGAAATGGTGGTGGTATTACCAATGAGAGGATATAAGAGTAGTGAGGAGTGTATGTGAGAAAACAAAAAAATGAAAAGAAAGGAAGAGTGAGCCGGCCAAAGAGTAAAGGGATGAGTGAAAATGAGTGGTGGGTAGTGGGGTTAGGTGGGGCACGTGTGGTCCACTAAAAATTTGACCTTACACTTTTTTTTTCTTTTTCTTTTCTTTTTCTTTTTTTTTACTGTCTGGGACGTTAAACAAGTAGTCTCTTCCCTCTTAAAACTTTGGTTTGATTTTTGTTTGAGTTAAAACTTAGCTATTTTGGAAGTGAAAATTTGAGTTTATATCAAAACATAATATTGGTTATGCATTTGAATGCATCTATCAATTATTTGATAAATATTAAAAAGTAATTTTGTTATGAGTTTCGATTATCATGGTAATCTCCTTTAAAAGAATGAGTAATTTGAGTAATTTATTTGAAACTTAAAAAATTTAGTTGTACAGAAAAAAAAAATGGAAAAACATAGCACACTATAACATAATTCCAAAGAATATGGACCAGCTCATAAATGAATAATATTAATCAAACACTACACCAAACAAATAGAATGATATATTGGTAGGGATAGAAAGATGAAAAATAATTTTAGAAATTGTTTAATTTTTATAGAAAACAAATTATCTTTAACAAATTTTAAAAGAAAAAAAAAATTATACATTATACTACAATTACTAAATAATTATCTATTCTCACGCATTGCATGGGTCTACAGCTGGTTAAGATTAATTTGAGAACTAATTTGATGTAGATTGAAGCTATAGTGTTAATGTCAAACTATTCCACAGAAGCTTGTCACTCGTGTTGGAATAACTTGAGTTTCTCACGAGGCTGCACTACTTTTGGTTTTTTTAGAAAGGAGTAATTAGATGAAAAATAGACTATTTTCTCCCATGTATTTGGATCAATGTCCCTAAATCCTACAAGAACCAAATTCTACATTTAGCATTACCAAAATTAGGAAGAAAAAGAAAACCCCCAATCATGTTTTGAGATTTTCTATTTCTTTGTGACACACAAACCCATCAAATTTTTGAGGCAGATCTATTATTATCTATTGCACTGCAAGATCTAATTGTTAACACATAATAAGAAACAATGTGCTAAACATAGTATTTATGACTATCAAAGCCAAACAAAAATTGAGAAAGGTCCCACATAAAAAAAAAAAAAAAAAAAAAAAAAAAAAAAAAAAAAAAAACTATTGAATTTAAATATATATATATATATATATATATATTGTAAGGTCGCAATTTGGGTCCCTAGCCCAAGCCCAAGTGATGGATAAACTTAGGCTCAAAAAGCCCAATACAATAAATTTGTAGAGAGTGGGTTGGAAAACTGAGCTTTAATAAGTTGGACAACAAGTAAAATGGATTCAGATGACAAAAAAAGGAAGATAGATTGATTTAAACTAAAGAAAATCATCATCAGCAAAGTCCAAGGAGATTAGTTCTTATATATTTCTCTCAAGTTGGATTACAGACTCAGTTCTTGACTGCTACAGTGTTTTTCTCTTAATTTCTCTATCCCCTTCTCTCAGGGTATCTCTTCCATTTTATATTATCTTCACCTTTCATCTCCACCTTTCACGTGCAGATTAGATTGTTGGTGTTGATTCTTGTCCCATCAGCATCTTCCTAAAGTCTTTGGGTAGTAGTTGTAAGGTTGAAAGTTACTTTTCAGGTATCACTTCATCATTAATGCGGCCAGAGAGTTAGCTGCAGAGCATTTAATGCGGTGGTAACAGCTTTCTCTTTAGATGTTTCATGACTTTCCCCTGTCCTATTCCTTCCTGATACTTATCCTCATCCATGGAATGATCCAGAACGTTTTCTCTTGATGGCAAACCATACCCTCCGACCTCGGCTTTTCTCATCTAAGGAGGGATTCTTCTTCAAACCACCTTTCTGGATGGTTTTAATCGGATTTCACTTCTTCAATTACTAACACGAATCCTCATGAAAGTATTTATCTGTCCTCGAATTGTTTAATGTCCTCGAATTGGGCCCCTAGCCTAATATATACATAAATATAGGCTCCTAGGCCTATCACCCCTACAATAGCCCCTCGAGATTCTTCTTTCTGGCTCCTCTAGAAGAAATGAGGATTTCGATGTAATGATAATTCCTTCGCGCCCATTTAACATCACCTCTGATGGTACAGATGCCTTTTTTAACTGCCCAAGGCCCACTCCTGACGCTTCGGCATATGAGACTTGCCCTCATTAAATTTTTACGACTCCATGTTCCCCACGTTCTACAGTGTGATGCGATCCAACGACTGAGGATTTTACTAGAACCTGGGTGAGAATTTTCTCGCTTATAACTTTCTTTTTGATATAAATACTGCCTGAATCAACCACTCATCTCATTTTAGCATTCATTTCACTTTAACGCTTATACATTGAACCTGCGAACTTATCCAACTTACTCGTGCCCTCTCAAATACCAAGAGCCTGTTCGAGAAGAATTTTCTTCTTTCTGTAAGTCTTCATAAACCTTTTCACTTTATTTTTTCACATACTTTTCTTTCCTTTACGTCATTTCCTCCTCAACTCCTCTTATTTCTCTCAATCTTCTTAGTTCCTCCAAACCTTCTTAGGAATGGATAGATTCGCCAATTTGGTAGACTCCAAGGAGGGAATAGAGAGTTTTAGAGCTCTGTACAGGATCCCGCCAGGAATGTTTATTAGGTATTGTAAGGAGGGAGAGTGGCATGAAAAAAGGCAAGAGGGAGAAGTGGTAATCCCAATGATTGCCTTTATAGACGGTGGGATGAGGATTCCCATGGGCACTGTCACCAAGGACTATCTTAGGGCTTATAGGTTAGCTCCCACCCAATGTGCCCCAAACATGTTCAGAATCTTAGGGAGTGTAGACGCCCTTAATGAAAAAATAAGTTTAGGGCTAACCCACCACGATGTCAACTGGATTTACAATCTCCACCATCTAAAGGGGCAGGGGTACTACCTAAAATCTAGGTACCCTAAGGTTAGGCTCATCTAGTGCCTCTCCGACTCCAACAAGGGCCTAAACAAGGACTTCTTGATCGTGTCAGGGGAATGGCACGATGGCATCCCCTACCCAACGAGAGAGGGGAAACTAGGTGGGGTCTTAGGTCTAAGTTAAATATTTGTATTTGAGTTTTCTTTTGGCTCGTTCTGCTTTTTGCTAACTATGTCTTTCTGTTTTTCCCCATGGTTTTGCAGAGAAGAACGCTGTTGTGCCTAACTTTAACCTTGTCAATCAAACAAGCCTAGATAAAATACTTAAGGCCGAGGTGTTTGTCCATAGTGACGGCTAGCTCAGAGCAGCATATCTCATTCTCAACTACACCCCTATATCCAAAAGCTACCAGGCGCCGAAGTGCGTCATCAAAGCTAAGGACCCTCGTCTACATTGGATAAGCGTAGCTGCCCCAAGTTTTCTTATCACTAGTCCGATCCTAGAAGGCACGCTCACCACCGATCCCATACCTGAAGGCATACCAAAGGTAGCCTTACCACCACAGTGTACAACCGGAGTGGTGACTTTTTCTCACCCTGCCATCATAGAAGAAGAAGAAAAAGAAGAAGAAGTAGTTGAAGTATCTAACTCCAAGGACGAGTTTGAAGTCTTCAATCAACCTTTGTCCCTAGAAGCTTCAACTGGTGACCTCGGCCATCCTTCCCCAGTCCAATCCAACTACAACCAAGAAGCTGCCAGCATTTTGGACGATATGGGAATACAACACAAACAGAGGTCCACTCTCCAAGAACTGCTAGAGTCCCAACCAAGGAGGGACGTGCTTGGGAAGGCAACCCAGACTAAGCTTCTCACTCCTCCACCTACCCAGCCCCTCTGACATGAACCTGTCGACCTCAAAAGGAAAAAGGAGCAGAAGGGTAAGGAGGTGGTGAAAGGAGGACAAACCCACCCTTCCTAAGAGGATGAGGCCCAAAGAGGGGCCAAATAAGCTAGGGTAGGGCAAAAGGGCGCCGACCAGAAGAGTGATTCTCAAGTCGCACCTCCATCCTAGACCCCCACCCCAATGTTGGATGGGGCTCCTCTACCCGCTAATGCCTCCATCAGGGATTTCTGAGGAAGGAAGGTTGGTTATGTGATCGATGCGGTGGAGCAGGCACTGCTACTCCCTAAAGATATGACCAATCTAAGGTCCCTAAGGAGGCACGAGGTTTTCCTTAGTCTAAAAAGGGACCTCGCAATGGTAAGTCTCTCCATTTTGTTTTTTTTTTTCTTTTTTTTTTACAAGTTTCCTCCCCTTTCTTCCTTTTACTATTTCTCTTTATTTACCTTTACCAGGTTTCTTTCCTCGGCAGGCCGTTCAAGCCACAATCCGGGCAAAGGAGATAACCAATTTTTGCCACTGCCAAATGAAGGAAGAAGAAAGGAGGCGCAATGCCGCTGTGGAGGCCTTCAATCTGGCTAAAAAAAGAATAAGTGAGATGAAGAATAAACTATTTGAGGTGGAGAGGGACAAAAAGAGCGCAGAGGCCGCCTTGGACAATGCTGAGAGGCAAGTTGAAGGCCAATGGGTGCTCCTTCGCAATGCCGAGGATCAGCTGGCCGCCTCCAAAGGACAGATCGCCGCTTTAAAGAAGAAATTGGAAAAGGCAGAGAAGGCAAGGGACCAAGTCGAGCAAGAAGGCTATGATGTGGGGGTAGCAGAGACCGAGGAGGCCCTCAGGGCCGAAGTCTCGGGGGTATGTAGAAACTACTGCCTTCAAGTGTGGAATGAGGCCCTCAACCAGGCTGGGGTTGAGGCCTCTTCTGCCCTTAGGAGAGCAGAGAGTGTATACTACCCTTCTGCTATCCGCGCACCTGGCCCAGCCAATTCCAAGGCTGACACCTCCTCCGAGGTGGCAGAACTTGGGAAGGGCAGCCCGGCCAAGACCCTTCCTTCTTCTAGCAGGCTGTCCGAAGAGGCTCAATAGTAGGGGGTTGTTGAAAAATAAGCTGATGCTAACAAGGAAGTGACCCCTGATGCCACCAAACCCCCAGTTGTTCCTCAAGATTCATCTAAAGAGAAAGGGGTGCCTTCTACAATGGAGATAATTCTAGCAACTCTCCCATTGCCTGCCTAGAGTGACCTTAAGAGCAAAGATTTAGGATCTTCAGAGGCAGCGCTCTCCCAAACTACCAAGGGTCCACCAAAAGAGAAAATTGTAATTAAGAAGAAGTAGTTTAGAATGTAGTTCTCTTTTTTTTCTTTTTTTTTTTCTTTTTTTTTAAACTAATGTCTTTATTTGCAAAGTTTGTAACGAAGTTAACCTTTTGTAACTAATTTTCCTTTTTCTAAGGCTTGATCTTAATGAAAATTGTAAGTCTTTCTTTCATACTTGTGACATTCATATTGATCCAAACATGACTTCTGTTTCAGTTAACACTTAACAAATGTGGTGATGAAGTATAACTCTGCTTATTAATTTGCATAAGTGGCAACATAGTTGTCACACATCATATGACCAGTATCAAGACATGCTAGATTTACTAAGTCCACCACCTCGGCAAAGTATGGCTTCAATTTTAAGAAAATACACATTGATGTAGTATACATACATGTTTAACTCTACTCAATCCTCCATTCATTAGTAGATTTAAT
The DNA here is from genome assembly GCF_932294415.1 of Quercus robur. Lineage (NCBI taxonomy): Eukaryota > Viridiplantae > Streptophyta > Magnoliopsida > Fagales > Fagaceae > Quercus > Quercus robur. The sequence goes on from NC_065536.1 coordinate 50,104,766, forward strand.
GGACTAGAAGAGCAAGTAATTCTCAAACAGACATAGATATTCCTGCAAATGCTTCAAGTGATGCTTATAAGCATGTTACTAAAGTGAGGATCTCTGCCATTTAGAATGGCAGATTCTATTTGACATTCAAATAATCAACAGAAAGCACTAATTTACCTCAAGCATGTGGTCCGAGGATCCATGAAGGACAAAGGCTCTGTTTGATACTTAGCAGAATGATTAAAAGATATCAATTTACCCAAAGTATGTGGTCTGAAGAGTCAAGCATGACCAAGGTTTTGGTTGATACTTAGGAAAATGTTACGAAGTGTTATTTTACCCAAAGTAGATGGTCCGAGAAACTAGACATAACTAAGGTTTTTTTTAACACTTAGAAAAAGAGCTTAAAATATCAATTTACCCAAGGTTTGTGGTTCGAGGAGCCAAGCATGACTGATGTTCTGTTTGATACTTAGAAAAATAATAGAAAGTATCAATTTACCTAAATCTTGTGGTTTAAGGAGTCAGGCATAGCTAAGGTTCTGTTTAACACTTAGGTAGATATCAAGAAGTATTAATTTACCCAAAGCATGTGATCCGAGGAGCCAAGCATAGCTAAGGTTCTGTTTAATACTTAGATAGATGTCAGGAAGTATTAATTTACCCAAAGCATGTGGTCTGAGGAGCCAGGCATAGCTAATGTTCTGTTTAATACTCAGATAGATGTTGTGAAGTATTAATTTACCCAAAACTTGTGGTTCGAGGAGCCAGGTATAATTAAGGTTCTGTTTAATACTTAAATAGATGTTATGAAGTATTAATTTACCCAAAACATGTGGTTCGAGGATCCAGACATACCTAAGGTTCTGCTTAATACTTAGCAAAATAAATAAAAATATCAATTTACCCAAGGTATGTGATCAGATGAACTAGGCATGACTAAGGTTCTGTTTGATATTCAAACCAATAGTAGAACACATGACGCATAATATAATGAACCAAAATATGGTAAAGAAAGCTTTCATTAATAATAATACCTTCTCAAGTTGTTTACATTCTAGGGGCGGGGTACAACTTTTTCATCTAGATCTTTAAGATAATATGCACATATTCCAGTCACTGATGTGATACGATATGACCCTTCCCAGTTGGATCCCAATTTTCCCCATACTAGGTTCTTTACAGTTCCCAAAACCTTTCTAAAGACCAAGTCCCCAGGTGCTAGCGGCCTTAACTTTACATCTGAATCATACCCTTACTTGAGCTTGTGTTGGTAGTATGCCAGCTGAACTATAACATTTTCTCTTCGCTCTTCAATCAAATCTAAACTCTTCTCCAATAGCCCATCATTATTGCTCGGAGTAAAAGAGCTTGTTCTCAGCATTGGAAATCTTATTTTTAGAGGAATTACAGTCTCAGCCCCATAAGTCATCGAAAAAAGGGTCTCCCCAGTGGACCTTTGAGGTGTAGTCCGATATGTCCAAAGGACGTGTGGCAACTCTTCCATCCACTTTCCATTTGCGTCATCCAACCTCTTTTTCAGCCCACTCACTATGACCTTATTAACAACCTTGGCCTGTCCATTCTCCTGTGGATATGCGGGGGTGGAATATTTATTTGTTATGCCCAGGTCACAACAATATCTCCTGAAGGTTTTGCTATCAAATTGAAGACCATTGTCCGAGATGAGTGTACGAGGGATTCCAAACCGAGTGACAATATTTTTCCAAATAAATCTCTTGGCATCCATATCTCTGATATTTGCTAGTGGTTCAGCTTCGACCCATTTGATGAAATAATCTGTGCCGACCAGCAACCATCTCTTATTCCCTACTGCCTTAGGAAAAGGCCTTACAATATCCAAACCCCATTGAGCAAAAGGCCAAGAACTGGACAGGGGATTAAGGACTCCTCCAGGTTGATGAATGTTTGGAGTAAATTTTTGGAATTGATCGCACTTCTTCACATACTCTTGTACTTCCCTCTACATATTTAGCCACCAATATCCTTGAGAAGGGCCCTATGAGACAAAGATCTGCCCCCTGTATGATTTCCACAAATCCCTTCATGTAATTCTTCTAGGAGTAGCTCAACTGCTTCAGGGTGTATGCACAGCAGATATGGTCTAGAAAAATAGCGTTTATATAACTTTCGGTTCTTAGACAGCCAAAATCGAGGAGCCTTCCTCCGTACCTTGTCAGCCTCAGACTTACTCTCGAGCAAGACATTTTCCTTAAGGAATAGCATAATAGAGTCCATCCAGCTAGGACCTACCCTTATTTGATGAATATGAACCCCATCTCCCCCTACCTTAGTAGGTTTACACAAGTCTTCCACAAGGATTACCTGAGGTAAACTTTGTGCCGATGAGGTTGCCTACGTGACAAGAGAGTCAGCATGTGTATTTCTACTTCTAGGGATTTACGATAAATTAAAAGACCCAAATCTAGACTGTAAGTGTCTAACTTGGTTCAAATATTCCTGCATTTTAAGATCTCTGGCTTCCAACTCTCCCTGAACTTGGCCCACAACCAGCCTTGAATCAGAGAATATCTCCACTGCTTTTCCACCCATTTTCTGAACCATGTTCATCCCTACCAATAGAACTTCATACTCAGCCTCATTATTTGTGGCCGAGAATCCCAATCTCAAGAATTTCTCAATTATGATCCTCTTGGGAGATATCAGAACTAACCTCACTCCAGATCCCTTGTGGTATGCTACACCATCAACTTATACCTTCCAAGACAAAGGTTCTTGTAAGGAGATTGGGCCAACTGATTTTTCATCTATGTTCTGCTTCTTTAGTCCCTCTTCTAATAGAGTTTCAGCAAACTCGGCTACTAGATCAACGAGGACCTGACCCTTGACAGAGGTGCAAGGCATGTACTTGATATTAAAAGCCCCTAGGATCGTACCCTACTTTGCAATCCTCCCTATATAATCAGCACTCCGAAGTAGAAATCTAAGCATGAGTTGGGTTAGGACAACAACTATGTGTGACTGAGAGTAATGGGGGAGCTTACGCGTAGCATGCACCACTGCCAAAATAGTCTTCTCCATTGGTAGGTAGCGGACCTCAGTCTCATGTAGTGACTTGCTTACATAATAAACTGGCCTCTGTACACCACTATCAACCCGTACAAGCACCAGGCTTACTGCATGGGAAGCCACAACAATGTAAGCAAACAAAACCTTATCCACCTCGAGCCTGGACATAATGGGTGGCCGAGATAAGTATTCCTTTAACTGTTGGAAAGCCAAGGCACACTCATCGGTCCATTCAAATCCTGTCAACTTGTTCAACAATTAGAAGAAAGGTCTACACTTGTCTGCTGATCGAAAGATGAATCGATTTAGAGCAGCAGTCATCTCTATTAATTTCTGGACCTTTTTGGGATTCCGAGGTGGCTGTAAATTGTTGATTGCTTTAATCTGGTCAGGGTTGACTTCAATTCCGCAGTGTATAACCATGTACCCCAAGAACTTCCCTGATTCGACACCAAAAGAATACTTAGAAGCATTAAGTCGCAGCTTGTGTTTCCTCACGATCTCAAAGATATTCCCGAGGTCATTAACGTGCTCATATTCCAACTTACTCTTGACCACCATGTCGTCTATATAAATCTCAATGTTTTTCCCTAACTGTGGCTTAAACATCTTGGCCATCATCCTCTAATAAGTAGACCTTGCATTCTTCAGACCAAAGGGCATCACCTTGTAGTGGTAATTTCCAGTAGGAGTGACAAAAGCTGTTTTCTCTTGATCATCCAAGGCTAAAGGTATCTGATGGTACCCTTGAAAGGCATCCAAAAAGCTCATTCGAGGATGGCCTACAGTTGCGTCTACTAGCTGATCAATTCGAGGCATGGGGAAGGGGTCCTTTGGACAAGCTTTATTCAAATTTGTGAAGTCTACACATACCCGCCACTTCCCATTCTTCTTCTTTACTACCACTATATTAGCCAACCATTCAGGGTAGAATACTTCTTTAATAGCCTCAACCTGCTTAAGCTTGTTCACCTCCTCCTTGACAGCATTAGAATGCTCTTTAGATGAGCGCTTAGGTGGTTGTTTCCTAGGGAGGATAGTCAGGTTGACATTCAGATGATGGAAAATGAAGTTTGGATCCACCCCAGGAGCTTCATAGGCATGCCATGCGAACACATCAATATTCCTTCTTAGAAACACTAATAATTCTTCCTTCTCTCGAAGAGGCAACTGAGCTCCAATTTGAAAAAACTTCTCCAGATCACCGTCTATAGCAATTTCCTCCAACCTCTCACACTTTGCCTCTTCTGATGCTGCATCCGTAGATAGGACCGGGATCCTTGATTGTTATGAGCCCCCTTCAGCAGAGGCCGAGGACTCAGTTGCAGGCTAATGCATAATTGCAGCCACAAGGCACTGCCTAGCCATGGATTGACTCCCCACAAGCTTTTCAATCCGGTCCCCCAAGGGATACTTCACCTTCAAGTGTAGAATTGAAGAAATGGCTCTTAGGGCATGAAGTCATGGTCTGGCCACAATGGCTGTATATGGAGAATATGCATCCACCACAATGAAGTCCACTTCAACCACTTCTGAACCTGCCTACATGGGCAATCTAATTTGACCCCTTGGGACGACAACTTTCCCATCAAAACTCACCAAAAGTGAATCATAAGCTGTCAGATCCTCAGGCTTTAAGTTCGACCCTCTGTACAAGTCAAGGTACATAATCTCTACACCACTGCCCTGGCCTACCATTACCCTCTTCACACCATACCCTCCTATTCTGAGGGTGACCACCAAAGCATCATCATGTGGCTAGATGATTCCAATCTTGTCTTCATCCGAAAAACTCAGCGCCAGTCGGATCTCCACTCTAGCCCTCTTCACCTCAAAATTAGAGTCCTTGGCGGGTAGCCGAGCTACAGACATCACCCTGGAAGGATGAGAACCAGTTCTCCCAGGTATAGTAAAGATGACATTAATTGTGCCCAAAGGTGGCCTTGAAAGAGCGCTCCCCTGAGCCCCTGACCTTGCTTGGTCTCCTTGCTTGTTGGGCTGATACAAAAACTACTATAACCTTCCCTCTCTGACCAATTGCTTTAGATGGTTTCACAGAGTTTTGTAGTCCTCGGTGGTATGCCCTCACTTCTGGTGATATTGGCAATGAAGACTTTAGTTGTGCCTCATAGAGTCTCCTCCCATTTTATTTGGCCATTTGAAGTATGGCTTATTTTTAATCTTCTCCAGGACTTGATGTACTAGCTCTCGGAATACCGTGTTTACCACTTGAGGAGCCGTAGACCTAGATTTCCTAGCAAAATCCTTTCAGGGCTTGCTATTGTTGTATCTGTCCGACCTGAAATACCTTATCTCCTAAGGGATAACCTTACCCTTCCCCTTACCTTGCTGTTGGTCTTCCTCGACCCGCTTATACTCATTAATGCGATCCATAAGCCAACGCACACTCCTTACCGACTTCTTAGCCAAGGATTTTCTCAAATCATGCTTAGTAGGCAGGTCGACCTTGAAGATCCTTATAGCCACATCATCAAAATCCCTATCAATCTCATTAAACATCTCCTAGTATCTGTCCAAGTACGTTTTCAAGGTCTCACATTCTCACATGGACATGGATAATAGAGAATCTAAGGGCTGAGGAACCTTATTGCACGTAATAAAACGAGACCCAAACGCTTAGGTGAGCTCCTTAAAGGAGTTAATAGAACCTGCACCTAAACCTTCAAACCACTTCATTGCTACAAGTCTCAAGCTGGATAGGAATACCTTGCACATCAAGGTCTCATTCTTAGAGTGTACAGTCATTCTCTGGTTGAGGTGACTTACGTGCTCCACAAGGTCTGTATGACCATTGTACATGGTAAACGTGGGCTGAGTGAATCGCTGAGGAAGTTTCCCTCCCTCAATCTTGCATGTGAAAGATGATTTGAAAATTTGGTTGAGCGCTCTGCTCATCGCATCATTCCCCAAGCCTTTGGAAGATGAGCTCATGTTTCTACGTTCATGGTGTAGTCCTCATCATACAAGAAAGACTCACTGGGGAGAGTCCTCGATCTGGGCCTGTAACTGCCATCTTCTTCCTCACTGGAAGAAAAAACAGACCTTGAGGGAGATTTTCTTCGTCGTTCACGGCGTAACTTCCTCCGCAAATGATCAATCTCTAGCTGTATGTTTCTAGCATTCTCCTCATGAGAGATGTGGCTGTCACCTCGAGACTGGCTCCTAGTATGGGTAGTGTGCACACTTCCCTCCCGGTCCCTTCTTTGTTCAAGATCACGGAAGTGATCCTGACGTTGAGACCCCGTAGATTCTACCTGGTATAGACCTAAACCTACCATCGTTGAACGTTAGACTCAGTATAACACCAGAAATCCCCACAGACAGTGCCAATTGTAAGGTCGCAATTTGGGTCCCTAGCCCAAGTGATGGATGAACTTAGGCCCAAAAAGTCCAATATAATGAATTTGTAGAGATTGGGTTGGAAAACTAGACTTTAATGAGTTGGACAACAAATAAAATGGATTCAGATGACAAGAAAAGGAAGATAGATTGATTTAAACTAAAGAAAATCGTCCTCGGCAAAGTCCGAGAAGATCAGTTCTTATATATTTCTCTCAAGTTGGATTACAGACTCAGTTCTTGACTGCTACAGTGTTTTTTTTCTTAATTTCTCGATCCCCTTTTCTTAGGGTATCTCTTCCATTTCATACTATCTTCACCTTCCATCTCCACCCTCCATGTGCAGATCAGATTGTTGATGTTGATTCTTGTCCCATCAGCACCTTCCTGAAATCTTTGAGAAGTAGTTTTAAGGCTGAAAGTTACTGTTCAGGTATCACTTCATAATTAATGCAGCCAGAGAATTAGTTGCAGAGCATTTAATGTGGTGGTAACAGCTTTCCCTTTAGATGTTTCATGACTTTCCCCTATCCTAGTCCTTCCTGATACTTATCCTCATCCATGGAATGATACAGAACGTTACTCTTAATGGCAAATCATACCCTCTAACCTCGGCTTTGCTCAACCAAGGAAGGATTCTTCCTCGGACCACCATTCTAGATGACTTTAATCGGATTTCACTTCTTCAATTACTAACACGGATCCTCATGAAAGTATTTATCCATCCTCGAATTGGGCCCCTGGCCCAATATATACATAAATACGAGCTCCTGGGCCTATCACCCCTACATATATATATATATATATATATATATGAAAGTAGTAGTTGGAATAAAACTATAGCGTATACTCTATTATTGTTTCAAAACTATCGAAGGTAAATACATCAAACTTTGGTTTACTTTTCTTCTTTTGTACCCATAGAGTTAAACAAATGTTAAATGTAAGAAAACTAAAATGTCAGAGATAAACAAATTGAATGGGTAAAATAAAAATATAAAATAAAAATTTTACAACACGAATATGAAGTAAGGAGTTGTTGTAGAGATTTCTAATCCTTGAAAACTCTTCTCATAATCATAAAATCAAATACTAGCCACCCATTGCTCTAAAGTGATCACATTGTCGGCAAGCCACATAAAAGCATATCAGCCATAAACTTTAGAAATCCAATGGAAAATTTGAAGTTGGGGAAAATTAAAGAAAAAATAAGAAGGGAAAGGACTTTCCAAATCTTATGCCACTTTGGCAACTTTTGTAGAGGTAGAGAAAGAGCAATTGGAAATTTAGTGTTTAAAATAACTTAGTTAATTGTAAGAGTGGCAATTGAAGGGTTTGAATTTCAAAAAAGCCAATCAGTTTTGACGGGGAAAAGGAAGAGTTGAGAATTGGAAGAGGGCTGAAGTAATGGTGGGTTGAACTTAATGAGTTAGAGAATGTGTAAAGTTGCACTATTTATTTATATATTAATATTGTTTAAAAAATAAAGTAAAAATGTGACATGGCCAATTATGTAGCTCAACTAGAGTGTAGCAACAATAAAAGCAAATGAGCCAACAAGTACTAATCCAATGGGCACCCTTTATCCTTGCAAGTGTGTGTTAGAGCCTTAGAAGGTAAGGTCGATTATTTAAGATCCATTTGATGCATGTGTAACTTGCCCATCTATATAATATTTAAAAGTTGAAGCATAACATTAATATTATTACGTTCCTATTAAGCCATTTCTCAAAAAAAAAAAAAAAAAAAAAACGTTCCTTTTAAGCCACATTATTGGTTACGTTACCCTTTTTTTATTTATTGATTTGTTCCTCTAATTTTTTTATAATATTAAATATATTAACCATCCAAGATATTTTCAGAAAAAAAAAAATGTCCAAGATGAATGAGTAAAATCAATTTGTTAATATATTTAAGATTATAAAAAAATTAGAGGAACAAATCAACTTAAAAAAATGGTGATGTGCCCGATGATTCGGTCTGTTTAATCTAGTTTCATTCAATTTGGTCCATTATATTATATTTGAAGTAATATCCATTCATTGACACTCCATTTGGACAGTTAAAATAGTAATTCCCTACAAATTAAAACAATAAGGGTGAAATTGTCAAGATGATCGAATCGACTAATGGTACAATTGAGTTGATCCTGTGGGAATCCATAAGGAAGTTTGATAATACTTAATTTCATATCTTAGATAAAATCTGTCCACACCCAATATAGGTCTACTCACTAATCACTCTCGGCTTCTTATAAATCATGACAAATATAATTATAATTTTTTATTATATTATATGGTGATGTGGCCGATCATTCGATCCAGTTTGATCTAGTTAGGTGCAATTCCATCAAATTTGGTTCATTATATTATTTGAAGTCATATTCATTTATTGGCAACCCATTTTGGACATTGAAAATAGTAATTCCCAAAAACACTTCGTATATAATAAAATAATATTATCCAAGTCATACTATGTAATAATAAAATAATATTATATTCTTATATATTCTTTTTAATTATTTATAATGCAATAGAATAATATTTAACAATTAAAGAGGAAAAAAAAAACGTAAAAAATTTATCAAGCTAAAGCAAAGATGCAATAAAAAAAATCCACCAAAAAATTGAGAGAGAGAGAGAGAGAAATAACCTTTTTTGTGAGGTAAAATTATGCATAGGATAGGAGAGAAAATGATAAATTTATATTAAGAGGATGAGAATAAGAAGAAACAAATTAAAGGAAGATCGAGAGAAAGAAAAAGAGTGATATTAAAGTAGAGAGTAGTGGGAAGATAAAAAGGGTAAAGGGAATGAGAAATGTTGGAAAAAGTAAAAATGTTAAAAAATAATTGAGTACAATTTTTTGAGGTCAAATTTTATTTATTTAAATTTAAGTAAAATATCATATGTTTTGTAGGGACACGATTCTCAAACGGCCCAACAATGACGTTGGGCTCGCACGTGGAGGATCCCTCACAATAAGATTTGTAGAGAGTGGGCTTGAAAGGCTAGTATTTGGTCACAGGGCGTTGGTCCAAACCGGACTTTAGGAAACTCAGATAAGAAAAGGCTTCAGATAAGAAAAGGCTTCAGCCTGGATATCCAAGCCTTACTGCTTTGTAACTTGAGGGATTGGACTCCTCGGATCATGTCCGAGGAGCACTAATGTCTTTCTCCGGTTACCCGACGGTGGGTTTTTCGTGGTGGTTTGCGTATATTATCCGGGCATTCTCATTCCTGGAGTTTTTCCCAGGAAGTCAGATGGGGACCTCTACTTCGTTACCTTATGTTTCCTTTTATATTATCCCACGTTTGCTGTCCTTCGTCCACGTGTAGGGTTAATTTTTCCAGGACTGATATTTGTCCCGTCAGTCTAATCCCGCAATTGTTGGGGATGGTTGATAAAGCTGAAGAATACTGCTATGTTAGGTGCGGAGCCTTATCTAGGAAGGGTAATATGGGTAAATCTCCCAAGATATTTTAGATCTCCCCATGGATTTTTCTTATAGCTCTTTTTTACCCCTCTTCCTAAGGTAGCTTTGGGTCTGCCGAGGACTAAACTGTCCTCAGCTGCATCTCTGGGCCACCTTCAGCCTTATATTTTCAAGCTTGGGCCATAATACTTGGGCCATAATCTTTTTCGGCTTGGGCCTGTGGACTTCCCATGAGCAAGCGGGTCTGGCCCATAAATTACCGGGCCCCACATGTTTAATTTTTAAAAATAAAAAAGGAGAGAAAATATAAATAATTAAATGGTTTGAGTTGGGTATGAATTTGGGTAAGATTAACAGGTCTAAGTCTAAATTTATTAGGACTATATTTGAGTATAAAATTTTGTGGACTATAGCAGTTGATACTGCTAATCCATAACTGAAAGAAAAATCAAACAAGAAATGAGTGTCCTATAACTAAAAGAAAATTTTAAAGATTTTTTTTTTTTTTTTTTTTTTTTTTAGAGTTTTAATCTATAACTCCTGATGATAGCTCTTTTATTATCAAACCAAGATACCAGTCGGTTTTTGGTGTAAGTAGGGATTGAACCCCAAATTTCTTATTCTAAAGAAATTATAATAAAACGACACACATATAAGTCAGCTTGAGTTATATTTAGGGTGTGTTTGAATATCGCTTATTTTGCTGAAACTGAAAAATTATTATTGAAAGTACTGTAAATAAATATAAAAGTTAGTTGAAATAATACAGTGAGACTCATGAATAGTGCAAAAAAGTGTAGTGAAGCCCATGAATAGTAGCAAAAATAAGCTGAATAGTGAAATAATTTTAATTTTTAATCCTAACTCAAACGCACACTTAGGGTCTGTTTGGGATCCGATTATTTTGCTGAAACTGAAAACTTTTTACTGAAAGTATTGTAGATAAAGATAAAAGTTTGGTGAAATGGTATAGTGATACTTATAAATAGTACCAAAAAGTGTAGTGGGACCCATAAATAGTAGCAAAAATAAGCTAAATAGTAAAATAAGTTGGCAAATTTCATCCATACCAAATGCACAATTAGTGTAGTTTTTTTTTTTTTTTTTTTTTTTTTTTTTTTGTAATTATTAGGGGTGACAAAATCAACCAAAACCTACTAATTCACCCAAATTCTCCAGAAATTATAAGATCCTCATGGTGGACAAGTGATGTGGTTCATCATTTTATTAAAAGACTCCTACTTATTTAAAATTGCTGAGTCAATTTTTTTTAAAAAAACAGAAACTGATTAGTGACTTGGCAATTTTAAACAAGTGTGAAAGTTTTAGTGAAATGGTGGACAAATGACGTAGTCTACCATGAGGACGATATAATTTCTCCAAATTCTCCTACTCTAATAAACCCAAACCTACCTAATTATTAATTGAGTTTAATGAACATTAAGCCAATTAGAGCATTCGCATCAAAAAATACTACTCTATTCTATTTTACCATTCTAAAAAGTCACTTTATCAATTATACAATACCATTTTTCAATACACCTAACATTTACTCATTAAAATAATATATTTTCACAATAAAATATAATTTTTGTTTTTTTGTTTTTTCCCAATTTTCTCCTCCACACGCGTGTACCTTCCATAATCCTCCACCATCATCCATATCAACTCAACTTCTCCACACAACAACTCCATCATCCATATCAACCTAGATCGGCGAAACAAAAAAGAAAAAAAAAAAAAAAAAAAAACCATCATGCTGATCACAACGCCACAGCCACCACAACGCTGATCACATATACCAACTAACCCAAAAAAAAAAAAAAAAAAACCTTTAACACCCACATCAATCACAATGCCACAGCCACCATAGCTCCACCGATCTTCAGCACGCCAATCTCCACCACGCCGATCTCCACTGTTGTCAACACTCACGCCGATCTCCACCGTCGTCAAAACCCACACCCACATCAGTCACAATCCCACCACCACTAGAGAGAGAGATAGAGAAACCCACAATCACCAGAGAGAGAGAGAGAGAGAGAGAGAGAGAGAGAGATTTCGGGGTTAAAAAAAGAGGAGAGAGAGTATTAAATATTATTATTTAAGTTTAGAATTGTGTTATAGTATAATTCTAAAGGTAGAATTGTACTGTAGCACAATTCCAAAAATTTTTATAATAATTTTCTTTTACAATCTAGATGTTGAGATCTTTTGGGTTTAAAATGCCAAACTCACCTTACATTTGGCATTTGCAATGCCCAGGGCGGATGCTCATAAGACCAAGTGAACTTAAATAAAAATTGGGCTTCAACTGAAAACACAATTGGACCCAGGTAACCCAAAAAAAACCCAATTTTCAGCCCAGCCCTCTCACCCATTCTCATTTCTCAGCCCTCGACTCTCTCTCCCTCAGCCCCTTTTCGTTTCTCTCTCTTCAAGAATTTAGGGATTAGGGTTTTCGAATCTGATGCCTGTGATTTTCCTTCGCTTTCTTTCATTTTCTCACCTGCCAAACACATGTTAATTACTATTATTAAGAGGGTCTGTGAAGGAGTTTTCATTAATTCCCACTCTGAGTCTAACCTAAAGTGATTTTCTTTTACTTTCTCAGCTGCCAAACAAATCTAATTTTCTCTCTCACTCACTTTTTCAGACCGTGTTGTCTCTTGCCTTTGTTTCAAGTAAGTGTCTTTCAAAAATTGGCTCTTTCTCAATATGTAATTCTTCATTGTGTAGCTCTAGTGTTTGATGATTTACTTCTGTGATTTTTTCCTCTTTTACCTTTTTGTGTTCTGTAGAAATTGCCTTTTGGGTTCTGTTATTCTTTCCTATTTTTTTTTTGTGTGAATTTGATTTGTATATATTTATAATGGTTAGAATTAGCTTGGTGTGTGGGAAATATCTTTTACAAGCTAATTTTCAATTGGATATTGCTGGGAATTAAAGTAGTTATTTGAACACACATAAGGGTAGAAAGCTGGTTGATTGTTCATTTTGTACAATTTGAATATGTTTGCATCTCAGAGTTCCCTTATTTTTTCTGCAATATCTCAAATGCTAGTTCTAGTGTGTTCTACCTTTTCCTTTATCCTGTGATTCTCATATTTCTAAGCATTTTTAAAATTTTTAGGGTCCAGAAAATTTAATACCTGCCATATGAAGTTGAGAACAACTTATGAAAAGGTATAGAGTCTTCTAAGCTAAGATTATGTAGGCATTGAAATGAGTGTTGAGTATCAACATGGATATAATGTCTAACAAGGAAATTTGGAACAATTAAGATGTTATGGTGCATTCATATAAGTAGGAGGTCTTTAACTATAATGAGCAAGAAATTTTCTTGTAGATGTTCAACAATGCTAACAAGAAAACTGCTAGTGTTATAGGCCTTCATATCTGTCCTAAAAGATTACATCCATAATCTGGGAAGTGCAGGATGTGACAAATATAGAGGCAAATGTATCAGCAATAATCGCAGCAAACTAGGGGGTTAAAAAAAGAAGCACACAGCAGTGGATTATCAGATTTGCAGTTCTTTTTTCATGTTAAAAATCAGAAAGTCTTCGGATATGAAGATCATTGCTTCTTTATAAATGCAAGGCCTTTCATTTTAGTATATTATTGACTCTCCAAAAATCCTTTATAAATGAATTAATTTATGATATATATATATATATATATATTTTTTTTTTTCTGTAACGCAACAATTTAAGTTGATTGAAGCTAATTGCTATCATAGCAAGGGAAAGCTTGATTTTGTGTGAAGTTAATTGATATCCTCAAGGCATTTTGACAAGAAAATGCAGCATGTGAAACATAAGAGTTTGAAATTCCTTTTTGTTCCCAGGGTGGTCTATAAATATTTATTTAAAATTATCAAAAAAGAAAAGCAAAGATGACCTGTTTCAAATTCTGTATAATATTTGTTAATTGGTCACCCAGCCTTTTGTATCCCATAACAATTAACAATATAATATTGTTCCTCCTTTAACTAAACATGCATTGTTATATGGAAATGATAATGATCCTATCCATGTCTGTGTATTGATATGATGGACATGAGTTCATTTGTATGATCTTTGACATGCTAGTTTTAACCTCAGCTCAAGTCTAATCATTTGAATGGTTCAACATGCTGAATTTTTGTTGTTGTAACACTTCATTGGTCATGTCAGTTAGTATATTGTCCATGTCATTATTGGTGTTGCAGTAACTAAGAGGTGGAATTTTGAACAATGGCAATGGTATAAATACATGTGATTTCTAGTTAGATGTGCTGCTGTTAAACAGGTGATAGACGAATCTGCAAAGTTTGACATTCTTCTAAAGGTCAAGAGGGGAAGCAAATAAGAGAAGTTTAAAGTGGAAGTTAATGAAGGTAGCTTCCACTTGAATCAGATGGAACTTCACAGAGTCCTAATTTCATTGTTCAGTGGGTATACCGATGGTGTTATCAGAGCGTGGGGCATTGGTTGCTACCAGTAAAGCTTCAGAAATTTGATATGCATTTCTGTTTTGAGCTATGTTGCATGGACACTAACACGGGTATGGATACGATACGGGTACGGGTACGGGGGTACAGTAATTTTTGAAAAACAAGGGTACAACACGTCTAGGATACGGCAATTAATTAATTAATAAATATATTTAGGTATATTTTTAGACAAAATATGTTTATTTTAGGATTTAAATTAAGTAATAACAGCAAATAAGTACAATAACACTACAAAAATGTTGTCTAAAATACAATTTTTGTTCCATTACTAAATTACTAAACCCATAAGATAGATAAAACCAAATAATAAATAAATAAATAAACAAACCTATAAAATAAGTAACTATTATATTAAAAAAAAAAAAAAAAAAAAAAAAAAAAAACCCAAAGAAAGAGAGTCGAAAGACCAAAAGGTAGAGAACCCAAAATTTGCAGGGAGAGAAATGACGGAGGGAGAGAGAAGGAGGTTTGAGGTCGTCAGAGGCTGGAGGGGATTGGTTATTGACGATCTACTCCAAGAAGGCACAATGCATAGTTTAGATTAGAGAGAGAAACAGTAGAGGGAGAGAAAAGGAGCTTTGGGGTCGCTAGAGGGGGTTTGGTTGTCATCGAGAAGGCACACCACACGGATCAGATTAGAGAGCTGAGGGAAAGAGAGAGATCAGATCAGAGAACTGAGGAAAAGAGAAAGGCATTGGTCCAAATCCTGTTCTCTCTCTCTCTCTCTCTCTCTCTCTCTCTCCTCTTTTATTTTTTAATTTTTCAATTTATTTTTTAATTTTTTAATTTTTAATTTTTATTTTTTTTATTATTATTTTTTTTTTAGTTTTGCCGTGTCTAGGACATTTTGGCATGTTGCAATTGTGTCAGCAATGTACCCAGATTTTTTTCAAAAAAAAAAAAAAAAAAAAAAGGAAGAAGAAGAAGAAGAAGAAGAAGAAGAGAGGATATGCCTTGGGTATGGACTTTAGATGTCATACTAGTACTCGTGTCGAACATGGGTACTTGGCCAAAATCGTTGTGTCTTTGCAACATAGGTTTTGAGAGCAAACAAGTTACTCTTGATAATTTGGCTGTTTGAAAGATTTAGGATTTTCTTGGTCTAGTTTTTTATTTTTATGTTGTACAAGGTTTTGAGGTCAATGATGTTTTGGTTTAATTTTTTATATTAGATACTAGTCTCTAACTCGTGCACTGCATCGGAAAGCCTATTGAGCATAAAATTTTTTCTTAAAACAATTCTTTGTTTCTTTTCTTTGATTGCAAATTAGAATTTCAATCTAAGCATTCCTACCCTAAATCTGTAACATTAAATTAAAAGTTACTATGGCTTTTAAGTGGAGTTTGTAGTGTGTTTTTGTGTTAGAACTCGTTTCTTTCTCCCTTGTGAGTGTTTGTTTCTAAAAAAAAAAAATCTAATACATGCAATTACTAAATGGAAATATTAATTAAACAAAAACTTTAATAAATAAACATGTTAAAATAATTGAGTGATTTTTGATTTGAGAGTTCTATCTAGAAGGTGCGTACGCATCACATACCCAGTGTAAACACCTTTTGTAAACCTCAAGCAAATTAGGTTAGAAATGGCTTTTAGGGTTAGTTCTTAGGTCACATTTGGGTTTGAGCTTGGTTATGTTAGGCCACCTTAAGGTTTATTGGCTCATTGAGTTCCATATACGATGTTAATCATTTTGAAATTGAGTTAATTTCTCGTCATTGGGATCGAGAACCTCAGATATAAGCAGTGACAGAGTCAGGTTTTTAATTTAGAGGGGGCAAGATTAAAAAATAATAAAAAAGGGCCTAAAATTATTAATCGATATTAATAATAAAATTATAAACAACAATAATTGTCATACAAAATCTATTAAAATTTAAATAATTGTAAAATAAATAAACAATTGTAAAACATTCATGACGATCAATCATCAAAGTAAGAGATTAATTTATATACATCAAGTTTAGACATTTAATTTGATTCCTCAAAATAAATTTTAACTTTTCTTTCTCTATTCTTCTAATTATTTAAAATTTGGATTTATGATAAAAATCAAATTTTGAAACTATGAAAATGCAAGAAATGAAAGAGAAATAAATAATGAATCCTTTACAGCTTTAGTGCCATACAAGAAGATATTATTGTTATTATTATTATTATGTGTAAAGTTTGAGTTCCACATGGTTAAACTGAAATGAAAGGAAAGAAATTTGGATAAATAAGAAGAAAATTATTGAAATTGGTCAAAAGTCTAAACAGATTTGGTGGTAGTGGCATTTATTTTGTGTTAGGCTCATTGTTTAAAGTGGGAGAAGTTGTTTGAGTAATACCACAAAATCTTACAATATTTTTACAATAAATTAAAATATTAGCATATCATTAGTCAAAATAAAAAATATATATATCTATTTTGAGATGCATCTTAACTAAAAATAAGAGTGTTGTGAAAATATTGTGAAAATTTGTTGCATTTTAAAACTTTCTCAAATAAAAATTTGTATTTTATTATATATTTATTTTATGTTAGGGGTATGGTTTACTTTATGGAAAAATATTGACTTTTTTGGGAGGAGTCAAAATGAAATGAGGTGTCTATACACGTGATATGCAAAAAAGTGTGTGTGTGTATATATATACATACATATACACGGCCAATAAATCAAAATGTAAGTTAAGGGATATATTCATTCCTTAATAATAGTTTATAATATCTTGTGCATTATTAGAAAAGTAGGTTAGAAATTGAAAATTATTCTTTTAAGTTTTAAACAAATTTTCTTAAACCCTTTCTTTTTTCTCTCTACAATCCAAAACACCAAAAATTTATCTAAAATAATAATAAAACTCAACAACTACGATTCCAAACCAAAGTGTAAAGAAATTTACTTAAACACCTTTTATGTGATATTAAGAATCTGTTTGGATAGAATTTATTTTGCTGAAACTTAAAATTAAAAACTGAAAACACTGTAGTAAAATAAATTTTAAATGTGTGAATAGTGTCGTAGGACCTATTTTTAATAAAAAAGTTACTGAAAAGTGAAGTTTGTGGGTCTCACGAACAGTGCACGGGACCCACTAATGTGCTAAAAAGTCAAAAAATTTGGTTACTGTTCATGCACAATGCATGAACAGTAGCCGTTTCAACTAAATTTTGTCTTTGAAACGCGTGGGAAAAAAAAATGGAGCAAAACGCAAATGCCATATTAATCTCTATCCAAACCACACCTAAGACCAACTTTACCAATAAAAATTAAAAAAAAAAAAAAAATGATAGCTGGAATAAGAGACAATAAGAAAGAATTGGGAAAAAAAATCATTTCTATTATCGCCTATTTATGTGGATTCATGAGAGAGAGAGAGAGAGAGAGAGAGAGAAGATCGTGATTTAAGCTCTATTTTGAAAGTTTATTTTTTGTCAATTTATTTTACTATTCAGTTTATTTTTGTTACTATTTATGGGTCTTACTACATTTTTTTGTACTATTTATGAGTTTTATTATACTATTTCAGTTAATTTTTACCCTTATATATAGTATTTTCAGCAAAAAAATTTTAATTTCAGTAAAATCAACGGATTCTAAATAGACCCTTAGACCGTAAAAAAGTGAGATCCAAAAATGAAATGATTCCCTCCTAATTCTTCCATTTTCAGGTTGTTAGACAGAGAATAAAAAAAAAAAAAAAATTTTATTAACATTGTTAATGATAGTGCTCTAAATTTATTGAATATTCAAGTTATAGTATGACTTATGAGGTAGTTAGTCAAATTTTTTACCAAAATTACTAGTTTAACTAGCTTAAAAGGAAGTTTTCAAAAAAATAAAACTAGCTTAAAAAGAATGCTATTACCGACATGATTAAAAGTTCGTGGATTGAAAGAGGTTTAGTGGAAAAGAATGCTCTTGCCGACATGAATAAGTTAGTGGATTGAAAGAGGCGTGCCCACAAAAGGATAATGATCACATATGAATGGTGGTTGGACCCCACATGCAACATTAAGGTATCTTCTCCTCCATGCAAAATAAAGATATTTTCTCCGCTGATACAGCTCATGACTCACAGTCACGGTTGACGTTTCTCCATAAAGTTTCTTTTTCTTGCTGTTTGACTGATTGATGTGCATTTAATCTTTGAATAAAACACAATACTGTTTGACCTTAAACGCATATCGAATCCAATCCCTCTCAATTCTCTGATATCTGTAGTATATATACTACTGCATCTGTAATCTGTTGACGAATAGTGAGAAGAGAAATGGCCGAGGCAGTTGTCTCCAGCGCTGTAGAAGCCCTCATTTCAAACTTGAGTGCTGTCCAGCAGTTTAGAGGGTATTTGAATGTGGAAGACGAACTTGGGAGGCTCCAGCAGGCTGTTTCCAGAATCCAACCTGTACTTTTGGATGCAGAGGAGAGGTACAATCAGAGCTATGAGGTCAAAATTTGGCTTAGAAAGCTTAAAGATGCATTTGATGATGCTGATGAATTAGTGGATGATTTCTTTACTGAGTCTCTGCGGCGAGAACTTCTGAACCTGGGTAGACGCACAAAACAGGTACGTATCTTCATCTCCAAGCTTGCATATGGTTCAGCAAGGTTGCCTAAGTTTAAGACAGTTATTGCGAGAATAGAGAAAATTGCATCCGAAGCTGACAGATTCCAGTTTAATAACCGGTGTCCTGAGAAGAAGGAGAGAAGAGAGTCTCAATCTTCTTCTTTGTCACGTGAGGTCGAGATTATTGGGAGAGAGGAGGAAAAGAGTGCAATTGTACATGATCTAGTGAAAATGGATAATAACAATGACAAAGCGAATGTCTCAGTGATTTCAATAGTTGGGGGCGCAGGTGTAGGAAAGACTGCACTTACTCAATTTGCATACAATCATGAGACTGTAAGAAAACATTTCCAGCTACGATTATGGGTGCGTGTATCTGAATCCTTTGTCTTGAAAACGATTGTTGAAGAGATTGTGGAATCAGCAAGCGGGGAGAGACCGGAGAATCTCGGGTTGAATTCATTGTTGGTACGCCTTCGGGTAATGATTGATGGGAAGCGGTTTTTACTTGTACTGGATGGTGTATGGAATGAAGATAGTGAAAAATGGTTCAGCTTGAAAAAACTGTTAATTTGTGGCGCGAGGGGAAGTAAAATTGTGACTACTACACGTAGTAAATTGGTTGCAGACATTATGCACACAGTTCCAATATTTTTTTTAGAACCTCTGTCATTCGACGATTCACTTGCTTTATTTAAGAAGATGGCATTCGGGGAAGAAGAAGAGCGAACAAATCAAGCTCTTGAATCCATCGGGGAGGAGATTGTACAGAAGTATGCTGGCGTTCCTCTTGCCATAAGGACCATAGGGAGTCTGTTATACTTCAAAAATTTAGAAGGTGATTGGTTGGAGTTCCTGCAGGATGAGCTTCCAAAAATTTTACAACAAGAAATTGATATTTCTGCAGTACTTAAGTTGAGTTATGATCATCTCCCATCACATTTGAAACAATGTTTTGCTTACTGTAGATTATTTCCTAATGATTATGAAATTGATGTACAGAAACTGATTAAACTTTGGATGGGGCAAGGGTTTCTCATTTCATCAAACAAAGATCAATGTCTAGAAGATGTTGGTTATGAGTACTTTATGGATCTATTCCAGAGGTCCTTTTTCCAAGAGGTAGAAACAGATGAATGGGGCATTATAAGAAGTTGCAAAATGCCAAAAATCTTGCATGATCATGCAATTTTAGTGGCAGGGGTTGTGAGCTGTGCGTCAAATTTAAATGGGGACAATATAAATGATAGAGTCCGTCATGTGTCATTCGATTTTAATTTGGTATCATCACAGCAATTTGTGAGACCCTTGCTTAAAGCCAAGAGAATACAGACATTTCTATTGCCTAGTCAGTCATGGCTTCCAAACGATGAAAAGTTCAGCAAGTCCACTTGTAGAAAAGTTCGATCATGGCTTAAAGCAATTTTTTCACGATTCAAGTGTTTACGTGTGTTGGATTTACATGATTTAGGGATCAAGGTGGTTCCAAGTAGCCTCTGTAAGTTGAAGCGTTTAAGATATCTCGATCTCTCTAAGAATGGAATCAAAAAGCTTCCAAGTTCCATAACCAGCCTGCTGAATTTGCAAACATTGAAACTTTCGAATTGTAATGTGCTTGAAGAATTGCCAAAGGACATTATAAATTTAGTCAGGCTTCGGCATCTTGAGATTGATGGCTGTGATAAATTGGCTCAAATGCCATGTGGACTGGGAAAATTGACTTCTCTTCAGACATTATCCTTATTTGTATTAAGGAATCAGTCTTTCTGCAGGCAGAGTGGCAAGCTAAATGAACTGAAGAGGCTAAACAACTTGAGCAGAGGGCTTGAGATTTTACATCTAGAACATTTGTCAGATGCTTCAACAGAAACTAAGAATGCAAATCTGAAGGAGAAACAACGTCTTCGAGCCTTGACTCTAAGATGGTTTCGACAAGATGATGCTGATGTTGATGTGGAGAGTGACGAGAAGTCATTGGAAGGCCTCCAGCCACACCGAAATCTGAAAACGTTGTGGGTGATAGGCTACGGGGGTATGAAGTTTCCAAGTTGGCTTTCTTCTCTCATATATCTTGTTAAATTTACTCTCTGCAATTGTCTCAAGTTCCAACATCTACCGCCATTAGATCAACTCCTTTTTCTCAAGAGTCTTAAACTTCAAAGGTTGCATGCTCTGGAGTACATAACAGACAGCGGCGGAAAAGACAAGTTCTCTTCTTCAGCAATATCAATAACATTCTTCCCATCCTTGAAGGAACTTGTACTCTGGGATTGTCCCAATCTGAAGGGATGGTGGAGGGATGTTCCAGTTGGTGATGATAAGAGTGCCGTTGGAACAACACAAGCATCAATGACAGATCAGCAACAACAGTCTCCGTTGCTGCCTTCATTTCCCTGTCTTTCAAAATTAGAAATTCAGTATTGCCCAATGCTGAATTCCATTCCCTTCTATCCACATCTTGATGAACAGCTGGTCCTGAATAATGCCAAGCTGACACTTTTGCAACAGACAATGTGGTATATGGCAGCATCGCAAGGCCCAACAACTGCAGCTATGTCAGTTCGTTCTTCTACTCTGCCCTCTTCCTCCTTGGGTCCTCTTTCCAAATTAAATTCTTTGACTTTAACTGGCATTAAGGAGCTAGAGTGTTTGGAAGATGAATGGCTGCAAAACTTCACTTCTCTTGAGAGTCTCATTATTTCAGGGTGCCCAAGACTAATGTTCTTATCAAATGGTATTCAGCATCTCACCTCCCTTAAGTGTATGGACATTAGGGACTGCGAGGAGCTTGATCTTTCCAGCAATGAAGGTGATGGCGAGCAATGGAAAGGACTGAGGAACCTCTGTTCCCTCACTATTTGGGGAATCCCAAAGTTGAAGTCTCTCCCGAATGGGATGCAATATGTTTTGCCTCTTGAAAAGCTCCGGATCCTA
Organism: Quercus robur; assembly: GCF_932294415.1. Lineage (NCBI taxonomy): Eukaryota > Viridiplantae > Streptophyta > Magnoliopsida > Fagales > Fagaceae > Quercus > Quercus robur. The sequence continues at coordinate 50,126,579 of NC_065536.1, forward strand.
AATTGTCCAAATTTAATATCTCTTGAAGACTGGATCAGCAGTTTCACATCTCTTAATAGGCTTGTTATTTCTAAATGCCGCAAATTGGCTTTGCTGCCTCATGGAATGAGTAACCTTAAGTCTTTACGTAGACTGGTGATTGATGATTGTCCCATGTTATTGCGAAGATGCCAAGGGGAAACTGGTGAGGATTTGCACAAGATTAAACACATCCCAGAAATTTCCGAAAGGCTGACTTCTCGGGACTTTGATTAATCTCTTGTTTCATACTTCATTCAGCATGTTTAGGTATGTAAAATTCCTTCCTAATCTCAGAGGCACTCATCAATTGAAAATGTTGTTTTTATCACTTGTTAACACCCTGCTCCCCTTTTCATTTTCATTTTTTTCTTTCCTTGGAGGCTTTTGATATTTAAGCAAATTTCTCAGTTATTTTTAGTTCATATGCAGAACCAAATGCTGCAGATAGAGAGTTGGGATTCATGAGACCTCTTTGGGACTACAGATGGAATAAGAATAGCTGTAAGGACCACTTGTTTCTTTATTTTAAAAAAATCTTGTAGTATCCCTAACTGAAATGACTAGATGATGTATTTGCTTGCTTTTTTTTTTTTTTTTTAATCCTTAAAACAGTGTACAAAATGGAACATGGTGGAGGATGAGGGTGAAGATAGATTGAAGGTATAAGCCCCTTTATCTGTAGTGGGTATTTATTTCTTAGTCCTTAATCAATCAATCATCAAGCATCATATCATATACTATATAATAAAAGTTGGGTTTCGACGCCGTAATTGCACCAAATGGCTTTACCAAATTGTAGAATTTTTTTTAGATTTTTAGATTTTCAATAAATTCATTCACTTAAGTTTTTAGATAAAAACAAAAAGTTTTTGATCTTTATCAATTTTTTTGGATAAAGTAACAGTAAGTGTTCTAATGATCTTCTTCTTCTTTTTTTGGATAAACATTTATCCTACATCATCTATTTCCTAATAACAAATTAACAAATTTAAAAGTATTATTTTTTCTTCTCAAAATTTTTTTCTTTTGGAATAAATAACAAAAAAATAGCTAATATGTATTAACTTTAACGTAAATTAAAAAAAAAAAAAATCTAATAACAATCTAATAACATTAACTATTTTTTTGGGATAAAGTAAAAAAAAAAAAACTAATATGTAATTAACATAAAATTTTTAATTACGTAAACTCTTTTTTCTTTTTGTTCATATCAAGTTATCAACTTCTTCACAACTTAAAATTATCTAATATAAAAGTGAGGGTATATATACGGTTTGGTATATTTTTCCCTTTTCCTACCATATGGTTTCTTGATGGTGGAGGGATGTTCCAGTTGGTGATAGATATAATATCTTCTATTGTTACTAATTTCCCATCGTAGGTGATATTTGCAACACCATGCCTTAGTTCCATGATACATATTTGGAAGTATAAGAGCTATAAATCTACAACCTGATTGTAAACAAATTTATGTTGTTAAAGATCCATGGAGTTAATATTTTAGCCACCGTAACACATAGGACTGAATAATAAAAAAAATCATGCCAAAATCCATGATTGGGTTGTGATTTATCGTTTCTTTCTCCTTCTATATAATATATATTTCAATATTTTGCAATAGTTAAAACATGTTAAGTATAAACAGAAGCCCATTCTCTCTCTCTCTCTCTCTCAAGAAAACCCTGACACTAAATTTTTTTTTTAATTATTTAAATCTTTCATATTCTGGGTAGGTTGTACATTTAGGCAATTGTGCTGAGGTGTTAAAATCCCCATATTGAAGTTGATGAGAACATAGATATAAATGTGTAAGCAGACGAAGATGGCATCAAGATATCACATCTAGAGAACATTATTTACAAGAATTTTTTAAGTTGATGAGGACACAGAGATAACTAATAAAATTCGTCAATGTTTTTTTTTTTTTTCCTTTTTATTAATATTGTTCAAATTCTCGTGCGTATGCACAAGTTACATGCTAGTTTTATGTAATGTACTTCTAAAAAATGTAGGAGCTAGTGTGGGCAAGAAAAGCTAAGACTCAACTTGGTAAGGTCTTTCCCCCTTTCGTTAATTGTATAGACACTCTTTAGCTTGGACTCAAGCTCAATGTCTAACAAGCAGTACACATGCCAATTCATGTTCCCTATCTTAAAGATGACCAATATGAAAATCCATTTGCAATCTGTTAACCCATGTTATCTATACCATTAGGTGAAAGCTATTTTATTCTTGGTCTCAGGTTTTTAAATAGTTCTTTGAATTGTCTATATAAAATATTTTTGTAAAATATATTGCTCTCTAATTTTACAAAGAACATTCTAAGTTGCTTGATTAGAGTAGGGATATATGTAGTCTGATTCAAATCTAACAAGCATATGTTAGAGGTTTGTGATGTTGCCTTCTTAGTGTCCATATGTTATTTTCTTTGGAAAGTAGAGGAGATACCTAGGCTACATGGCTTAGTCTTCTGCGACAAGGAACAATTATAATTTATAAGGCATCTAAATGAATTTATGTGCTTCAAGTTGAAGACACCACAAAGTTGAAGACCAAAATGAATTTGGTGAAGGTTGTGAAACAGATGATGCCTTATAAGTTGTAACTTAACAAATTTTATCCCAATGTGATGATGATGATGATGCCTTCATTGCTCTCTGTGTTTAATTTGATATCCTTACTGGGCACATTACTTGAGGCATAAGCACAAGTCTAATGAGAGTTTAATATGCATGTATTTGAATGCATTTCTACTTCTAAGTTTTTGCTTTGTATTTGCCTTTGAGAGGCACTGAGTAGGGTGCAATATTGCAATTGCTTTGAAATTTAGTGATGGTATTAACTTGACATGTGATTACTTCTGTCTAACATTTAGTTGATCTATTCTAATATTATTTATTCACCTTTGTCTTTGGATATCAGAGCACGTTGAGGATGCTACTCTTTACCATGATGCTGCATCTATATAAAGTTTCCAATTTATTGGGGCATTTCATGTGTTGCTGGACTTGGGAGTTCATGTTGTTTGTAGTTTGGAGAGCATGTGTTTTGTTGACACAGTAAGCTAATAGTCTCATGTGTATCTTGAAATATCTTATATTGCTCCTTTCAATTGTCTATGGATTAGATTAAATGACTTCACATGTGAACATTTCATTAATAGATATGTTTGTGTCAAAATGTGTTTGGTGTACATGCTTGCATGTGTCCCAGCTTTGGTAGCTAACTTATTCAAGCTATGTCAAGCAGGTTGTAGTTTACTAATTTGTATTTGCTTTGAATCGTAGGTGGTAGCTTGGAACTAAAAATTTGATGCTGGAAGGAAAATAGTGGTCATCAACTGGGCATATGTTTATTAAGCAAGATTTGTAGCTAACTACTACCTGATATCTCATCCCTCTACCACTTGACCAAGGGCCCAATTGCTACATCTTTCCTACTGTTTTTATTATTATTGTTATTTTTAGTGTTGTTACTTTTTTTTTTCCCCTTTGGATAACTTAGTCAATTGTAAGTATTACATTACTATATTTCAATATATAAGAGAATATATTGTTGTCATCGTTGAACACATTACTAAGACTTTACTCTAGATGTAACTTTGTATTCATACTTAATCAATATATATATATAACCGAAACCTTTGAAATTTCCACAATTTTCCATATTAGCACAGTATTAAAAATTTAAAAAAATAAAAAAATAAACCTAAAAAATAAACATAAACCGGACCCCGATATACTCTCTGCCTTCTCCTTCTCCAAAATGCAGACCTTAAGCTCCTTTTACTAGCTCCCCCAACCCAACGCTCCTCCTCTACCAGCTCCCCCAACGTTTAGACCCAAGGTAGATCTCCTTCCTCAGACCCATGGCAAAGACACCATACCCACAGATTCCTCAATCAAAACCCACCATACACACAAACCAACAGAGATCTCCTAGAATCAAAACCTATCATACCCACACAAAAAACTATTTCTAACCCAAAAATTTTAGTTAAAAAAAAAAAAAGAAGAAGAAAGAAGCTAAAACCCGAAATTTTTTCCTCAATTTTGAATATCCTCTCTTCTCTACCCTTCTCTTCCTTCAAACGAAATTCTCTACATCAGCTTCCTCTAATTTGTTTTAAAAAGAAAGTCCAACTCCTTTGCTCCACAAACTCTATCATCTCCTTCTTCCTCAACTCTACCTTGATGCCGTAGTGGCAGTAATGGGACACTCCATGTTTTCAAATCAATGTTCTTAATTTCATTCCGTATTTATTTTTCCTCACATCAATGATCAAACATAAAACTTCAGGTTTGCTATTAAATGATTTGTGAGGGAAAAAAAATAAAAAAATAAAAGTAGAAGAAAGAATTCAGCCATGGGTTGGGATGGACGAAGAAGCATTCCTCTTGGTTCTTGTAGGCTTGCATTTGTACTTTGTAATAAGTCTGTAGAGTTTTCAAACTGGTATATTGAGATGACTAAATGAGACTTGGAAATATAAAAAGGCAAAAGCATTGGAATGTGGTATCACGTGGGTAGGTTGCTGGACTTGGGAGTAGAGAAGTTTCATGATTTATAAAATTATAAACATACTAATATATTTGTTTATTTACAAGAAAACCCAAAATATGAATTATTTTTTCCTCAATAACCATTCTGATCACTTTATTATGATTTTCTTTTTTGAAATATTGTAATAAATAAAATTCATTAAACTATATCATTTGGCTTAATAATAGTCATATATAAGTAATATATATGACTATTGGATATATGACTATTGGATATATGACTTTTATGTTGTGTATCCAAAAGTTAAGTCATTTTGAATATACATCACTGTAAGTTGCTTTAAGACATTTTCCTCTCTTCCCGTGTGTGTGTTAAAATATTAATTTTTAATTAATTTTTTTTTTTTGATTGATATTTTCCAAGAAAATGTTAATGCTAAAACAAAAAGAAAGTTAGTAATTTAATGTTTCATATCGAATTTTTAAGATTGGAATCTTAATATGTGACCAAAGAGGTTACAAAAGTTATATTTGTAAAACATTCATATAAAATAATAAGTCATACTCAATAGCTTTTCCGTGCATTGTACGGGTTAACGACTAGTTTTTTATATATGGTGCAAAATTGAGGAACTATTACATGTGTTTTACATGCAAGCCTCCTAGAACTCATTATTGTTGGGTCTACATAAGGTGTGTTTTGATGATAGTAGGTAGGTTATATTAACTTTAAGATCTGATTTGTGAATATAACTAGGAACGTGATTATATTTATGATTTTAAGTTCTTAGTTTTGTTGCTAAAAATTATGTCCAAATCATCACAAGTTGTGGATAAATAAGTCTTGGCTACAATCTTTTTCAGGAGTGCTAATAAGTGTTTTTGGCTTTGGTTTATTTGATGGACAAAGTTTAGTTACAAAATTAGTTGTAACTTAAGGCTGTACCTTACTTGATATATTTTTTTTTTAGGTGAATTTTGAGAATTCCACCATTGGAAAATCTTCTTCGTATATTTTCCATATTTGTAAAATTTCTAGAAAATTAAAGATAAATAGATATGCCACCAATAACTTGTTTTAATTGCTAGTTTTTGTAATTTAAAATAATGCATAAAATAGCTTATAGATTATATAGTATATAATATCCGATTAACACAAAATTTGACATGTATATTAAGAGTGTAAAGAACATACAATTCAACAATTATATTTTCAAAATATGTAGTAATGTTTATTTTATTGAGTAAGATTATAATTTTAGGCTACAACCAATTTTGTAGCTAAACTTTGTCCTTATTCGATTTTGTTTTTCTTTTATCATTTCTTAGCTTGCAAATATTTTTCTAAATATTGGTTAAATTTTAATTTTGCATGTGAAATGAATTATTTTGTCCTCATTTTAATTGTTGAAAATCATATAAAAATAAGACTACACAAAACTTAGCTATAATGATATGATAATTGAAGCAAAGTTGGACAAAACTCTCAAAATTGAGTGTTCTATATATGATGAAGATTTGAAAGCTTTATGGGGACGCACAACTATAATGTTTTTGGAATTACTTTTTAACCATTGTGGTTTGTGGTTATCAAATGACTACATATTGCAAAAGTTCATATTCATATTAGTTTGGAATATTTAGAAAAAATAACAAATAGTGTTGCTAGATTTGCATTTGACAGATTTCACACTAACCACGCTCACTAGAAACATTTCTTAATTTTGTGCTTTAATAGGATTTGATTAAACATTGGTGAGGAAAACGTGACTAACAATAATAGTATTGATGACCAGTGTAGTGTAGGTCATAATTAAGATAATTTTTTACAAAATATTTCAAAATACATCGTGCATCGCACGGGATATTAGTTAGTTATATATAAGTTTCAGCATGCCATTACGTCTACGAGAAAATATAAATTCACAATAAGGTTTTTAGTAATGTCAAAATTAATTATCAAAGCCTTTCTTTAATAGTATATAAGATGATTTAACAAAGTAGTTTCTATATTATCTTTTTTATTATTTATTTTTAGTTATATAAGATGATGTAACAAATTAGTTTTTATATTATCTATAATACTATACTCCATCTGCTTAGTGAAATATAAAATCTAAAATAATAGGACATTTGGAATCAGATAAAATAGAAGCCCCGCAAATCCTAACATAGAAAGTGGAGTTATTATTATTACTAACCCGTGGAATAGTTAGCAAATCTTGAATAAATAAATAAATAAATATTCACTTTGTTGAATATTCCAATTATTTAAAACCGAATGATAATTAAATCAATACTTGATAAAAGGAGGTAAAGTGATAATTAAAAATAAAAACTAAAGGTCCGTTTGGATACAATTTATTTTGCTGAAAATTGAAAACACTGTAGTAAAATAATTTTTAAATGTGTGAAAAATTACTGTTCACTTTTTTTTTTACTGTTCATATGCCTTGGTGCACTGTTCATGGTGGTCTTTAAAAAAAAAAAAAAAACGCAAACTTGGGGCTTGAAACGCGGATCCAAACCCACACTAAATCAATGATTCAAAAATAAATTATAAATAATAGCAAAAAAAAAAACACAATTAAAATTATAGAATTAAAATAATACAAAAACCAATTGGGAAAGAGAATTGAGACTGAAATTTCAACTAAAAAATTTGTCAAATTTGAATTAGATAAACAACCCAATTTCAAGGGCAAAGCTTGGTCCTAAAATCGACTGAGTACATACAATTCAAAAGAAATTAATACCTATATTAATTGACCTAAAATTAGGGTACCATTAAATAACGTCAACGATTATTATTTATTTATAATTCTCAAAAATTTGTTTATTTATTTTTTAGTAAGATACAAACCTAAATTATAAAATTGGAGATAGAAATTAAAACACAACAAAAGTTTCAGTATAGTCTTTTTTCTTTTCTTATAAAGATGCAAATATGCAATACAGTTATACAGTAGGATGCATTTAGAGTGGGGAAGAGAAAGAAATAGAGACACCAAAATTACTCGAGCAAACTTTCACCCGGAAGGAGACTTCTCTAAATAAAATTTAAAAAGGGAAAAAAAAAACTTACTGTAAGACACCTACAATAAACCGAAGACTCATTTATGAACAACAACAAAGGAATGCCAAAGTTGTTGTCTGTGTGTGGTTTTATAATGTTTAGGAGAAGTTTTACTATTTAAAATTTTGAATTTAATCAAATAAAAAGATGGACGTAAAAGCAGAGAAGCAGGTAGCCTTAGTAATCACCATAGGACTGGGTCAATCATGGGTTTCTAGCCGTTTCATAAATTTGGCAGTGAGAAATCAGATTTGCAGGGGAAATAAGGTTGTGTAAGGTTTAGTGTTGCAGTCAGTTTCCAACTCTATATATATATATTTTTTAATCCAAATTCTAACTTAGTCTCTCTAATATTGCTCTAATTACAAAAATTAAAAAATAAAATAAATTATAAAGAGGTATAAATTTGTGAGGCTTGCAAAACTGATGATGTATCAAAATTTTAAAAGATCAACAAAAAGTCAAAGACTTTGGTTATATATATATACTAAGTCGCTAACCTGTGCAATGCACGGGAATAACTACTAGATGAGTTTCAAAAAAAAAAAAAAACATTATTTTTGAGTTGGATTAGTAAGCAAAAAGATATAGAAAGAAATAGCACAAAGTTTTATTAGTTAGGCAAAAGAAAGCAATGTTGTTTTATTTATTAGTTTTTGGTGGGAATGAATAAGAGACAAAATGTTGCATCTCTAATTTAGTTTGTATTGTATATATAGGTTTATACAAGATAGCTTGTAATATACCAAAATGTGCTTATTGAAACGTCATAACCCTTCACATTGGATATATATTAAAGGTACCCATTGAACAAAAATGACCATATTGACCAAAAATATGCCTCTTAAATGAAAATGTGCATTTTGACAGCAAATGTGTCTTTTGTCTAAAAATGCGCATCTTCAATGAAAATGTGTCTATTGACCGAAAAGATACCTATTGAATGAAAACGTGTGTATTGATCGAAAATGTGCATATTGAATGAAAAAGTGTCTATAGGGTCATAATTCTTTTGGGTATAAATAGTGGTTCATATTCATTTGGTAACTTCTTCTCTTTCATCTTTCTTAGAAACACAAGAAACCTTTGGGTCTTCTCCAAAATTGCTATTTGTAGAACCCAATAAACATGGTTGTATCTTGGGGACAAATTTGTAGTAACCCTTTAGCAACTCTTGGGTGGGGGCAAATATTGTCTAAGGACATTCAATTATGCCTCCAAGTTTATCAAATTTTATGTTTGTCTACTGGATCATTTTGTTATTTCATTATGTTACTCATCTAAATTCCCAATAGTTTGGGCAGTTGATTTTTTTGTAAGTCATTTTTTTGGGTTAATTGTGAAAAGGTCTAGGAATCAAGCCACACCAACGGTAGCAACAATAATACTGAACGATTTCTTTAAATGTCTTACAGATGCTTTTCTTCTCAAATTTCTCATTCTCTTCCCTACGCCTTACTGATGTTTTTCTTTTCAATAACAATTTTTTATTTTAATATATACATCTTATGTAAAACGGTGAGTAGATAATAAAACTTAACGGACAAAATGAAAAGACACAATTGTTTGGTGTTTTTAAATGTATAGGTGGCATAAATTTATGAAGCCAGGTAGCGAGAAAAGGAGTGGTTAACAAAAAGTCAAATGTTTTGCTTTTATATTATTACTAGTCGCTAACCTGTGCTATGTATAGAAAAGTTCAACAATTTTATTTTAATATATTATACGTAATTGTTTCTTTATTAAGTACTAATAAATAAAATTTCAATTAATTTCATATTAAATTTTGATATAATATTATATATGTTATTTCTAGAGTATGTTTTGAACAAATAAATCAAGGTTTATAGTAACCTGAGGGTTATAACTAGGACTGAGATCGGGTCGGGTTGGTTTCACTGCCACCCGCAACCCGACCCAATATTAATCGGGTTTATCAAGGAGAAACTCAACCCAACCCGAAAATTACGAGTCTATGGTTGGGTATTGGGTTGGGTCCCTTTTTTTTTTATTTTTTTTTCAAATTGTGTGAAGGTGAATCTATGAAAGGCCTAAAGAAACATTGAAATAGTCACCACTTTCATGAGCTATTAATGGGGAAAAAATTACTTACTCTATTAGTCTGACATGCCATTTAAAAGTTTTCGTGGTTTTATAATTATTTTTAAACTTCCATGTTGGAAGGATCTCCACTTTTTATGATAATAAATATTAATGTCTTTTTATTTATCAAGTTAATGCATGTCTATGTTTAGGCAATATTTTTTTTTTTTGAAATTATTTTACTAATTTAGTGATTGACATTAATGTAAAAAATTAAATTCAATAATTTATTTATTGTCGTATAAGCTTAATGGCCATGATTTCTTGATTAGGCAACAAACTTTTACAATTTTTTTCCTTGTGTACATCATGACCCAATCCTCATTGAATGAGAAATAAATTTTACCATTTTTGTTTACATCAGCACTAGGGCGTAGTTTGAAAATATACTTTCCAATAATAAATAAGATCCTTGGTATAATTAGGACCAAAATAAAAACTTTTTTAAACAACAATTTGACTTTCACTATGACAAATATTATTGTTAGAGTTATTCCTTTTTTGTAAAGTCCAATTATTGTATCATCATTCTAACCTTCATTTGGATGGAAAATATTTTCACTATTAGTATCATTTAAGAAATTATGCTACAATAAATCAAATTATGCTAAAAATTATATTTGGAAATATTGCAAGAAAAGACCATTACAATTTAAATAAAAGCAATATATAAAAACAACATTTGGCATTGAAAGTTACGGAAAAGATCTTTTTTATTATTATATATTTTAAATTTAAGATCGGTCAGGTTAGGTTGGACCTGAGATTGACCTGAACCTAACCCAAGCATTCATCCAACCCACCCAAGACCATTCGGGTCAGGTCAGGTTGGCCAGGTCTATGCTTAGCCCTAGTTATACCGTAGGTTCATATAACAATTTTCACATTAAAATTGCAATAATATAATAGCAAAAACTCACATAAAAATAAATACAAAAAAAAAAAAAAATTGTCTATGCTTGTATGCTTCCATTTCTCATGGTTGGAAATCTTCATTACTGTATATAGTTGTATCTATGTATGATGAAATCTTATTTTTCACCTCAAGACAAAGTTAAATCATGGTACCAAAGAGCAACGAAAAGTTGTTTTCAAGCCCCTAGTAGTGTTCTTTCTTTTCCGTGGTACCCTAGATCTCCCAAAAGTTCAACTTATATGCCTTGAAAATGAAAATAACTAATTAACTTCCTTGAAAATAACAAAGACCTCCACATGAAATGTCCACTTAATAGAATAAAAATCATATTCTTTAGTTTCACTAATCCACAGTTGAATTTAGTAAGTCACATTAAAGTAACATTAAAAACTTTAAAATTACATACGGTCCATCAATCCCATCTTGAAAATCAAAAGATAAAATCATGTGGCTTGAAAATCATCATCTAAAGCATTGCCATGTCAAATAAGAAAAAGAATATAACAGACATTGAGCACACGCTTAACGCCAAATGTAAAAACCTAGAATTGAATATGTTTCCCAATATGAAGCTCTTGTTCCCTTTTTTTAACTTGCTAAGTGTAGCTCTTGGTCTAACTTCAAAGTTAAAATCTGCAAAATAGGAATTTAATACTTTAAAAAAGTTTTGTATCCCTGAACTTATTTTTTAATGGGCAAAGAGAAAGCGAAGAGTTTAAGAAAAATGCTTTCATATCTATCTTAGACATAAATCCTTTTTACAATCCACACAAAGTCAATCACTAAGCTATTATGCATGAAAATGTTTATGGAGTGGTCTCACACCATTGGCATAAATGATATGCATTTCAAAGTGTTTCGTTATTCAACTTTCCATCAAACCCCAAATGTGCTATAGATCATCATGCACAATTCAAATTCTCATTCTCACTACTTTAAAGTAGCAACACATCGACAATAACAATAGTAAGCAGTCAAGTGATATTATTATGAATCTTTAGTACTCTTCCCAGATACTACCAATATGCATGAGTATTCATTCATCTGATAATTAATTTAATATGCATATGAGTTATCAAGTTAGTATGTGCAAACTTAATATGAAATTTTAATTTGGTACGTGCAAACTTGTAAATATGACATTTCAAGTTTAATTTGCATTCAACAACATGTGATTGCAGAATACTTAAAAGTGATATGCACAACTTTTCTTTTTCTAGCTAAATGTGCACTGCCATTCTAGAATTTGCAAAGTATATTAGAAGATACTGTAAAACTGGAGGGAAAAAACCAAAAAGAAATTGGAAGAAGTTGGAAACACACCTAAAAAGAACCATCAATTCGATAAAACACTCATTATATATTTATAAATTCATGATCAACTATCTATTAATTGTACATATCAAGAAGCCAACTCTACCTCAAATTGAGAAGTCTGTCTTTGTAAGTTTCTATGGGGTTCAGATTAGAGATAGATTTTTTATTCTTAGATAACATATCTACTTCTTATAATTAGTACATAGCTAAAAATTAAATCCATTTTAAAAATTGCACAAAATAATATAAATGGATCAATAAAAAAAATGTGATTGTGCTGTTGGGTCTATTAATTATTAATTACCAAAATATTAGTCACCTTAAGAACGCCATTGTTTTTTGTCCATCCCTTCAAAAGAATCAATTAAAAAATGTGATTGTGCTACTGGGTTTATTAATTGTCAAACTCACAGTAATCTTCATCCATGGCTTCTTTGGGATGATGTTGATCTAATTTCATCATCTTTTAATTTTCTAACTTGTACATGCGAATTAGATTTTAGATTGTTGTCATGATACCCATTAACAAAGCACCAAACAGGGCCAAGAAAAACCCTTTCACAAACCCTTTCTTTTAAAGTCATAGATAATAGGTCATACATAATGGATTTGTGGCAACTATAATAGAATAAGCTTCAAGGCCCCAAGATTTATAAGCTACTTAGGTCAAAAAATAAATTCCTAAAGCATAATCTATTAATTCTAAAGACAACCACACACAAATACATCTAAATGCTAACAGTTCTATATAAACAAAATTATAACTTTAAAAAATCAATAAAGACCTATAAAGAATATATAATACAACTTATATAGCTTTGAGACTTATCAATTACCAAAATATTAGTCATCTTAATCACAATATCACATAGAAACGATTATATGAATAGATTAATAGGCTTCAACTTATAGCATTAGAACATATTTCTAGTAAATTTTATTTATAATATGATTCTTTTAACCAGCCCAAACAATATCCACTTAAAGCTTTTTTCTACTTCTGGTAGCAAATCTAAGTCATGGATGTTTACAGGGACAGAACAATATACTACCACTTTAAAAAGGCTTAGACACAGAAACTTACCCCAAGTGAATGAACTTCTGATGGAATCATTAATTTGAGAACTTCTACTTTTAAGAACCCCTTCAACAAAAAGAAGAGTTTTGACATTTTGTCTTTGGAGGATAAATTGACCCAAAGCTGTAATCCCTTTGGGGTTCTCTTCTTGCAAGCATTTAAGGGTGAATAATTCCTCTTCTTGCTATCATCAACTGCACAAAAAAAAATATATATATATATATATATATATTTATATGAAACAAAGAGGAATAAGTTTCATATAATAAAGCACTGACATAAATTTTCTAATTCATATTAATCAACAGCAAGTCAACAACAACAACTGATATGTCTTACCTGCACATCACCGGGTCCAATTGTACCCTTATGGCCTGCACAATCTCGATGAGTAATGCCTCCCTAAAATCCAAAAAACCCAACTTCAATTTCTCTGCAATTAAACCTGATAATAATCAAGTAATTGAATAGCTTTGAGACAAAGTATACCTGTAACATATATTTGATAGTCTTAAAACTTGTAAAATAGAATTCATATTAGTATATACCGAATTAATCACACACAATGAATCAATATTAATGAATGCAAATAACATAAAAAATAACAATGAGTGCGGAAACTCTATGTAGATGATCTAGAAATCCACCGAAAGGAGTCACTGCAATCCATATCAATCAAAGAAAATTGAAACTTGAAAAAGATCAAATTGGAATTTTTCATTCATGAAAAATTGTCTAACATCAGAAAAGGATCCAAATTCTTCAAGTCAATCCTGAAAATTTAATACCCATGAATCGAGATTGACACCAACCAAACTTTAAAGAGTGAGAGGACTACAGTTAGAAATGGAGTTAAGGGCGACCTTGGAGGTAGAGTGCTCGACATGTTCGGTGTCAAAAATTTCAAAGTGAATGAGAGCAAAAGAAATAGAGCTAGAAAAGATTTGGGTTTTTTTTTTCTTTTTTTTTCCCTTCAAAGATTTCGTGTAGCATGGTATTTAGTTAATTCTAACGTCAAATTCTACAAAAGACAAAATTAGACTCAACCAAGATTTTTCTCTACAGTTGTTTGGTTGCCTCAAACCCTTATCATGTGAAGAATTGGAACAGAGAAAAAACAAATGTAATGTGTGGTTTGATGGAGTTGTTTCAAAGCTATGCACAGGAAATGACTGTCAGAGAGAGGAAGAGAGAGTAAACAGAGAGAAGTGGTGTTTTATGTCTTAGTTTTGCATTTTTGCATTTCAGTTTTTTGTGGGATCCTATATGTAATGTATTTGTAACTGCTATCCAAGAGATAGAACAATGTCTCTTGTTTACACTCTAACGGCCAACTTTGAGCATCCCACCTCGTCCTTGGATACATCCCTTCCTACGAGGCTTTCAATTCGCTTGGGACCCTATAAAGGCCAAGCATTCTCTCCTTTCTTACATCGACGTCAAAATGAAGGAGTTTCTGCAGAACACACAAATGTACGAAGCCAGACAGGCCATACCTCATTGACGAAGAAGTGATTCTCCTCCCCTTTCTTGGACAGCATAGCCGATTTGAACCCAGAGGATGAAAAATTTAAGGGTGAAGGAGGATCCGAGATTGACGAGATGGTTCAGCATTGAACCCTTATAGTTGATGATTTCGTGGCAGCCCCTCATGGTGAATCAAGGCAATTGCCATCCCCCACCACTCCAACAACCGTAGTGGTCACACCCACTATCACTCAACGCAACAAGAGTTAGCAGATTGAGTTAGGCTAGGGAAGCCGACCACCCCTAACTACCATTGTTTGGACCCCATCAGAGGGATCTTGGGCTGTGACTCCTAAGCAAGAAGGGCAAGGTGATTTAGCTCTCCCTCATCCCCCTTTTCTGTACACCCATAAGTTTAGGGTGCACAGCAGGCATTTATGCGGCCGCCCACTCCCTTCCATCGAAGGCACATGCTAATGGAGGAAAGGTGACAAGGGTTGGATTGCAGATAGCCTTGGCAAAGCTCTACTCATCCCGTCCAACGTGGTTGCGTTGGAGCAGCATGATGACGAGGATGTCATGCTGGCCTTGAAGAGGCATTCTGTGGTGGTGTAAACACCACATTTTGTATCCCTTACGACTCGGGCCCCTGTTCCCTAATGATGCCCAAACTCTAAGGCTTAATGCTAGTTTAGAGCCCAATCGGATATCAAATTGACTTGACGAGTGTTAAAATGGAAAATATAACCTTTTAAATGAGCACAAATCTATTTTTGGAAATAAAATGACCAAAGTGGCCCTCGGCCCACGTATGTGGATAGTAGCCTGTGTACGTGGGCCAAAACATGAGTACGCAGGCACACTCTTGCGTACGCAGGCACACTCCTGTGTATGCAACTATGGTTTTAGAGACATAAAAAATGCAAATTTTCTGCAATAATGGCTAAGGTTTGGAATGAATATCACACCGTCTGGGAGCCGTTCCAAACCCCATTTTTTTCCATTATAATAAGTCTTACATGGTATATTTTCAAAGGACATAGAAATCCCATGGGAAAAATACAAGATTCACTATAAAATAGTGAATCAAAATGGAGTTTTTTATAAAACACCCTTAAGTCAATTTTGTTTTATTGGGATCTTTTTTGGACCCAATCATTTTAGTTTAACGTTGCTAATTACATTTTTATTGAATTGTGATAGATTTGACTGAGAGGAACGGTTAAAATGAGCTTATAAAGCTTCTCATTTGAGGCATTGAGTCTAAATCTTTCTTTTCAGTTTTAATTTTGGTTTGTTTGTCTTATTTATGCTTATATATGTTTGTTTAGGTTAGTTTTATGGTTTTTATATCCTGAGCATGTTTGGTTGTTAAAATTAGGGTTTTTATTTGTGCTTTGTTTTTCTACTTTGCTATTTTTGGGTTAGGGTTTCGAGCAGATCTACGCACGCATGCCTTATGCATGTGTACATGGGCCTCCTTCTGCGTATGCAGGTGCTTGGCCTGTGTACACAGCCTTCGGTATGAGTATGCAGGCCGCTACCCAAAAACCCTAGTTTAGTCTTCTGCTTCTGTCTCATTTTATTTTCTTATCTCACATGTTCCTGTTTAAGTTTCTTTTTATGTGTATGTGTATTTGATGCCTCTGTTTTATATGTTTTATTGTTATTTACCTTTGATATGCTAGATTAGGGTTTCATCTCTTGTTTCTTAGTTAGATACAATGAACATGCATTCACATGCCCATGCATAATGCCATAGGTGTTGAGTTGCTACAAGGTGAGTAAAAGTAAGTCATGCATTCACATGAACATACATATGTGTTGTTATGTTTTGTTTGATGAAGATGTACGTGTGTTGTTGTGTTGCATTTTGTGTTTTGTGTTTAATTGTTAAATGATGTACTTGCTGCTATGATTCAGTTGCTGCCTTATATATGACATGATAGGGTTTCCACATGTTAGATGAATGCTAGGGTTGTATATGTGTGGTTTGGTTTCTTAGGCTTTATGGATGGATATGTATGGGTTTTAGGATAATGATGCCATGTTGTATACTTAGATGTATGCTAGTGTGTGTGTGTGAGTTTAGGACATAAGTGTTGAACATGATTTTAACGAGTTTAAGACGTAAGACACAATGATGGGAGGCCAACCTTATGGTTGGGCGGTCTTGGATGCCTAACACCCTCCCAAGAATGTACTTAAACTCCGAACCCATATATCTGGTAGTAAGATCAATGGTCCTTCCTCGAAAGGACGCTATATTCATAGTTCCTAGGCCATTGCAAAACTAAGTGGTGACTCCTTCGTTGTGTCCACATGTGGTAAGGAGTTTCACATTTTGTATTTATATATTTTTGTCACATCTCTTTTCGCTTTTAATATTGATGTTTCCTTTGATTCTCCTGCAGACTAGCCAGTGAATTCAAGTATTGGAGGCTCGTTTGAAAAAGGTAGCCAAGGACCTAGAGAAGGGGATTGCCTTGAGGCAGCACTTCAAAAGCGAACTCCAAAGTCTGGCAGACTTGATCCACCGTCTTAAAATAGCTCAAGCTATGGTAGAGAAGAAGGTGGAGACCCTTGTGAAAAGGGTTGAGGAGGTCAACCTCAAGGTTACCGAGGCCTTAAGTGTGGTCACGTCCAAGACTGCCGAGATGGAGGCGATGAAATAGCAATGTACCGAAGATGAACAGAACAGAAAATTTGGGAAAATTACACTTTGCTCACCTGTGGTTTGCCCGAAAAACATTTTGCCTGTCTATGGTTTAAAAACTGGCACTTTACCCACCTAAGGTTAGTTCCGTTTGTCTCCCGTTACCGACCTCTGTTAAAAATAGGGGTAAATTTGTATTTTTGTTACCTTATTATGTCTCTCTTCTCTCAAAACATAAAAAACTAAAAAATCAAGAGAAAGGAAGATCTAACAGTTATAATCTCTCTCTCACACATACATCAATTGATTCTCTTTTTAATGTTTCAATTCTGCATAATGTCACTTTATTATGCTTATTGTTTGATCTTTAACTGAGGGTTCAAATGAACGCTTATGATCATTTGTCACAAGAAAATTCTGCTTTTTACCACTTAAGACAAGCACACAACCATTGTCGTCTTGTTGACAAATTGTAGAATTTGATCATTTATACTAAATAATCGAAACAAAAGAGAGGGTTGTAGACACTGTATTTTGTACCCTTACGACTCGGGTCTCTGTTCCCCAATGATGCCGAAATTATAAGACCCAAGGTCGGATTAGAGCCCAATCAGATCACAAATTGACTTGAGAGATGTTAAAATGGAAAATATAACTTTTTAATGAGCAAAAAATTTATTTTTGGAAAATAAAGGCCAAAGGAAACCTTTGGCCTGCGTACGCGGGAATGAACCTACGTATGCAGCCTTAAAGCCTGCGTACATAGGCGCAAGCCTATGTACGTGGGTAGGGTTTCAGAAACCTATGAAAGACAGTTTTTTGCATTAAAGACTGAGGTTTGGAATGAATCCCACATTGTTTGGGAGCCGTTCCAAACCCCCATTTTCACAATATAAATAGCCATACATGATACCTTTTCAAAACACACAGAAATCTCACAGGAAAACACTAAGGTTCACTAGAAATAGTGAATCAAAGAGGGAATTTTTCACACAACATTCTCAAGTTAATTTTATTTGATTAGGACATTTTCTGGCCTTGATCTTTGAATTTTAATATTACTAATCGCATTTTTATTGATTTGTGAATAGATTTGACTGAAGGGAACGGTCAAAAATCAAGCCTAAGAGCTTTTGCTTTGAGGTATTCTTTTTAAGCTTTCTCTTTTATTTCTGCTTTTAATTATGTTTTTGATCTTCTTCTTTTTGCTTTGTTTATGCTAAAACATGTTTGTTTAGATTAAGGTTATGTATTTCCTTTGTTTTGAGCATGATAGGATGTTAGATTTAAGCTTTTAAGTCATTTTCTATTTCTAGGTTAAGGTTTAGGGCGTGTCTACGTGTGCGTGCTTCTTGCATGCGTATGCAAGCTCGAAGTATGCATATGCATACAACTAGATGACATGATACTAGATGTATGCTAGGGTTTATGTTATACCATGTTAGATGAATGCTAGGTTTGGTTAACATGTATGCTAGATGTATGATGTGAGATAGGAGCATGATTAAGGTTTATAGTGTGATGAGATGCCATGATGATATGACATGTATGCTAGATGAATGTTAGGAGATGCCATGATAGATGTATGGTTAGGGATGATTGATGTCATGTTGATTGTTAAATGTATGCTAGTGTGTGTGTGAGAATAGATACAATATTGGGTGTGCCTTTAATAGAATTAAGACATAAGACACAATGAAGGGAAGCCAACCTTAGGGTTGGCTAGTTTTGGGTGCCTAAGACTTTCATAAGACCATACCTTAACTCCAAACCCATATCTCTAGTAGTAAAATCAAAAGGTCCTTTATTGAGAGGACGCTATATATATGGTTCCTAGACCATTGCCAAAACTAGGTGGCGACTCCCTATTGTGTTCACAAGAGCAAAGACTAGAAAGGCAAATAGAAGAGGAAGTGGAAAAATGAAAATATGTTAAGAATAGTAACTGGCAGGTAGAGCATATTGTCACTCGCACTGGAAACACCAAGTTGTCGAGTGCATTAGAAGCTTTTGATGAGCGTAGTTGAGAGAAAACCCACTATACATTTGAAACTTGTGACAAATTCCTCATAGGTATTCATTTGAACCCTCAGTTAAAGATCAAACAAAAAGCATAATAAAGTGACATTATGTATAATTGAAACGTTAAAAAGAGAATCAAATGATGTATGTGTGAAAGAGAGATTATAGTATTTAGATCTTCTTTTCCCTTGATTTTTTTAGTTTTTTTTATGTTTTGAGAAAAGAGAGGCATAAAAGGGTAATAAAAATACAAATTTACCCCTATTTTTAACAGAGGTGGGGTAACGGGAGACAAACGAAACTAACTTCAGGTGGGCAAAGTGTTAATTTTTAAACCACAGGTAGGCAAAAGTGTTTTTTAGGTAAACTACAAGTGAGCCAAGTGTAATTTCCCCAAAAAGTTTTCTTCAATTTTTTCTTCTCAACCAAACAAAAAGTTTTCCATCCCTCCACTTTTACACCATTCCAACCAAATACAAATGACAGAAACTAAGGGTATGTTTGGTAACTGTTTTTTATTCTTATTTTTTGTTTTGAAAATTTTTTTTTCTATTTTTGAGACTAAAAAACTTGTTTGGCAACCCAAAATGGACAAAAAACAAAAATTGTTTTCAAAGCTCAATTTGTGAAAGAAACTGAAAACATGCAAAGCCTGTTTTCAGTTTCTAATTTTCAAAAGTCAATGAAAACACGCATTTAATTTGATAAATCTGTCTCATTTAATGAGTTAGCATTAGAGTTCAAATCCAAATAACAATATATTTTAGTATTTTTGATTTTTTCTTTAAAAAACTATTTTTTTAATTTCAACTTACAAAACATGTTTTTGATTTCAAAAATACAAGAAAATTGTTTTTTCTTTATATTCCCAAAAACAAGTTTTTGAAAATAGAAAACAAAAGCTGTTACCAAACATAACCTAAATTTTTTTTTATCCTCCAATTTTCTCATCTTCTACCCATTTTCTATCTCCCACTTTTCCATCTCCCCAACCAAACGAACCCTTAGTTTCAGCTAGTGAAGATGCATATTGGCTTAGAGATTTGTCTTATGAGATTCCACTTTGGGAAAAGCTAATTCCACCCATATTAATACAATGTGATAGCCCACAATCGATGGAATTAAAACCGTTATTACAACGGTAAATCCAGACCTATAAGAAAAAAAACATAGCATTGTGCATTCTTATTTAAGTAGTGGCATCATAATTATGGATTATATTAAATCTTGTGATATTCTTACAAATCCATTTACCAAGAAGCCCTTAGGGTCAAGAATACATTGACAGGGATGGGACTAAAGTCCATAGATCCATGAGCTATGTATGAGGATACCCAACCCAAGGACCAAAGATCCTAAGAACTGGGTTCAATGAGAAAAACAAACCATGTGATGGTCGTAAGAAATGTACTATTTATATATTTTAATTATTTATTTGTAATTAATTTTATGATTTTTCATCCTTATGGTGTAAGCGCATAATGTAGGAGAGGTCGATTAAACTCTTAATAAAATTTGTAGCTCATATGAGTTAAGTGTCAGAATTACATGAGCATCGTTGAAAAATTTCACCTATGTGAGTGTGGGGGGTGGGGCCACTCCCTATGAGATTTGGACTTAATCTCAAATACACTCATGAAAACTGGGATCAACACAATGTGCTAATTATTAAAGCTCATGTCAACACTTGGGTTTTTTTTTGTGCAAGCAGTGACACTAAATTTCCCAAAAGCAGTCATAGTTCAAGTTAGAAACCACTACAACTCTAGAGTTGAGTTTGTTGTTTTACTAATGCTCTATTTTTTTCAACATTAATGTTTTATGGAAAATTGGTCATTTTCTAAAAAATATTTTCTAGAAAACTGTCTCATTTTCCAGTATTTGGTATAATGACCTTGAAAATGAGCTTGGAACGTTTTTTGGTGTTTGGTATGCACAATTTTTTTTTTTAATTCAAAACATGTATAAACATATATATTGTGTAAACCCAACTAATATAATCAATATATACAAAGAACACCGTTTATCTAATAGAATTTGGAAGAGAGGAATGAAAAAATTCACTATTGATAGCAATATAATGAAAGAATTCACATTTGATGGAACCTTTAGAAACTATTTGAAACAGCCAAATCTATGTTAGGACATATGTGATTCACTTATTAGGAACATATGTTCTATTTTATGTAATTGGCTAATCCTTTGACAAAACGTACTTTAATTGTAATTGGGTAGATCTAGGTGTTTTTAATACTTCAAGAAACTGTGTTTCAAGATCAAGTGTTGAAGTCATCAAGTTTGTCCAATAAACAAGTTGAGAAGTGCAAGTTCATTAAAACTCAACAGCTAGCATGTGTCGAGGTTTAAGAAGTTGTTCAACCCGTGTGCTCGACACCTGCTCGACAACTACTCGACACCTTCTATCTATTGAGGTTTATGAAAGAATCAGAAATTCTGATTTGTTTTCTTGGAATCCGTGAATGTGTCTTTAGAACTTCTTTTCTCCTAACCCTAGACATATAAAAGGATTATTTTAAGGGCTGTCAAAGAGTTCACGAGTTGCACAAGCTTTGAGAAAAGTCTGTTCAAGCAAATTGTGACCGGAGACAAAGTTTTGCCCTAGTTCATCTCTTCTGAAGAAGTTGCTGTGTTTTGTGCACCGTAGGGTTTTGTGACCAAGCATCTTCTTGATCTTCATCGTGTAGATGAACTGAAAAACTTTGCAGCCAACAACCTTCTCTAGTTGGTGATTGAAGTCGCGTACTGGGATCCGTGCAACTGGTTAGTCACGTACTTGGGAACCATGCATCAAAAGGAGAAATTGTCACTATAGAACAAGTCCAATTGGGTATTGGGGTAAGGGTTCAAATGTAGGTTGATATAAAGTATTGAGATTCTTTTATTTATAACCGCTTGTTATGATAATAATGAAATTTCGGGAGTGGTGACTTGAAAATCACCCGGTGGGATTTTTGCCGTGTAGGTTTTCCCCATTTTTAAACATATCACTGTGTCAATTTATTTTCCGCTGCATACTTAGTTTAATTGGTGATTTGTTTATGCTACCGCGCGCTTTGCATGTTAATTTGATTAATTAATAAACTTGGCTAATTAATCAATTAATTTAATCACAAAAGGTCAATACTTTTTTGGCCTATCAATCTATAAGCTTTAAAATGAAAGAACTATAACAGTGTGATGCAAAATTGTAATAAACTTTGTAATACTCCCAATTTACGCACAACCCGAGCAAGCAAGAGAAAATCCTAAACAAAAATGACCCATGGCACAATGAATGGGTATCTTAAGATAATGGTGAAGACGCCAGTTTCTTCATGAAAATAACAAAAATAATCATACATAATATAAGAAAAAGGGATAAATAGCCAAGAATAAAACATCTGACATACGAACTATACAGTAAGCCCCAGGAGACCCCAAATAGAGGAAAACAGAAGATTCACAAACCCCTAGGGTGATCACCCATGCTAGACTTTCACAAATTATCTTTCATCTAAAGTATAATTGTGTCCCCTACAATGCAATCAACAAAATTATCTTCCATCTTAAAACCATTTTCTCAAAAACTACAATTTTTACTTATCATTGCCGATATGTTTGTCTTTGCAAGGAGCTACTTTTTGAATTAGTACTAGAAGCTCTGTTACAGATTATTGAACGATACATGTGATGGGAGACGCAAAATCTACAAGGCTTCGGTCACATGAAGTAAGAAGTACAATTTTTTACACCCGTCACAAAATCTACAAGTATTTACACCCAGTTTTTTGTCATTCTACTATTCTATTACTAATGTCAAATTTTAATTAGAAAGTGCAATTTTTTTAGATGAAATCGCCAATCACATTGCCAACTAAAAAAGATAAAATAACCCAACATTCACATTGTAAAAAAAAGCTTTTAATATATATATATATATATATATATTGTGCACTTCCACCCCTCCCCCCTTATGGTATCAGAGCCATCTGTTTCTAGCAGGTGATAGTTGTGTTGTGTTCTTTCTACTCTATCTTTTCCTGTCTGAATCTTTAATTTTTTACTCCTGTGTCTTCTTGTCTCCGTTGGTGCCACCCTCGTCGTAAAGTGAATTCCCATAATTGAACTGTTAGGCCCGTGATGCTAGGAAAGCGTTAAGGCATGAGAGGTATAGGGTTGTTGCAAGGCCCAAAAATACATTAAATGGTATTATTTTGACAAAGGACATAAAAATATCACACCACACTATTCAACACTAAAAAGAGGTTTGTTACTCAACTACATACTTCTTAAATTTCCCAAAAAAAAATCTACGCGGCACATGACTCAATGTATCATCATGTCCTTGAACTCTTCAAAATTAAGCACCCCATTGCCATCAAGATCAAACTGGTTAATCATAACAACACATTCTTCAAGGGCTCTTGACTCGCCAAGTCGGCTAAGCATACTCTTCAGACTCTTTGGTGTGATGCATTCGGCTCCATCTGTGTCATACATCTCAAAGGCTTCTCTCAAGTCCTTTATTTTCTCTTCTTCACTCCCACTTTCCATTAAACCAACAAAATCCTCCGACCCCAGCAACCCACCTCCATCTGAGTCCAAGGATTCAATCACTGTCTCAGCCTCTTCCATCAGCAACCCGCCACCTATTGATTCAATGCAACGACACAGTTCCAGGGCTGAGATTTTACCATCTTTGTCTTCATCAAAATGTTGGAATACACGGTTGTATGCACTGCATTTGTTCATGGTTAATTCGACGACAACTGAAATAAGATTATATAAACAAAGAGTTCAAGGGGAGATTTGAGAAAGTATTCAATGTAGTTCCACGAAAATAAGCAGCTTAATATTCGTGGCTAGCTATGAAGACCAAGGCTATAAACTGGCAAAAGTATATTTACTAGACGACTGTGAATAAGAGTTGACTGTAAGGCTGAGTTATGAGACCTCGATTTATACTTTTGGCAGACACGTAGTTCGTTGAGCCTAATCTGAAAGTTCTCGGAAAATGAAAACTCGTACGTGCTTTCTTCTTTTTTTTTCCTCCTTTTTAAGGAGTTATTACCTTGGGGGATAGTCTTCGGAAGAAATAGGCAAGAAAGTGCGAGCCTTTTAGTTTTCGACTTTTCTCAACAATCTTGAAAATGTATTAATTAATGGCAAACGTTTAACAAGCACTGTATGGTTTTTGTTAAGGTTTGTTAATGTGGGTCTCACATTAACAAAAAATTGAGTAAAAAGAGAAAAAACACCACACAGCTGGCAATAAAAATTTGGACAAAATTGTCCTTTTAATACATTTTCCATCCTTTCATTTTTTTATTTTCCATCAAATCTTATTTTATCAATATTTTACTATTCACTTTCTTTTACTTTACCAATATCAAACTCAATCTTCCCCTTTGCCAATATCAAAGAAAAGAAGGGATGAAGAAATGTCAATGAAGAATTGAGAAATAATTAAACAAAGTACCACTATTGTATTTTATTTGATTCATAGTTGTTTTATAAAAATAGGTTAAAATTAATATTATGTTAATTTCTATTTTTGATACATGTATATTGTAACACTAATGGATAAGGATGTAGTTGCAAGTGAGACTCAATACTTTGCTCCAAAAGATTGCTTTGACTTAAATGAACCACTTCAAGAAGGTATTGTAATCTATATATATATATAACTGAAACTTTTGAAACTCTCACAATTTTCCTCATCAGCACAATTTAAAAAAAACAAAAAACAAAAAACGTAATAAAACTTTTCTAAAACCCGATGCAACCTGATGCTCTGCCTTTCCCTTTCATGATGCTCTGCCTTCTCTTCCTCCAAAACGCAGATCCACAGCCAAACCCAATATAGCTTTCTCCTTCCTATAAAACGCAGATTCACATCCAAACCCAATATAGCTCTCTGTCATTCCCCCACCACTCATCTGTCCTGATCGACCTTTCTGCTCCCTTTCATTCCCATCTCCCTTTATACCACAAGCCCAATACAAACCAAAACCACCCACATCTTCTAAGAGAGAAAAAAAAAAATCTGAAATTTCGGCATTTTGGCTGAAATACACTTTCCAGGCCAAAATAAAAAGCTAGCCTTATTTGCTGATTTGCTCGATTCCGTGTACTTGATCTCAGTTGATCATGGGGAATGAGTAGGTCTGATTGTTATAAGGTACTCAACACTATTGTGATTTGGCGAGAAGGTTAGAGTTCTGGCTAAAGACTCTAAATTAAAGGAAAGTGAAAAAAGATGAGGAGAGAGTTTGAAAAGGTTTTGTGATAATGAAAAAGTAAAAATAAGAAAGGAAGAAGGGTAGTGGCTGAGGATATATGAGGCAATGAGTCACGTGCTTAGGAATGATGAATTTTTGAAAAGTTTCCAGGATAGAATTTTATATATAATCGTTTTTTAAACTTTTTTTTTTTTTTGAAGAAATCAATTTAAAAACTTTAGCTTAATAATAATAAATAATAATAATTTTATTTTATATATATATATATATATATTTAAATATATATATGGTGCGTTATCCTGAAATGGTGCATCGACACACACTGATACCAAAATATTCCGTTCCAGTAGCTAATTCGGAACAACCTTTAAAACGGAATTTAAAACTTTGGTGGAAATAGTGTGACTGTACAATATAATCGAAGCCTTTGACTATTTGTTGATTTCTCTAGAATTTTCACCTTAACCCCAAAAACTTCATAGATTGGTGAATTGAAAAAGAAAATAAAAAAATAAAAAATAAAATAAAACCTTTTGTGACAACTTAATCATAGTTGTGTGTTTACTGTGGTGTCTAAGGGTGAAAATAGAGTGACTATACAATTAACCAAGTTATGCAAAAAATTCAATCCAAAGATTGATGAAAATCTTAAAATTTTAGATAAACACTTGAATTGAAACTCAGTTGAAATAGATCCAGTATGTAATAGCCATCAATTGAGGCTACTACACAAGGGTTTTTCTTTTTTCTTTTTACTCATAGTAGCTCACAAGTTTGAGTTGTTTCGTTATTGTTCCTATATACTCTCAATATGTGTCATTGAATGTAAATAGCATTGTTATTTGTTCACTTTCTTCTAAGATTGCTTTCATGAATTTAATAGTTTTTCTATTTTCTTAACTTGATTTAAAAAAATATATTCCTATTTTGTAGAATTTATTTTGAAGTTAGATCAAGAGTTCTATATTAAACATATTAAAGTTCGGGTGTAGTGTTATCAATACTATATTAATTTATAATTATATTTTTATGATCTATAAGTTTATTTTTAAGGCTGTTTGGCACTGTTAACAACATTGCATAAATGATAATTTAAATTCTTCTTTCATTGTTGGATTTTTTTTTTCATAGTCAATAGGTTTCCCGTGCATCACACGGGTTAGCGACTAGTTTTATTTTATTAGTGATTTATATTTCATTTATCATAGAATATTTTTAAACTCTTATTTTAATATAGCACCAAAATTAATATGATGTTAATTCTTATTTCTAATTCATGTGTTATAGCACTAATAGATGGGAATGTAGTTGTAAGTGAAACTCATTACTTTACTCCAAAAAATTGTTTTGACTTAATAAATGAACCCCTTCAAGAATGTTTTATAATTTTATTTTATTTGTAAATTTACATTTCATTTATCATAGAATATGATGTTTATATTTTAAACTCTTGTTTTAATATAGCACCAATGGATGACAATGCAGATGCAAGTGAAACTCTTCAATTTGTTTTGACTTAAATGAATTGTCTCAAGAATGTATTATTATTTTCATTTTATTTGTAATATATAATTCATATATCATATAATATGATGTTGATTGTTTTTTTAATTTTTGTTTTAATATAGCACAAGTTGATGATGATTTGATTGCAAGTAAGGTTCAAGGAAGTGTTTCAAAGAATTGTGTTGAATTAACTGAGCTTCCAAATGATGGAAAAAATAATAATACTTATGGAGATGAAATAATTTATTGTAATGAATGTCCAATAGATGAAATGGGAGTTATTGAAGAACATGAAGATATAAATTCAATAGGCCTTTTGTTGGTCAATGTTTTCCTAGTGAAGAAGAAGCTTTCATTTTCTATAAAAATTATGCAAATTGATATGGTTTTACAATGCGAAAAGGTAGTACTGAGAAAAAAAAAAGTAAGATGTGATTTCTTTTGTCATCAACAAGGTAAACAACCACTAAAAATAATGGATCCATCTAAGGAGCAACGAAATAGGAAGTCTTTAAAATGTGGATGTAAAGCTCATCTAAGTATCATTTTGCGAAAGTCATTTGATATTTTTCCTCGAGAATGGCATGTCACTAAATTTGTTGTTGTGATACCCCAATTTGATTGATTATGTGATGTGTGTGTGGGTGTGTGATAAGTCCCTCATTGGGTAATTACTGGGTAGATCTGGGCTTTATTGACACCTATAAGGAGCCTCAATTGTGACTAGTCCTTTTGAGGTATGGCGCAGATGTGGCTAGAGCTTTTCCTTGGGTCGTTACAGTTGCAGACCACAATTATGATTTGTTCTCCCCTTTAGAAGTGCGATTTCTTCCAGCCAATCAAGTTATCACTATAGATGATGAAAAATGCATTTTCTTCTTGAAAGAAGCTGGACTTTCAATTAGAAAGGTAATGTGTGTCATGGAACTTAAGAAGCATTTGAAACATGGACAACTTCCATTTTTTCAAAGGGATATTCATAATCTTTATATGAAAATGAGGAGGAAGAATGCAAAGAATGATGTCATGGATCTCCTACAATTTTACAAAGTTACTAAAGAAGAGAACTTTAGATTCCAATATGCATTTACAACCGATGAAGAAAATAGATTGGAGCATATTTTTTGATCACCTACTCATTGTTTTGATTGGTACCAAAAATATGGAGACGTGGTTGTTTTTTATACTACTTATAAGAGGAATGCTTATGATATGTCTTTTGGTATTTTTGTTAGTGTCAATAATCATGGAAAGACAATTCTCTTTGGTTGTGCACTTCTTCAAAATGAAACAACAAGTGCCTTTCGATGGTAAATGAAGGTACATTCTTTGTTTTATATATTTGTACAATTATTTTTTAAATTTTATTTGATTAATTAGTAGAATAATAACGTATATCCTTTGAAATATTTTCATCTTTAGTAAATTTGTATTTGATTAGCAAACTTTTGCATGCTTAATGAAGAAGTAACCCAAGGAAATTTTGACGAACCAAGATCTATGGATTACAGACGCAATATCAAAAGAATTACCGGCTACAAAGGATGCCTTTTGTATATGGCATATTACTGCTAAATTTAGAGGTTGGTTTACGTCAATTCTTCGTACTCAATATTCAAATCGGTGCATGGACTTCTATAAGTTATATAAGTTAGGGTTAAGTGAAGAGTTTGACGATCAATGGCTTCAAGTTATGACAAAATATGACATGCTCTCTAACAAACATGTAATTGGTTTATATCAAATCAAGCACTTTTGGATACCATGTTACCTTGGTGGGCATTGTTTTGGTGGAATGACAACAACCAGAAGATTGGAAAGTATAAATGCATTTATTAAACGATTTGTTAGTTTTTACACAAATTTGATCCAACTCATCAAACAAGTAAGTCATTATTTACCATTGATTTCTTTTGTTATATAATTTTCTTTATTTGTTAATATTTGTAGTCTTCATGTGTCATACAAATTTTTTTAATTTATTTTACTATTTGGAATTTTTGGTTGATCTTGCCATTGAAGATATTGAGCAAACACAATCACATGATACGATGTTGGAAACATATAGAGGTTCTTCTTTAAGATCAATGTCACCATTAGAAGACCAAGCACATAGTGTTTTGACACCCTAAGGCCCGTTTTGTAGTAGTGTTTAAGTATTGTTATTCAATTTTCAGTATTGTGAAAATACGTGTTTGAGTGTTATAGAAATACGTGTCAAAAGTGTTATTATTGTTTAAACATTAAAAACTATTCTTTAAACAAAAATGCCAAACAACCCCCTATGCTTTCAAGATTTTTCAAGAGGAGTTTGGGAGAGCAACATAATATTTGGTGCTTTAAGAAAATGGTATTGAATTTATTCTACAATATTATAAAGATGAAACTAGTCAAAGGCACGAAGTATCATGGGATGGTAAGATGACATATTGTAGTTGCAAGAATTTTGAATTTTGGGGTATACTTTGTCGTCACATACTTAGTATATTCCTTCATAAAGATTGTTACCAAATTCCATCCTTGTATTTACCACCACGTTGGTGTCATGAAGCATCATTAAGTGAAAAAGAATTGCTATTGGTGGATGATGAAAATTTAGTGGACAAGGAAAATATGGTCGATGCTAAATGATATGATTGATGGAGATTGCTTCATTAATTGTCCTCTACCCTCAAAGACAAAAGGTTGCTCGAAGCAAAAACGAATGAAAGGTAGAAAAGAATTAGGAAATAAAAAGAAGTCATGTGGCCTTTGCAAGCGTGTTGGCCATAACATCTCAACATGTCCAGAGAAAGATAATTGTACTTCCTCAAATGGTGTGAAAAAAAAGAAAAAAAAAGTACTTCAAGTGAAATGGGATTGAATCCAATATTTTCTTTGAAATGTTAGACATAAACTCTTAAGAGTAAAAGGAAAAAAATATGGCAATATTGTGTTTGTTAATTTTGACAATATTATGTCATTGGACTTAAAATGCTTCTCCATGACAATATAATGCCTTTGTTAATTTTGACGCTTCTCTTGTCTTTCTTTTTTTGGGTTTTACATTTCCATTTTGACAATATTATGCTAGTGAATATTCACATTATCATTTTCAATATTATGTCATTGTGCTAAAACACTTCTTCCTACTTTTTTTTTTTTTTTTATAATGAATTTACCTAAATTTTTATAAGGGATTCAATAAATACTAATTTAAATTAAATATTCTTGAAGAAATTTAAATCATGCTTAAATTGCCCATTTATGAGGGATTCAGACCTAAACTTTGATTCATGCTGATATTACATTGTTAGTCCCTAATATTTATCAACCAGTGCTTTAGTCCCTAAAGTATCAAGTGAATGTTATTGGCCTTTAAAGTATCAACTTTGACAACTTATTAGTATTTGTTATTGTTTTAGCTTTTTTCTTTTTGGTGTATCCATAGCATAAACAATTCAATCAAAATTAAAATTTTACTTCAATCCCTACTATCTCATGTCTTACTACCATTGCCTCGTATAGGGGTGTCAATGGGTTGGACTAAGGAGTATTTTCAATTCGACCCACCATAGTTAGGTCGAAAAAAGATCTAACCCAACCTAGCCCACCTAAATCGGGTTGGAATTAAAAAAAAAAAAAATTAATTGAGCTTTCAAACAACACCAATACAAATAAGAGCAAATTTATAACCTAATAAACCTGAGCATACCACCAAACTAACACAAAATATTTTATTAGTGCTTCAAAGTTAGTAGGATATCATATAGCTCTATCCTAACTCGGTTGATAAACAAAAGAATAAATAATAAAATTATATAATATATTTTTTAAATATATATTAAATATAGGTGGGTTGGGCTAGGTAAATTTTTTGACCCACCAACCTCTAAAAACTGACCCAACCCGATGGGTTAGGTTGAATTGGATTGGTTTTGGCGGATCGGCTAGTTGGTTGCTCACCCCTAACCTCGTATAGTAGAATAAATAAAGGGTAAAGAGTTGAAGAAGAAAATTTAAGACTTGAACTCCCTCTAATGCACTTGTGAATTTATGTTCACTTATTCTTCCTTATTTGTTTGGTTACAAATCTTCATCTTCTTTTTTCATCTTTTAATTTCTTATTGGATCTTCCTATCTTTTTTTCATTAGTTTTCATTAGTTTTTCTTTTCTGCTAATGGTAGATAAAAAAAATATTAACGTCACTAGTAGATCCAAATGAGAACCAATAACAACTTATTGCGTAAACTTTATTATGAAATTGTTATAAAAATATTGTGTAAATAGCACTATTTTTTTTCTAAAGAAAAATAGTACTAATTTAAAAAGTTTGGAGATACAATAAAATGTGACAATATTTTCACAACTTTTTTTGTTTTAGTTGTGGTCAATCTTAGTCTAATATTTTATTAATTTATTTGATTTTATTTTGACATATGAAAGATTTGATACCTTAACTGTTGTGATAATTTGTTATGTTGTAACACAATTTGTAATTTTTATTTTGTAAAACTCCTTGCATGGACACATATCCCACTCAAACCATCTTTTACTTTTTTTTTTTTTTTTTTACTTCTCTTTTTTTTTCCTCAACCACACGTTTCTTCCACCCTTAACCTTATCTTCTTTCACCTTTATCTTCTCCCATCCACCTTTCTACTTCTCCTTTCTGCCTATTTCTCCTTTCTCATCTTTTAAAATATTTATGTTCTCCCATATGAAACTCTTGGCTCAACTTCTTTGTCTTTTATTTTTTTCATAGCTTTCTTTTCTAACTCAATTCGTCTCCTCCTTGATTTCCCCACCATCAACCCAGTTTGTCTCCCTTAATTCTAGTATTTAAAACCTTGATTTGAAGCCCCTCCCTTCAACATTGCACTGCCACTGATTTTGGCGGCATCTCAGGCATCTCTCATATGTTCTTATGGTTTTTTTTTTTTTTTTGATGTACTGATGTTGGTTGTTTTCCTGTGAGATGTTTTTTTTTTTTAGATGTACTGATGTTAATTGTTTCTTATGAGATGGGTTTTTTTTGGGATGTACTAATGTTGGTTGTTTCTTGTCTGAGGATTGTGGTTTTAGTTTCTTTTTTTTTTTTTTTTTTTTTTTTTGGCTGTAAGATGTTTGGTGTTTTTTTCCTGTGAGAGACGCTTGAGTTTTCAAAAAATTTTCTTTCCTTTTTTTTGTAAGGATAAACCTAGAAATATGACTAAAGGCTTGAGTTGGTGAGAGATGTGAAAAAGAAGGGTATTTTGGTCTCTTTATTAATTTTTCTTTCTTCCTATATAGCTGAACCAATATCTAGTAAAAAGACAGCATAAAGTACTTTAAGACTATCATAAAAGCTGGGTATTAACGAGCACCGTGAGGTGCCTGTTATCACAGCCCTTAATTAATATAAGTAATTCTAGAACAACGTAAAAAGTCATAATTTTTGTTATAATTATTCTAAGAAGTAGACTATGATGGTTGTTTGTCACTTTTATATGAACCTATCTTTTTTTTTTTTTTCAACTACTAAGAATCTACCACACCGACAATTATGACAAAAATTATACCCTTTTTTGTGTTACTAGAAATTTTTTTTGTGAGGTTGGTCACCAAATGGTAGAATTGACTAACTTACTTACCTGACCTCAGACACGCTTATGGGTCAAGCCCATGAACCTTCCCTATACTCTAAATAGTTAGTGATGTAGGATGCAGAAGCGTCAAGAAGCAGAACACATCTATATCTAGAAAACAAGAAATGAAACACGTTTGCTTTTGAAAATAACCTCGAATCCACGAGGATTCCCTGAATCCACGAGGAGAAAGGGTTCTAGAATCCACTAGAGAAATAATAGACAAAAATTTGAATTTTTATTAATATCAATAATTGTTACCAAAAAAACATTTACAAACTTAAGAGCTTATTTAAGGGCTCCGTAAAACTTGACAAACAAGAATATATATTCTAAAATAACTCCTAATTAATACCTAATCATAACAAGAACCAAATTTGACTTAAAAAACATTAAAAACACCTAAAAACAAGGAAATAATAACCCTAAATCTAAAATAATGAAAATTACAAATTACTGCCAAAATTAATAAAT
The DNA here is from genome assembly GCF_932294415.1 of Quercus robur. NCBI lineage: Eukaryota > Viridiplantae > Streptophyta > Magnoliopsida > Fagales > Fagaceae > Quercus > Quercus robur. The sequence goes on from NC_065536.1 coordinate 50,159,566, forward strand.
TACAATAATTAAATAGTAAATTGTGTCCTACATCAGACCTCTCCACTTGAAACAAACTTGTCCTCGAGTTCATCTTTGAAATTTGAAATCTTCTACTCCAAATAAACAAATACTTTGAATACTTGAGCCCTTTGATCTTCACTCCATACATGCAACTCATCAATGGAATAAACAAACCAACTTGAATTTCTTTTTCCTTGGTCTTCATGTAATTGTAGAGATTTACCAAATAAGAGATGACAATTGAATCAAATCTATCAACCCCAATAAAATCAATAAACTTCAATGTATCGCTTAGCACCAAAATAAGAGGATCTTGAGATTGACAATTATATGATTTGATTTCATTGAGATCCTTAAAACTTTCATCATCAATTTCTTCTTCAATTGTCTCTGCCATCTCAACTTTAAGATTTTTCTTTATAATAGGGTTTTCATTATTCTCCTTCACAATCTTAATCAGATTCTTCTTCTATAACAATGTCTTCATTAATTTCCTTAGAAATCTCTATATTTTCTTCAAGAAAAATATGTTGTTCAACATACAATTCTTCTCTTGATGGTGGAATATATGGTTCTTCAAAATAATTCAAGTGTGAACTTCTTAGCCAATAATAATCTTGTTTTGTATACGACAAAAGGTCATCACAATCCAAAGGATAATATTTTGATAGCAAGCATCTTTTTCATCCTTGGCCATGAATGAATTTTGTCTTTACCTTGTCAGATTCTATCGATCTATATTCGTTCCCACTAATGTAAGGCATACTCACTAAGTTTATACAAAGCAAGTTTAACTTTTTTTTTCTCATCAGAAATATTCTCATAGTCAAATAAATCCTCTAGTTTAAGTAACCAATCAAGAAAATTCATTTTACAAAAATAACCATTAAAACTTGCAATTATTCTATAAGGCCTATATGAAATTTGCTTCCCAATAGGTTGCTTATGAGTTATGTCTTCGCGACAGTTATCCCTATTGTTTCCATGCTCCAACGACAGCATCCTAGCAAAGATATTTGTGAGTGCTAGTTGTACGTCACGTAATACTTGCTAAGTTTTCTGTCACCAGAATTGTTACTATCTCAAACATTAGCCACCAGATCAAGATAAGTCAAGGCTCTGATACCAACTGATGGAGATGTGGAAGCGTCAAGAAGTAGACCACGTCTACTCCTAGAAAACAAGAAACAAAACACGTTTGCCTCTGAAAATAGCCTCGAATCCACAATGAGAAAAAGGTTCTAGAATCCACTAGAGAAACAATAGACAAAAGTTTGAATTTTTATTAATATCAATAATTTTTATAAAAAAAAAAAAAAAAAACACTTACAAACTTAGGGGCTTATTTAAGAGCTCCGTAAAACTTGAGAGATAAGAAAATATATTCTAAAATAACTCTTAATTAATACCTAACCGTAACAGAAACCAAATTTGACCTAAAAAAACATTTCCCTAAATCTAAAATAACGAACATTACAAATTAAATACCAAAATTAATAAATTACAATAATTAAATAGTAAATTGTGTCCTACATCAGTTAGGACTTTTCCTTTTCTTTTTTCTTTTTTTGGAGAAAAAAAATGGTTAGGACTTAACTACCAAATAAAGCCCCTAGTTTCTGAGAGGTAAGAACCATGATGGCCTATCATATATTGATCCGTATTTTGGGTGCATTCAGCTCATTTTCTTGTTTTCCATGGAATGTTCCAAAGAAAAGAAACACCAAAGATACAACTTTTCTTCTAATATCACAATATTTATCACAATTTTTGCCATAATTTGTTGAAGTAGTCAACTTTAAGTGGTGGACAATTATTTTCATATGAAGTCATCACTTTTTTGTCTATCATACATAGTCTAAAATACCAAAGTCATCAAAAACATTGTGACAGAAAATTATCTGTGAAAGCACTAAAGTTGAATCAAAGGAAGTTTCATCTAAGTAAAAGAAAGTTAAGAAGAAAGCTACTACAGAAGCTACTGCAGAAACAGAGGATAGGAAGAAAGAGGTTCCAAAGCTACAGGTCGTTTAGTTTATGTTGTAAACTACTTGTAGTTTAGCAGCTAGTTTGTAAATAATGGATGACAGCTGTTAGTTCAAAAGTCCAGGCGGGAAAGTAAGTTAGTTTTTGTTTGTTAGTCTTTCAGTATAGGTATATATATTCTTTGTACACAAACAATAATTAATTCAATCAATCATTTTTCCCAATTTAGTTTTGACATGGTATTAAAGTGAATTTGATCTCTATCTCCTCTATTTTATTTTCTATTTAAAATTTCATGTGTTGAGTCCAACTTATATTAAAAAGCAGTTTCCACATGTGTGGAAGAGCATTAGAATTATGTGGTTAAATAATTAAAATTATTGTATCTTAATAGTTTAAACTTTTAAAAAAATCAATCATTTAATATTATTTTATGATTCTTTGCAGTTTGCTCTAACCCCGAGAGAGTGAGTAGATGTGTACAAGTTAAAAACCACACACTTCAAACACAAGGTTAAGTGGTATCATATCATAACAATAGCAGCATCTTTTCTACTTCCCAAGTAATGTGCACTGTGCACTCTTCTTCAATTTTTTATTTTCCCTCTATCACTCTTTTTCTATTTTTTACTATTTGTTATTAAATTGATAAGTCATAAGATATATTTTCACATAACATATAAATATAATAAATTATTATTAAACTGATAAAATATATGATACATCGAAGAAAATAACACAATATACATACTTTCTCCTCTCATATGTATATTGAGTTCCACTTTGAATTTAATGATTGGAATTCAATATTACATGAGAGGAGGGAGCAAATCATTATTGTACTATCAGTGTATAATTATTTAGATTGTTCTATACTAAAGAAATTACAAAATATTCTTGAAATAGTACAACTTATGTGGTATTTCATACCAATAAAAATAAGCCATTTAAAATATGACTTAAGCATAAAAAATCATGTGAAAAACTTAAAAGTTTTGTATTAAGTGAGCTTGCTTTTATTTCTATGAAATAACATGTAGTTTTTTAATTGTACTTCAAGAATATCTAATAATTACTCATCATAAACATGAGAAATTTTTTCCCTAGACTTATAATACCATTCACTCAAATATCTTCTCTTCTATTATGATTTGTTAATGCAAAGGTTTAGAGCTAATATTGCAGTTTCACTACTGTTGCACATATGAAGTGAGCACTAGAATTGAATGTGACCTTGGGATATTTTGGGGAATCGAGAAATATCACACCCCTCACATGGGAGTGAATTCCACAAGTGTGATATATCTTAGCAATACCAAATACCTTCTCATCCTAGAAAATTAGGAGCCAAATGGCATCCTATGTGTGTCACTGTGTGGGTTTAAAGCCATCATCTCTTGGAATCTATGCTCTTTAGTAGTTTTAATGATGTTTTGAACCCTCCGGACACATTCTTGCTAAATGTTTATAGCCTTGTTGTTGCTATAGTTATTGGAATCGACGGATTTAAAATAAAAACAAAAAAACAAAAACTTTACCCCAAAAAAAAAAAATCCAAAAATAATGGGAAAGAACATTGGTTTGTTTGCTAACAATAAAATGTATAGTATAATTCTCTCACCGCCATACCCATGACAAGTGTAATTTCGGAAATGAGGAAGAGGAGACGACGATGACTTTTTCTGGATTCGAGAGAGAATGTGTGGAATTTTGAACTTTATGTATAGTCAAAAGTTTTGTAATTCAACTAGACACCTTCTCCTTACACCTTCCCATATGCACGTATCTAATTCAATATCTGCTTCAATACATTTCAAGTTTTCAACCCATTTATTACTAAATGACAGGACCTCATACATTCCTGCATAAAGTCTCTGCTTTTATATATACTAGTGTGTAGCCCTGTGCATATGCACAAGGGTACAATTAAAAATAATCACAATTATACGGTTCAAATTATACCTTTTTTTTTTAGAATAGATTCAAATTATACATGGTATTAGCTTATAATTAAAACCATACATTTCTAAAATATGTAATGGTTTCTCATTTTATATATATTAATATGTAACCCGTGCTTACGCATGAGAATGATAAATTATAGTGGTGCTATTGACGTTAGTTTAAGTTATTAAACATATAGGATATAGTTCAACAAGGACATTTAGAGGTACTAAAATAGTTTTTCTTTGCAATTTTCCTGATATTGGTTATGCTAAGTTTCTCATTATATTGCTATTACGTATATAATCTTGAAAATTACTATTGGATACTACATATATAATATCAATTCACAATTATGGTCTGTGAAATTATATTAAATATAGCCCAAAATAATAATAAATTGGTTAAATAGTATCTTTTAAATTGAATGGAGATAGGTGCATGGGATCGTTCAACTCAACTATAGTTTGTTACGTTCAATATTTTTGCATACAAAATATCTGAATAAAAATAGTATAAAAAATATGCTCATTAGTTCAAAGAAAAAATAACAGCAAAAATCTAAACAATTTAATTTTTATGGAAAGCTAACAAAAGCAAAATTCAATTTTGATTTTAATTTATTTTTCTCTAAATTTTGGTGTTAAAAAGAAAATATATATTACCTAGTTAATAATGGACCGTATATAGTCATGGTATATTACATAAATGACTTATAAATTTAAATTGTTTTTAGTTATACCAACCAAAAAAAAAAAGTCTCATAAATATAAAATCATTCAAACTCTCTTTTTATAATTTTATATAAAGAGTTAGATATAAGATTATGCTTTTTATGGTTTGTTAATATTAGACTCATCATTTTCTACACTAAATTAATTCATTTGGCACAAAAATTTAAAAAAAAAAAAAAAGATTAGATGGGACACGTGGTGTAAAATTAAACTCTAATTGAAATTCAATTTTTACACTGAATTAATTCACTTGGCACAAAAATTTAAAAACTTAGATTAGAATCATTAGATGGGACACGTGGCGCAAAATTAAACTCTAATTGAATTCTAATTTGAAATTTAATTGGATTTTCTCTCAGTTTTACCTATTAATATATATAATTTAGAATTTAATTGATTTTAGACTCTTCCGTTTTTTTATCTAATTCATTTGCCACAAAAGTTATAAACTTAGATAGACATGTGACAAAAAATTGAACTCCAATTGAAATCCAATTTAAAATCTAATTGGATTTGTAATCTTCAATTTTTACGCTTAATAATTCACTTGGAACAAAATTAAAAATTAAATAGGACACATGGCGCAAAATTAATAATTCAATTAATATCTAATTGGATTTTCTCTGAGCTTTGACTATTAATATATATATATATATATAATAATTCAATTTTTATACTTAATAATTCACTTGGAACAAAATTAAAAATTAAATGGGATACATGGTGCAAAATTAATAATTCAATTAAAATCTAATTGGATTTTTTCTGAGTTTTGGCTATTAATATATATATATATATATATATTGAATATTGATTAAAAAAGGTCTAATAAAAGTTAAAAACTAATTTATTATAACACAAAATAAAGAATTAAAAAAAAGTACGATTAAATTAATAAAAATAACTAAATAGTCCTTTAATTAATTCACTCAAGCAATAGATTCATATTTCTAACTATAATAAGGGCACATTAAACCCACCTTCATTGAGATTTTACAAAATCATACATACTCTCAAAATGTTTCATGAAATAGCACTCTTGCTTTAAGGTTTGTATAGATGTGACAGTTAATTGCATATCCTCTCAAATTGTGATTTCACTAACAAAAAATATTCTATTTTTAAAATAAAAATATTTTTACCTAAATTATGGACAAAATGACACTTCCTTTTGTTGAGGTTTGTGGATGAATAACACCTCCTTGAAGTGTGTATAAATTAATATGAATTTTTTTTAAATGAAATATTTTTGTAATGAAAATTTAATTGTTGTATTTTTAAAAACTAGGGGTATTATTTTATGAAGCCTCGTATGGTTGTAATTTATCCTTAAAACTATCTTTATTTACTCTATTTCTGATGACATGTGATATTCTTGAAGGTTTTTTTTTTTTTTTTTTTTGAGAAGAAATAATATACTTGAAGTTGATTCCTTCAAATATTAGAACACATAATACCTATAGAGCAAGACTTAGGTACAGTACTTAGGTGCTATTCCTTAGATTCCTCTCTTAAAATTCTACTATGTGGCTTTTTTCTCATGGATGGAAGTGTATTTTTTAAGTTAAGTAACCACATGACAGAATCTTAAGAGGAGAACCTATGAAACAGCACCTAAAGTACTATAAATAAGTTTTGTCCATAATTATAATACAAGAGCCATAAGATGCTTTCTTACAAAATGTTTCAAATTTGATGTGTGAGACGGCTAGTCCTTAGAATGCACGAACCATACTGGTGAAGAGTGAAATGCAATATGTCATGTTATAGCGATTTAAATAATAATATTAACATATGAAATAAAAAAGCTTAGGCTCTATTAAATATTTGATAATTACAAAGCTCTAAGCCTTGTAATTAGATTCTTGAGAATTTATAGGTTGCTTTGGCTCTGCATGAGTTTGGAGTATGTTTTTATTTAAAGGAACACAAAGGTAATGATTAACAGGAAGGAATCAACTTTTACTTTTATTTAATTATTTTTAGTGAGTTCGTAACATAAGGTGACTTAACAAATGAGCAATTGATTGAGAGAGAAAAGAATGAGACATAACAAGCCGACACTTGTGAAAGTGAAGGATACCATATCTTGTTTGCAGAGAAAAGAATCAAACATACATAACATAATTGCAGGCCGACACTTGTGAACATGAAGGAGAATATTTTGTTTGTCATCGTTCACAAGCAAAGAATACGTGTGTTATTATCAATGTAATGCAAGCACGCAAAAGCACTTAGTATATATATTGGTTGCTCTGTGTAGTTCGTCCTCCTCACAGAAATTGTTCTCATCTTACCCTCTTCACAAAGATAGCATTCATTTAATTTCCAGAAAGAAATGGCGGAAGGAGTTCTTTTTGACGTTACTAAGGGAATCATCGAGAAAGCTTGCAACCTTGCAATCCAAGAGATTGGACTACTACGGAGTCTCAAAGACGAGATCGAAAAGCTCAATGACACAGTTTCGACAATCAGTGATGTGCTTCTGGATGCTGAGGAGCAGCAACAGCACAACAATCAAGTCAAAGTGTGGCTGAACAGGCTGAAGGATGCTATTTATGATGCAGACAACTTGCTGGATGACATCTCCACTGAAGCTTTACGACGGGAGGTAATGACACAGCATAAGAAGGCAAAAGAGGTACGCATTTTCTTTTCCAAATCAAACCATCTTGCATATGGTTTTAAAATGGGTCGTAAGGTTAAGGCAATGAGGGATAGGCTAGATGCCATCGCAAAGGATAGGGGGTTTCACTTAGATGAACGTCATGTAGAGACACAAGTGGTTGGTTATGGGATGAGAGAAACTTATTCTTTTGTACGTGATGAAGAAGTCATTGGGAGAGACTACGATAAGGATAAGATTATAAAAATTCTTTTGAATTCCAATGTTGAAGAGAGTGTTTTGATCCTTCCGATAGTTGGACTTGGAGGACTAGGAAAGACCACATTAGCTCAACTCATATTCAATGATGAAAAAATCCAAAATCATTTTGAGCAAAGGTTTTGGGTGTGTGTCTCTAATGACTTTGAAGTAGAAGTAATTGTTATGAAAATTTTAGAGTGCACAAAAAATAAGAAACCAGAAAACCTTGAAATAAACACAATGATTAATGATTTTAAGAAACAAATTGAGGGAAAGAGATACCTACTTGTGTTGGATGATGTATGGAATGAGGATCCTCAAAAATGGCAAAGCCTAAAAGATCTTTTAAAGGGTGGAGCAAGAGGTAGTAGAATATTAGTGACTACCCATGACATTAATATATTGGCAAAGATTACCCAAACGGTTCAACCATACATGTTAAAGGGTCTAGATGATGAAAAGTCTTGGTCTTTATTTAAGCGGTTCGCATCTGCAAAAGGGCAAGACTTAGAAAATTCAAACATCAAGGCAATTGGAATGGAAATTGTTGCGAAGTGTAAAGGAGTCCCTCTTGCCATAAGGACTTTAGGAAGCGTATTGTACTTTAAAAACCCAGAAAAAGAATGGTTGTCTTTTAAGGACAATGAACTTTCAAAAGTAGCTCAAAAAGAAAATGATATCTTACCAATACTTAAGTTGAGTTATGATCATCTTCCATCATATTTGAAGCAATGTTTTGCATTTTGTTGTTTGTTTCCAAAAAATTATAAAATTCATAAACCAACATTGATTAAAATGTGGATGGCGCAAGGATTTATTAGATCTTCAAGTCAAAACCAATGCCTAGAAGATATTGGTCATGACTATTTTATGGAATTACTTTGGAGATCATTCTTTCAAGAAGACGAGCGGGGAGATATATTAAAAATCAAAGTACATGACCTTATGCACGATCTTGCGAAATTAGTAGTAGCATCTGATACTACCACTTTTTATTCAAAAGATGAAGACATTCATGAGAAAACTCTTCATGTGTCATTTGATCGAACGTTTCTCTCATTATTGGGAATTCCAGTCTCATTGTATAAAGCATGTGGGATAAGAACATTTCATTTGCCAAGTCAATTACAAGATCCACAAATAGGATTGGATAAGACAACTTATAATTCAATTATTTTTAGTTTTAAGTTCATACGCTTGTTGGATCTACATGGTATGGGTATTGAAACAATTCCAAATTCTATTGGAAAGTTGAATCATTTAAGGTATCTCGATCTATCTCATAATCACATAAGGATGCTTCCTAATTCCATCACAAGATTGCATAATTTGCAAACACTGAGACTAAGTAGATGTCCAATAAAAGAATTGCCTAAAGATATTAACAAATTAGTCAACCTCAGATATCTTGAGATCAATGGTTGTCCGTTGACCTATATGCCACATGGATTGAGGCAGTTGACTAAGCTTCGGACATTGTCACAATTTGTGATAGGCAAGAATAGCTATTTAGCTTTCAAGCATAACAGTGGATTGAAAGAACTCTACGGGCTGAATGAGCTAAGAGAAACGCTAGAGATTAGAGGATTGAGACACGGGAAAGATGCTACATCAGAATCTAAGGGTGCAAATATGAAAGAGAAACAACATCTTCAAGGGTTGAAATTATGGTGGCAAAAAGAAGATGTGGATGATTCCGACGTTGGGTATGATGAAGAGTCACTTGAAGCCTTGCACCCACATGGCCCATCTTCAAATCTTCAACAATTGCATTTAATTAGATACATGGGAGTGAAATTTCCAAGTGGGATTTCCTTGCTTTCAACTCTTGTAAACTTTTCCTTATCTAATTGCAATAACTTGCAATATTTGCCACCATTGGATCAATTTCATTCTCTCAAAGGTCTCTCTCTTGAATTCTTGAATGATTTAGAGTACATATCAGAGAGAGATTACAATAGGGACTTATCTGATTCTTTAATCCTCCCATCTCTAGAGAAACTCCAAATTCATAATTGCCCTAATTTAAAAGGATGGTGGCAACAACAGAGGGATTCTATTGAGAAGGTCAATAATCATTCACTTCCTTCATTTCCTCGTCTTTCCAACTTATATATCTCGGTATGCCTTAAGCTAACATCCATGCCTCTCTTTCCATATCTTGAAAAGCTAAAACTGGGTATATGTAGCTTGAAGCCATTGGAGCAAACAATTTCAATGGAGGTGATAAACATGACAACCTCAAGAAATCTAATATCAACCTTTTCTTCTTCTACCCTTGCCACTTCCTCGTTCATCCCTCTCTCCAAATTAAAGTCTATGTCAATTGAGTATATGGTAGGAACCCTACCCAAGGAGTTTATGTGCAACCTCATTTCTCTCCAAAGTTTAACGATAAAATATTGTTGTGGTCCTCTCCCTCTCTCTCGACATCTCACTGCCCTTCAGAATTTGAGAATTATTGGTCATAAAGAGTTTGATTTAACAAACGATGAAGATGAGATGGAATGGCATGGTCTTCAGAGCCTTCGCCACCTAATGTTCAACCATCTTCCAAATTTGGCCACTCTACCGATGGGGATTCAACATCTCACCGCTTTGCAAACGCTTGAGATTTACTATTGTCAAAGTTTGATGGCTATACCGGAGTGGATCTGTAACCTCACCTCTTTGCAGACACTAAAAATTCTAAGTTGTCCCATCTTATTGGAAAGATGCAAAAGGAGAGCGGGTAAAGATTGGAGTAAGATTGCTCACATCCCATACTTGTATATATAGTCAGGTACCTATCTAAGTCACCATTACTTTTATCCCATTCCTAGATAGAATATCAAAATTTCAATTTCTTCTACTTCACTAAATTTCCTGATAACTAAATTTCAGATGAAGAACCTACTCCTAGGATTTGGAGCTTAGTAAAACCGTTTGGGTGCTGTAATTGGTCAACAAGTCAACAAACTCAGTGGTAATATCTCTTTTCCTTTTTCCTCTTTTAGATGCTCATAGGATTTACATTCTTTAATGGGTAAATTGCAAATTAAGCATCTAAAATTTAGGGGTGTTTAAATTTTACATCCTGAAATTCCAAAATTTAGATTTTATCCCTAAAGTTTGAGGGTATTTGGATTTTACATCTTAGCGTATCAGAATTCGGATTTTACCCCCTAAATGTTATGAGTGTTTGGATTTTACTCTCTAAAGTTTGAAGATGTTTAGATTTTACTCTCTGAAGTTTCAGAATTTTGGATGTAAAATCCAAATACCCCCAAACTTGAGGGGGTAAAATCCAAATTCTAAATTGTCAATATGTAAAATTCAAACAAACCTGAACTTCAAGCAATAAAATCTAAATTTTGAAACTTTCCATGCCATTAGGAAAATGAATATGTGAATTTTCCCAAATCTATTTCTTCATTTTGGCAAATTACATCTTTGTATCTTGAACTAAGTTGATGAGTTGATCTGTTTTATATGCTTCATTTCTCGCTGTGTAAACAGAGTAAAATTGGGCACAAAGTGATATCGGGGTAATATTGTGGGAAGAATTAAATTTGGCAGCCATTTTGCAAGAACTAGCTAGTCATGCAGGTATTCCGTTGATTCAATATCTTGTTATATATGAACTTCCAACTTGCTGTTGTATCTTCTGAATTTTTTTTTTTTTTTTTTTTTGGGTGAATACTGTAATGTCTACAAATAATGAGTTTTTATTAAAAGCACTGCTTAATATATAAATCAACTGTTAATTTCTAATTGAACGGAATATGTTTCAAAACCAAAGAAACAGAGGTTTCACCAATAATCAATTGATATACATTGGGAATTCAATAACCAACAACATGATGGCATTGAATTGATATACATACATATATACATACATACGTGTGTGTGTGTGTATATATATATATATATATATATATAGAGAGAGAGAGAGAGAGAGAGAGAGAGAGAGAGAGAGAGAGAGTTGGATTCAAGTTACATCTAGTGTAACTCTAAGCGATATTACACCACTTAATAACTTATTATTAGATGCGAAGTTTGACAAATCTACCATTGAATTACATTATATTCATATACTCTCTATGCTTGCAAAATTTCACAGTGATCAAAGATTAATAGTCATGTTATCAATTAATTGTTTGAATTCAAGTTTTTGTAATAAAAGGTGAGTTTATGGATCACAAGGTAAATAATATCCAATTAGTATGAAAATTGGCATGCATGTTAAGCATATATAGAACAGGTAATGCAACGGTGCGATTCTTAAAATATGAATTTAATAATAAGTAATTGGGTGGTGTAACATTGCTTAAAGTTACACCACCCAATAACTTGTTAATGAATTTATTTTTTGAAAATTCTACTGTTGGATTACATTTCTATATGTTCTAAACATACATGTCAATTTTCATACCAACCGGATATTATTTACCATTCAATCCATAAACTTATCTTTTATGCATTTAAACTACAAAAACTCAAATTTATACAATTGATAGATGATATGACTATTAATATTTAATCACCTTGAAATTTTGCAAGTATGGAGAATATACAAAGATAATGTAATCCAACGGTCGATTTATCAAAATTCACATCCAATTAAAAAATATTAATTGGTGTTACATTGCTTAGTGTAACTCTAAGAAATATTACACCACCCAATAACTTATTATTGAATTCATATGTTGAAAATCCAATCGTTGAATTACATGTTTTATATGTTCTTAACATGGCTGCCAATTTTCATGCCAATCGGATGTAATTTACTATTCGATTCATAAGATCATCTTTTATGCATTATTTTAAACTACAAAAATTTGAATTTAAACAATTGATTGATGATATGGTTATTAATCTTTGATTACCTTGAAATTTTGCAAGCATAAAAAATATACAAAGATAATAAAATCTAACGGTAGATTTGTCAATTCACATCCAATTAAGATATATATATATATATATATATATATATACAAGGTTGTCAAAATCGCGATCCGGATCGTAAAATCGCACGATTTTACGATCCCACCTCACCAAAAAGATTAAAATCGTAGCAGGATCGCAAAAATGTTAGGATCGTTTGTAGGATCGTGTAGGATCGTATAGGATCGTAGGATCGTATGGGATCCTACCGATCCTACCGATCCTACCGTTAGGCTTTTTTGGCTTTTTTTTTTTTTTTTTTTTTTTTTTTTTTTTTTTTTTAAATGGGATTCATTTGGGTCATTTGGGTAAGTCCAATGAAATAATGCCCGGCCCACCTAAAGGTCCAATACCCACAAGCCCAATGAATTAAAGTCCTAAATTACCCCTCTCTCAAAATAAAATCCCAAAAAAACCTATACTACTTAAGTTAAGTTTTCAAACAAAACCTAAATATTTAGAAACACTTAAAAGCTTCAGCAGTCAACAGACTCAACACGCACGACGCACCTGCTGGTCCTGCTCCCTCCCGCGCGCCTCCAGGCCCTCCACAGTCCGACTCCCCTGTTGTCCGACTCCCCTGTTAAAAACCCAGCACTCAACCCTCTCAATGGTGAACTATTGGTGCTCTCAATCTTTCTTAAGTATTTAGAAGCATTCAAAAACCAGCACCTCAGTCCCGCACGGTCGCACCTGCTCAGTTCTCTGTCAAACGCTCCAGAATGCAGCAGCTCTGTCCCGCGCGCCATTGCTGCCTTTAAGCTTTCTGGTAATCTTTTTTGGTAGTTAGTACTTATTAAGTTAGTAGTTTATCATTTATTTGCACTTTGATAGCTTGATTCCAGATTGTTGTGTTGTGTTGTGTTGTGTTTATGTTTTTATTTTTCTATTTTGTTAACTAAATTAAGTAAAATTTGAAAAATTAAGAAACAGAGTCTTTAGTATTTGATTCTTTGAGAAATATTAGTAAACACAATTAGTAGTTTAGAATTGCACATAACCTGTTTGATGAATTTTCTGTGTGATTTTTTTGAGCATGCTCTGTATCTTGGTGTCTTTTTTTGCAGCTCTAGTACAAATATACAATGTCTAATTTGGCTAGAAAGAAAATTAAGCGAAAAAATGCACCAGGAAATAGGTCTGACTTGGGATGGGAACATGGTGTTGAAGTAGGTTCAAGGCAAGTTCAATGTAATTATTGCAAAGAAATTCATAGTGGGGGTATATATAGGCTGAAGCATCATTTAGCTGGGACTAGGAAAAATGTTTCAGCTTGTCCTAGTGTGCCAGAAAATGTGAGGGAAAAATTTGCGACTCTTTTGTATGCCCAATTTGAAGCATCTATAAAAAAGAAAAGGTGGTATACTATAGAAGAAGAGGATGATGGCAATGATGATGAATTAGTTGAAGTACAACAACCACATTCATCAAAAGGGAGGGGCAAACACATAGGCTCCATGGATAAGTTTGTTACAAAAAATAAGCAAGTAACAATGAATCGTGTGTTTAAAAAAGGAGAACGTGATCTAGTGATCCAACAAATTGCTAGATTCTTCTACACTAGTGCCATCCCTTTTAATTGTGTCAAAAATCCGGAGTTTCTGCAAATGATTGATATGATTTCAAGATTTGGGATTGGCCTCAAGCCTCCTTCCTATCATGAGATTAGGGAGACATGCTTGAAGAAAGAGGTAGATTTTACACAACAAATGCTTGAAGAATATAAGGTTGAATGGAAAAAAACAGGTTGTTCAATTATGTCTGATGGCTGGTCTGATAAGAAACGGAGATCCATTTGTAATTTTTTGGTGAATAGTCCCAAAGGAACCATTTTCCTATACTCTATAGACACATCTAACATATCTAAAACAGCTGAAAAAGTTTGTCAAATGTTAGATGAAGTTGTCGATAGGGTTGGAGAGGAGAATGTTGTGCAATTGGTGACTGACAATGCTGCTAACTACAAACTAGCTGGAGAGATGTTGATGCAGAAGAGAAAGTGCCTGTTTTGGACTCCATGTGCTGCCCATTGCTTGGATTTGATACTTGAGGATTTTGAAAAAAAGATTAAGGACCATAAGTACACAATTGCAAAGGGGAAGAAGATTACAACGTTCATATATTCTAGAGCTATGGTTTTAAATTGGTTGAGGGATTTCACTAAAGGGAGGGAATTGATTAGACCTGCTGCCACTAGATTTGCAACATCATATTTGACATTGTCATGCCTTAATGAGTTCAAAGGAGAATTGATGGCAATGTTTTCTTCTGAACAATGGAGGTGTAGTAAATTTGCAAAAACAAAAGAAGGGAAAAGAATTCATGCCATAGTTATGGATAACAATGGCTTTTGGCGACTTGTTGTCAAATGCTTGAAGGCCGCAATACCCCTTTTAAAGGTGCTTCGCCTGGTTGATTCTGATACACCTCCAATGGGATTCATTTTTCAAGAAATGGAAAAAGCAAAAGAAGAAATACAGAAAAATTTCAATAATGTTCAAAAGAGGTAACCATTTTATTTATATCTTCCTTAAATTTACATTTGTTTTTAATTCATTAGCTTATTAAATATATATTCTTTTTTTTTAATATAATATCCACTGTTTTAAATTGTAGTTACAAAGAGATATGGGATATTATTGATGATCGATGGGAAATGCAACTTCATAGGCCTTTGCATGCTGCGGGATACTATTTGAACCCTTCTATTCATTATGATCCTTCTTTTGATCCGGGTTCAGATATTAAATTAGGACTATATACGTGTCTTCAACGAATGGTTCCAGAAGTTAGTGATAGGAAAAAGATAGATATGCAACTTGAAAAATTCAAACAAGCAAAGGGACTCTTTGGTATTGAAGCTGCCATACTAGCCAGAGATACTAAACAGCCAGGTAACAATTTTGTTTTTTGTTTTTTGTTTTACATTCAAATTCATCTTTATTAATTGTAAATTTTATTCTTAAGACTAAGATATTATAATTCATATATGTATCAGCTGAATGGTGGGACTCATATGGAGATGACTGTCCTGAATTGAAAAAATTTGCTATAAGAATATTGAGCTTAACATGTAGCTCATCTGGTTGTGAAAGAAATTGGAGTGCGTTTGAAATGGTAAGACCAAATGACTTTGGTATATTATGACAAGATGGTTTTCCATTTTCTTTCTTAGTAAAAGTTTGTTTCTTCCCCCCTCCCCTGTGTTTGAGAATTCTCAATTAAAATTATTACAACTATAGGTACATTCAAAAAGGAGAAATCGCTTACACCAGAAAAAAATGAATGACTTGGTCTTCGTTATGTACAACTTGAAGATAAAACAAAAAAGAGCTAAACCATTGAGTACAAAAGAAGAAATTGGTTTGGAGAATTTGTCTTCTGATGATGAGTGGTTAGCAGCAGATTCTGTAGATTCAGAAAATGATAGTGCAGATTTTGATGAAGACAATGAAGGTATTAATTTATAACTTTAAAGCCTTCCTTTATAGCTAATATTTATATAAGTTATCAATGTATAGTTTGAATGTGTGACCACTAATCACTAATTTACATTTGTATACTTTACTTATCAAAAAAATTTGTATATTTTGGTTATCAATGTTAGGTGATGATGAGGTTTCAAGAGTTGCTGCCAAAGGAAAAAGTGTGCTAGTTCATGATGTTAGTGATGAATTTCATGAGAATGATGATGGTTCTAATGATGATGATAGTGATCGGCCCCCACCTGGATTTGAGAGAGTTAGGGATTTCGATGATTACACCATGGATGTTGATACTAGGAAGGATATAGATGATGAAATGAGATATGACAATGATAGTGACTAGATTAGAAGAACTTTAGAATGGGAATTCTCTTTTGGATTTTATATTTGTAATTAGCTAGTTTACCTTAGATTGAGAATTCTCTTTTTGAATTACATATTGTAAATTTGTAGTTAGCTAGTTTTTATATGCTAACTAGCCTAACTTATTTTGGATTTGGAACTTAGAATTTGGAAAACATTTTCCATATGTGTAAATAATATTTTGGTACTTAGTTGCTAATTAAACATGTATTGAACTTTTTAGATATATTATGTCAAAAGTTAAATATATTTTGTTTCGTTAGAATAACATAAGAACAATGTAGTGCGTGTAAATTACATTTTATGATGCAATTTTTGTTTTTTAATGGATGAATTCATATTTTAAGTGATTATATAACATACAAAGTCATTATCAATAGGATTTTTGCTTAAAATCTGAAAATAGGTAGGATCTTACGATCCACGATTCGATCCTACGATCCACGATCTTACCTACCTCCAACGATCCTACGTAGGATCCCGATTTTGACAACCTTGTATATATATCATAAGAGAATAAATGATTATTTATTTCCTTCCCAGCTATAGTAAAACATATTCTTGACACTGAATAGTCATCACCTTTCGGTTTTTAATAAAAATTTCTGTTGCTTGTAGGAGCCCTATCGTTCAGTTAGGGGATTTAGCACATGTCTGGAAGCTTCATTCTATATATATATATATATATATATATATAAACGATTTTCTGGAATTGGCCTGCAAGGCGAAAGTGAGGCCTTGTCTGAACCAAGCTATAAATGAGAAAGATCAATGCTCTTTTAAACGTGCACTTCCTCTTCTCTTGAATGATGGTGAGCACTCTTTCGCTCTCTCATTTGTTGTTTGTGGAGATTTTCTTTTTGGGTTGATGTAATTTTTATTTATTTTTGAGGTGGGTATGTCACTTTTAGTGAGGATTGCCTTAAGATTGTAGATACTGGGAATTCATCTGTGTCCCATCTTAGCACAAAGATGCAAAAGAAGTGCGTGAGAATTTCCATAAGATTTTGTTACATCCTAGAGTTGGTTGGAAGTGAATCCATTTCAGAGGTAAGAAAACTCATCTCTACATTTCACTGTTTTTCCCTTTCCTTGATAGAAATCAATATCAAAATTTCTTCTTTGTTCTCTCCAAGAAATGGAGCTTAATGAAAACTATTTTCTCTTTTTCGGCCTGTCCCGACTAGTTTCGGCTTGAAATGAAGCCGGGATGATTTTTTTTTTTTTTTTTTTTTTGCTATTTTTTTGGTTTCAACAACTCAAGTGGTATTAGCATATTCGTTCTCTAGGCTTCTCTTTTTATGACCCAACCTGGGTCCACCTTAACTCATTTTCTAAATCCTGAATATCACTCATATATTCATCTAATGAGTAATGCTATAATCACAAACTATTTTACAATATTTTTACAAATGTTGATGTGGTCAACCTCTTATTAGTTTTCATCTAAGCCCACAATTAATATCACTTTTTTCATTTTCCAATAATCACTCACCATATCAACAGTTTATAAAAAATTTTGTAAAATAGTTTGTATCTCTAGCATTATTCTTCATCTAATATAGATCCATACCTTTCAAACCAATGGCCATAGGCCTATTAGCGCATTCACTGGATTACTTGGATTTGCCCATTTATAGATCTAATAGTAAAAATATCATATTTTAGATTAGGTATTTAATTTTGTCAATTATAATCCCAACAATGAAACAATTCCAATTTGAGGCATCAATCCATCTTTATTATTCATTTAATTTATTCTTACCATAACAGAACATATAAAAAGTGAAATTTATTGATTAAACTATGGGGCTTATTCATAAATCATTTTAATGGCCATTAAATAGAGAAGGTAGAGAGAAACTCTATTTAGAGAGGAGTAAAGTTTCACTTAAAGTGAGAAAGTGATTGTCAGAAAATTGAAACCAATTATCTAGGTGAAACATAATGTTTTTTTTAACAATTTCTTTTCTATTTTTTGCTTTACAATATAGCGTACAAATAATGTAAGTGAATAATAAAGATGGACAAAGACTTCCAACTGAAATAGTTCCATAAGTTTGAGACATTAATCGAAAAAATAAAAAAAACTTGAGACATAATTTGAGATAGAGTATATGTTTGGATACGGATGAAAAGCAACGCGTTTTGTATCTGCGTATCCTTTTTCTTTTTTTTTCTTTTTTTTGGAGCCATGATTTTTGACTTTTTTGTCAGTCCACTGTTCACACAAGCAAAATAAGCGGTGGATTGTGCACACCTGTGGGTCCCATGCACTGTTTATGAGACCCACAAACCTCACTTTTCAGCAACTTTTTCATTAAAAATGGGTCCCACGGTACTATTCACACATTTAAAAATTATTTTGCTATAGTGTTTTCAGTTTTCAGCAAAATAAACTGTATCCAAACGGACGAGTACTAAAAACTCTGGTCTGATTTATTATATAATTTCCCTTTCTTTTTTAATTATGACAATATATACTTCCATGAATAGTTTAAAAATGCCATGTGTCATTTTTATATAAACAATAAATATAAAATCATCTTTCTTACAGATGGATTTGATTCTGTTTTCTGAGGTGTTAACAATCCTTCTTCTAATCACAATTATCTAGTTAGATATAATTTGTGAACTTATGATTAGGCTTTGAGGAATTTATTTATGAAAAAAGGTACAAATATGTCATACTTTCACTAAAAATAGTTAATGCAAACTAAAGTGTTTGAGTATGGATTGTATTTAGTGCTCTTCTGCATTAGACACAACACATATACGACATGTGTCCTAAAGTGAATATATATCGGCCCGTATCCCATTTAATGTATAGGAACATTGAACGGAAACCAAACCCATAATACTTTACAAGTCTATCGTGCCCTACTTAAATACTCCAATTTACAAGACCAATAAGGTCTGTCACGCCGTGGCCCAACAATTAATGTACATCTAATTGATTTTGCACTGGCCAAAAAATTGGATACCATCAAAACTTAGGAATTGTACAAGATGCCACGGTATCCCATGGCTAGCAAACATATTTTTTTTTTAAATAATAATTAAAAAAAATATGTGACTGAATTTTTTTTCTTTTTTATAATTTAATATTAAAACAAGGAAAAGGAATCTGAACCCTAAATGCTATGAAAACGCAAGAAAGTGCCAACAAAATTTACAAAGCTCTTGGCATATCTATGATTTGGATTGGATTTGGACAAGTTAAAAAAAGAAAAGAGAAGAAAAACCATAAAAAGTAAAGAGTTAGAAAAAATTAGGATAAAATTAAAAAAATAAATAAATAAAAAAAATCAGATCCAATGACAGAAAATCAATTTAGTTTTAAAACTTTTTGCTAGCTATTGCGTCCGTGCAATTCCTAAATCAATCATTCATGGCCAAATGTTCCTATGTTCCATTCTTCCCTTGTAAAGGATCTCTCTAGAACTCATGTTGATATTAATTACTTGTTCTTTTCAGCAGGAAAAGCTAGCCAAATTTAGTCTTTAACGATGAGGATGAAGATGGCAATGACGTGCTCGAGCTCAAAGAAAAACTCGGTGCCTGTAACCTTGACTCATGTCCTGATCAATCAGCTGGTAAATGCTACATGCTTATATTTGTGTTTCCATTTTTCTTCTTCATAAAATCAATTGCAAGAGAACAAAATACAGTTATGTACATTGATAGAATTTTTCAATGTTACAAGCGTCAACTAAAATTTCTACTTGAGATGCAGCAGAACTAATTAGTTTCTTGTGAATTTATCCATGATCTTTTAATACGAACATTGTTTGAGTGCTTTTTCTGTTAGTATTCGTGAGTAAAATTTCTCTTTGTTTTTATGCCTGACTGCCATGGAGATTGAAATGCCTAAACTACCAACCAAAAAGAAAGAACCTAGCAATTAAAAGGGCTGCTGCTGCTGCACAGAAGAAGTCCTTGGCAGCTGTTTTGGAGATATCTGATGATGATGAAGACTTTGAGCTCGAAGTTGTTGCTGTGCTCCAGAAACTGGGAAAAAGTGAGAAAGATGAGGGCATCTCCATTCAACAAGAAAAGTGGTTCGGTGTTGGGCAGGGTTGGTGAGGAAAATAAGGCAACTGAAGATGAAGAAAATTCGGGTTCTGCTTTTATTTCTGCCAGTAATTTAGAAACTATTGAAGTTGCACCAGCAAGAGCAAGACCTCAAAGGGTGAACCGCAGGCAGACAAGGTATGTGTTGAGTGACTCTGAAAGTGAACATGCCACTGAGGATTCCGACTTTGATGAAGAAGAGGGTCTAAAGTAGTTGTTCTGTTGAGAAGCTGACTGAAAAACTCTCATGGAAAACCCTTTTCGCTCCATTAACATGAATTTAATTAGTCAATTTATTAGTGAACAAGAGAGGAAATCAGCAACATTAAAATTACCTTCTGGGGGGCAACAAAAAGAGGATCCTATCAACTTGTTTCGAAATGGGAACCAAATCTCTTTCCCCTTGTAATGTACTCCTTGACTCTTGGTTTGTAATTTGGATAATCTGCTGAACTGCATTCCCTGGCAATGATCTTTGTCTATTGTGATTTGTTATGGGCAAGGATTTTCTTTCACCTTGCAATTCAACAATTACATCTCACTAATATCATAGAAGTTAGAATGCCAAAAAATAAGTGTAATTGGTTCATAAGAATTAGACGATTAGCTTGCATGTTAGAGGAGGGCGAAGTGCACAAACTGTATCAAATAATATGTCTCACTTGATTGATATTCTATCATATATAATGGAATGTGTCTTTAAACTTAAACCTCCCTTTAGTGCAATTACTCAAGAAATCAACAGAGTTAATGGTGGTTTGGTGCTTAAACCAAAACTCTTATGTGCTGAAATTGGAAACAACACACACGAGAATATCCACAACACATTTAGAAATCCAAATTGTTAGCACTATTATGGCCTTGTGCTCTTCCCGGTTTAGTGGACATGTACAAGAGAAAACCTTTTTACTCTTGCTAGAAGCGGTACCACTCCTATGTTCACAAAGGTGAAGTTCCTTCTTATGCCCCTGTTACACAGACATTTATGATTTATGATTTATGAACTTTATTAAAAGTTTAAACCCATCCTCAATTTCATCGTAACAGTCTGCACTAATCCATCTTGAATGAGACACAAATTTAGTGCTCTTACTAACCACATATCAATAGCTTGTTGTTACCCTTTAAACCTCTTAGATATAATTAGTTTGAGGTTGAGTTTCCACTATTGGTGATTCTCTTAAAAGAAGGGTTTAGTCCCATTCCAATAGATGTTATCCTTACCAAGTCTCGAGACACACTTCAGTAAAAGACTTATTTTATATATAGAATTACGTAGGCAATGGACTAGTCCAATCACATTTGACTTGCCTTACGTATTCTTGTCTTAGACTTTTAAGTCTAAATTTACTTTGTATACAACTCATGTATATCATATGCATTGTGGTTTCACAACTATAGTACAAGGAATAGCTTACTATGGTCGTGGCCACGACACTTTATCAAAACCTTAGCCATTTTCTTTCCTTGCCCGTTACCATTATAATCAATGCTCTCAATTTAATTCTATAGTAGAGTAAATACATCTTATTTCTTTAATGCTTACACATAGCACCCCCACATGTAGTGATTATCTAACTAGACACAGATATTATCACTCACATCAATAATAGAATTAAACTTGAATATTCTATACAATAGATATTTATCACAATTAAGTACATTCTAGTGATTAACCTCAAGTTTTAGAAATTTTGAAACTCTATATACTGTGAAGGCAATGTCTAGTTTAGTTCCATACATGATACGCAACATGAACTTAATTCACTAGCAAACTCGAGTTGTGCATCCGCCCTTCCAGTAATTTCTTTATTTATTATTGGAATCAGAGTGTCTTTGCCTCTTTAAAGATATTAAAATCTAAGAAGCAAATTCTCAACACTAATCTCAACACAATGAGATAACACAATTCCCAATAGAATGAGAAATCACTAATCTCAACACAATGAGATTACTCAAATCTCAACAAAATGAGATATCACAAATCTCAAAATTAGATTAATATAGTGCACATCTCCACTATATTTCTTTACTTGATTCCTATTCATAAAAGACTTTCATTTAATTAATTAAGGAAGTACAAACCCACAGGTCTTTCAAGAAAACTTCCTTACCAAAATCACTATTTAAGAAAGTCACTTCATATCTATATGATGCATACTCAAATTATATGTGGAGACACAATCCAATATTTCATTATTGATCCTTGAATGTTCAATTAATGAACTCACTTGCACTCTCTTTATTTCACAAAGAGATACTTTCAAAATAGGATCATCACATGTGCTTGATTAAACTTGAGACATCTACCACACATAACAAAATTTAATCACAATTAATTTAACATCCATCGATGTTGATTCTCAATACCTTTAACAAGTACATCTTTGATACACATTAGCATCCTTATGAGTCCATGACTCTTTTGAGGGTTATATCCCCACACTTCTTGGATATCATAATTCCACAATTTGAGTTTCTAAACCCCACAATTTGGGTTCTCAACCATTCCAAAATTCACATATATACACATACTGTAATTACATATATCAAAATATAATAATAGAATATAGTGAATTTCTTTAAAATTATATGAATCGTTTTAAAGATATCAAACTAATAACACAAATAATTACTAGTGTATGGATATCAAAATCTATATTTTCCCTTTGTTTCAAACCTTTTACTATTAACCTTAGACCAAAAGATTTTATATTTTATTCTAATACCCACTCACAACTAATTGGTTTTGAAACTAGAGATAGATCCAGTAAGACCCAATTATTATTAAATAATATCGAATCTATCTTATCAGTAATAGCTTCTTACAATAGAAAGCTATGTCTTTTACAAGCACAAAGCTTTCTTAAACTTTAGGATCACTTTCCTCAAAGAGTACTATGTTTATTTAATTAGGACTACATTTTTATTAACTTTAATAAGGTAAACAAGAGCTTCACATGAAATAAAAATTTGGATTAAAATCCTTTTTATTTCTCAAACTTTGACACCACATTTGTTCACTTGGTGAACCACATTTAAATCTTTAATAT
This sequence comes from Quercus robur, assembly GCF_932294415.1. Taxonomy (NCBI): domain Eukaryota; kingdom Viridiplantae; phylum Streptophyta; class Magnoliopsida; order Fagales; family Fagaceae; genus Quercus; species Quercus robur. The sequence goes on from NC_065536.1 coordinate 50,183,000, forward strand.
CACTTAATGTGATATTTAACATTGAAGTCATTTACTCGTGTTTAAGTAGGTATCGAGGTATCCTTGAAATCATCTTTGAATTTAAACTCAAAAAATTCAATATCCTTTGATTTCACTTTTATATTAGACATTAAGTATAATTAACTACATATCCTCAAATTTACTCAAAACTTACATATACACTTTATATAGCTCTTTGACTAATTAGTCCTCTTTGGTCTATCATTTTACAAGAGGTTAAACACCCCCACAATTTAAAATGATAAGCATTTGGTCACATTCTCATTTCATAACACATGAAATTCCTTTGAAATGAAACTCTATTATGCACATAGCATACACTAAACAAAGCTTCTTCCCATTGATCAGATAAGAACTTAGCTGATTGCACTCAAGTTTATGGTATTCACCATATCTAATAGAGTTCTCTCTTTCGACTAAACCATTTTATTAGGGTGTATAAGGGACAGCACTTTGGTGTATTATGACATGTTCCTCACAAAGAAGAATATACATTTAGAAATATTCACCATTTCTAATCAATACACCATTCAATTCAAATCATCATGCTGATATAAATTATATCATGCTTTGACATAAATTTCAAGAATTTGAAATTTAAATGTTCTAGTCTAGCATGTCACAAATAAAGAATCAATAATATAAGCACAACCAAAACATATTGATAAATAACACTCAATTTGAACATGTCATTAGTAACCTATCCATTGCCTACTAATGTCTCATACTTGAACAAGACCATTCTTAAATAACAAATTGACTTCTCTTGATATCGGGTGTGTGAAAAACATAGCATTGGTCAAGAGAGCTTCTTGCCAAAACTCAATTTCACTTCAACAATGCACTTTCCATAAACTTTTGCCTTACTATGGATATCCACAAGCACCTTTAGTTCTATGGAAGACTCCTCATAAGTCTTGAATTATGCCTTGTAGTTACACACATGCAACATTGCATCTAAATCAAAACACCAATCAGATGGATTTGTAATTACAGCCATATGAAATATAGTGATCAGTAATGTCCTTAATGACAATTGCTTCATTTGCATTTTCATCTTCATCCTTCTTTTTCTTTAAGAACTTACATTCTCAAATGTAATGGTCTTTGTTTCCACAAAGGAAACATGACAAGTTCTACTTGTCATTGTTAGGATCCTTAGAGTTGTTCTTCTAAAACCATTGACACACTCATTCACATTCAAGTGTTTATTGGTCTTACTAGAACTTCCAAATTTAATATTGTTCACATTCACTTTAGAATCGATGTTAGTTACACCTCTAACCAGACTTTCCTCTTCAATTCAGTGATGTTGTCTGAATTGATCTAAAGTGAGATTTTTTGACATGTTATTTAATGTCTTCACATAGTTTAGAAAATCACTTAGGAAAATATTCACAAACTTTATCACTTTAAGAGTTTAAGTTCCCATCCTTTAGATTTTCTACTTCACTTTATAACATTTAAACATGTCAAAATTTTATTCTTATATCTCAATTCAAATAAATTCGCACAAATGCAAATATTCTAACAAAGAAGCTCATCAATCAATTTGAAATTCAAATTGCCCATAAACAAGTAATTCGTACCTTCATTGTTCAAACTATGAACATGGCTTTTAATGCATCCACAATATGCAAGAATCATCACCTTGTCTTGCCAACAAAGAAACTTGTTTCTTTAAGCCAATTGAAGATTCATTGTGATCGATTCATCATTTGAAGAACTCTTCAAATCCAAGCCAATTGCTCTTTCTATCGTGTAAAATTGGATCCATCAAAACAATCCAATTTCACCAAACCATGATTCAACATCTTCAAAGTTGTACCATCATTTACTCCCTATCTTATAGTAAAATATTGTCTAAGATTGTTGGGGATTTCACCAAATTAAGGAGTAATAATGAAAGAACAAATGAACATATCAAGTAAATAGAAATTAGTAATTGACTTGGAGGCACAATTAAATGTTATCCTTAGACAATATTTGTCCCCATACGCAAGTTGCTAAAGGGTTTCTACAAACTTGTCCCCAAGATACAACCAAGTTTTTTGGGTTCTACAAATAGCAATTTTGGAGAATACCAACAGGATTTCTTGTGTTTCTTTGTAACTTACTATTTTCAAGTGAATATTAACCTCTATTTATACCCTTAGGGTTATAACACTTCAAAAGGTACGTATGGAGAGTTAAAATGTTTCATAAAACCATTCACAAGGCTTGAAACCTCTTCAACCTTTCTGAACAGTTACCAGAAAATTCTGCAGAAAATTCAATTTTTTCGAGTTTCAATCGGTTGAGAGGTCCTTTCGATCGATCGAATGCTCTTTTTGATCGATCGAATGCTCTTTTCAATTGATCGAATAGGAATCGAATAGCAATCGAACCATCCAGAAACTCCAAGATTATTTTCTTACTATTTCGATCGATCAAGCCAAAGTTTCGACCGATTGAAAATACTAAATTTCGAATTTTCACTTAGAAAATTCCAGAACTTGAATTTTCACTATAACAACTTTATGAAACAATATTCTCCAAACTCAAACATCATTATTATTACAACCTATCTATGTATATATCTATATATACAACAAAAGTTTAAAAAGATTAATTTCTAGGGCGCAGTACATTGCTGATGGTGATCCCATTTTGCCGAGCTCCCTTCTTCCCCATGCCAAATGCCTCTTTCTTTTGTTCTATTTCGTTTGCCTTTTCAATTTCTTTTTACTTGTCTTTTTTCATTATATTTGCTAACTCGCGGTTAACAAAATGATTTTATCTTTTTTACTTTTGTTGTTTTGTATGTCTGAGTTAGTTACCCATGTGAACATCAAATCAAACTTAACTCACTTTTTCTTTTGGCGTAAGTGCACTTTTAGTCCTTACATTTTGGATTTTTTATATTTTAGTCCCTACATTTTCATTTTACCACTTTTAGTCCCTAAACCAATTAACACGTGTTATTTTCATCCTTTCCGTCAGTCAATAGATGGAAACATCTGAGATGACTAACGGAGGAATTAAAATATTATTAAAAAAGCCACATCATATAAAATAATAATAAAATTTCTAACCTTCTTATTTTTTAAAAAAAAAGAAAAGAAAAAAATTAATTTTGTTTCTTCTCTTTTTTTTTTGGGAAGAACGTGAAGAACCCAGAAACTTCTAAGTTCTAACCCGTCAGTCCCTCCTACCTTCAAAGATTCAAAACACCTTCAACAAACCCAAAATCCTTACACACCTTCATCCAAATTTACAGACGCAATTATAATCTCTCATTCTCATTACAAACCCAAATTTACCCAAAAGAACAATTGGAATCTCTCAAGTTCTCTCTCTATGGGCTAATTGAAGGTGAGCTCTCTCTTTAAATCCATTGCTTAAACGATGAAGCCGTTGGTGGTGAGGTTTGTGAAGTCGAGTGCGATGGATTTGAGATAAAAGGAGGCTGAGATCGGCTTGATCTGGGTTAGAGAGATGCTGTGATCGGTTGCTAGCGGCAATATGGCCGGTGACGACACAACGTAGGGCCAGTGATAGCAAAGCTCAGTGGTGGAGTCGAATCTGGTCGGTCCGGTCTCGATCTCGCTGAATTTGGAGAAGAACTACCTCAATTTCTCGGAATCGGTATTGAACGATGTAGGGTTTGAGGAGTTTCGTTTAAGAAGAAGAAGAAGTTGTTGTACGTAGCGGTTATTGTTGTTGTTGTTGTACACAACCATTTTTCCTCATCTTCTTTAGAATCTTCTCTCTCTCTCTCTCTCTCTCACCATCTCTCCTCCAACCCGAGCCTCCATGGCCAACCATAGTCATCCTGGTTCTCTCTCCTTGATCTGAACATACTCAGATCTATCTTCTTTCTCTATCTTCGATCTAGACGGTTAGACTGGGTTTTTGCCATTTGGGTTTGCTTGGGTCTGTAAATTTGGATTAAGGCGTGTAAGGACTTTGGGTTTGTTGAAGGTATTTTGAATCAGGTCTTTGTGTTTGTAATGGGAATGTGAAAGAATGACAGAGTAATTGTTGAATGTCTTTGTGTTTTGTAAATCTGTGGGCATGTCTTTGTGTTTGTAAATTTGACTGATTTTATGGGTTTCGTTGCTAAGGAAATACAAGAAAAGAGAAAAAAAAATATTGATTTTTTAAATTTCTGGGCAAGGTTTGCTGGGAAGAAAATGAAGAACATGATTAACGGGGAAGAACACATGTTCTAGATTCTTCATGTTCTTCCAAAAAAAAGAGAAACAAAATTAATTTAATTCTTTTCTTTTCTTTTTTAAAAAATTAGAAGGTTAGAAATTTTATTATTATTTTATCTGATGTGGCTTTTTTAATAATATTTTAATTCCTCCATTAGTAACCTTAGATGTTTCCGTTTGTTGACTGACAGAAAGGACAAAAATAACACGCGTTAATTGGTTTAGGGACTAAAAGTGGTAAAATAAAAATATAGGGACTAAAAGTGCATTTACGTCTTTTTTTTCTCCCTCTAAAGTTCAACTATAAATGAACGTGCACATTAGCTACTATTGTCGTGCAATCTTGAAAATAACAATATATATATATATATATATATCTACTATTATTTAAGGGGCTTCTTCTATTTGGATTCCTCATTTTTTTAGTTCAAAAATGCCTCTACACCTCTATATTTAAGTAGAGACAAAACTAAAGGACAATCCGGTAAAAATGCAACTCTAACTCCCAATAAAACATTACCTAAAAAATAGGACCACTCTCCTGTTAATTTTCAAATTGCTTTATCTACTTATAAATTAGATTTTCAAAATAAAAATTATATATATAAAATATAGAAAAATAAAATAAAAAATAAAAAATAAAAACACACAATTTTTTTTCTACAAATTAAGACCACTAAAAAAAAAAAAAACCTCATTGCATAATGAAATATGAGTTTATAATTTTAAATATTTTCAATAAATTGTATGAGCTTTGACTTATTAATATATAAAAATAAATAATTTTATATATATTGATATATATATATATATATTTAGCGGTAATTTTGAAATGATACACCATTATTAACCAGTACCAAAATATCTCGTTTTTCTTACCAAACCGGTACGGCCTCCCGTACAAGATTGACTTCCTTAAACATAGTTCAAGTAAAAAACTACTACAGCTCTAAAGTTGAGTTCGTTGTTTTACTAAGTAAAGATTCAATGCAGGACACACATTCATGATGCATAATGAGATGTATTTTCTTGATAATCTCTTTTTACTAAAATTTAATATTAATATGAGTGGGGGAATGTTGTAGCATTTTAATATTAAATAATTAAAATGAATAAAATTGACAACTTAAATGTAAATATGTGTGACTCACATGTTTAATCTCACATTGAAAATGAGAGACTATTTTATTATTTTTAAGTGTGGAGATTAATGGGTTGAAATATATTGAAGTAGATATTGGGTCAAATACATGTGCAAAGGTAAGGTAAAGAAAGGAGGCACGAGGGCTTTAGTTGAATCTTTTTAAAAACAGTGAGTGTCATGTCTCAATTCAAATAATATTATGTAATCTGTAATCTCTTCTAGATAAATATTATTCAGTATTTTTATTTCTCTGGTACTATTTCCATTTTTTTTTTTTTTAATGTTTGCACCGACACAGTTTTTGGGTCCTACCTCGCAAGTGTTATGGCCATCAAGGCTTCGGTCACATGAACTAAGAACAATTTTATACCCATTACAAAATCTACAAGTATTTACACCCAGTGTTTTGTCATTCTAATATTCTATTACTATTGTCAAATTTTAATTAAAAAGTGCAATTTTTTTTTTAATGAAATCGCCAATCACATTGCCAACTAAAAAAGCGAAAATAACTCATTGTCAAAACAAAACAAAAAAAGCTTTTTTATTCAATTATTTTAAAAAAAAATGGCAATGTGATTGCCAATATATATATAAAAGAAGTGATAATACTATTGTCAAACTTTCCATCAATTTTTTCGCTATTCGCATTTCTCTAAATTCTTTTGCAAAGAGGTTACAAGGCCCAAAAATACATTAAATGGTATTATACATTAAAATATCTACACCACACTATTCAACACTAAAAAGAGGTTTGTATTTTGTAACTCAACTGCATCCTTCTTATATTTTCAAAACAAAAAAATCTACACAGTACATGACTCATTGTTTCATCATGACCTTGAACTCCTCAAAATTAAGCACCCCATTGCCATCAAGATCAAACTGGTTAATCATAACAACACATTCTTCAAGTGTTCTTGACTCGCCAAGTCGGCTAAGCATACTCTTCAGGCTCTTTGGCGTGATGCATTCAGCTCCATCTGTGTCATACATCTCAAAGGCCTCTCTCAAGTCCTTTATTTTCTCTTCTTCACTCCCACTTTCCATTAAACCAACGAAATCCTCCAACCCCAGCAGCCCATCTCCATCTGAGTCCAAGGATTCAATCACTGTCTCCGCCTCTTCCATCAGCAACCCGCCACCTATTGATTCAATGCAACGACACAGCTCCAGGGCTGAGATTTTACCATCTTTGTCTTCATCAAATTGTTGGAATACACGGTTGTATGCACTGCATTTGTTCATGGTTAATTCTACAACAACTGAAATAAGCTTAAGATTATATAAACAAAGTGTTCAAGGGGAGATTTGAGAAAGTATTCAGTGTAGGTCCACGAAAATAAGCAGCTTAATATTCGTGGCTAGCTATGAACACCAGGGCTATAAACTGGCAAAGTATAATTACTAGGCGACTGTGAATAAGAGTGGGCTGTAAAGGCTGAGTTATGAGACCTCCATTTATAGTTTTGGCAGACGCGTAGTTAGCTGAGCGGCCTAAGGTGAAACTTCTCGGAAAATGAAAATAACTCGTACGTGGCTTTTCTTCTTCTTCTTTTCCTCTGTTTTTTTTTTTTTTTTTTTAACTAGTTTTACCTTGGGATAATCTTATGGAGAAATAGGCAAGAAAGTGCGAACCTGACCTCAGACACGCTTATGGCTCAGGCCCATGAATCTTCCCTACTTTTTTTTTTGACTGAATGAATCTTCCCTACTTTAAGTAGTTAGGACTTAGGACTAACTACCCAACAAAGCCCCTAGATTTTGAAAAGCGAGAATCACGATGGCACATATATGTTGGGGCCCTAATTTCTGATAAGCGAGAATCACGATGGATTTCTAGATCCTTTGACCAACAAAGTATTTAGGGTCTGTTTAACGTGTTTAAATAATAAAAATTGTTGTTTAAATATTATAGTACGTATTTTTATATACATTTTTACCTATATGTATTTTCATAAAATTTAAATAACGTTAGTAAAAATCTCTTACTAAATGGGTCCCTGATCTTTTCAAATATCTGATTATTTCATCAGGCATATGCATTCTTTCCATCCAGTGGCGGCGCCACGTTATGTTCAGGGTGTTCCCAACAACACCCTGACTTGAATTATATATATATATATATATATAATAATTAAAAAAAATTTATTTGCTTACCCTTAAAAAAAAAAAAAAAATAGGAACACCCTCAATCAAAATTAGGAACACCCTCAAATAAAAAAATGTATATATTTGTTCTACTTTCAAGCAAAAAAAAAAAGCCCAAAAAAAATTTTCAACTAAAATCTAAAAAAGAAAACAAAAATTTGTAACAGAGCAAAACAACAGACGGCAAGCCCAACATCAAGCCCACAGCAAGCCCAACAGATTACAAAAGAAGCAAACCCACGGATTCTCAAAAAAAAAAAAAAAATACCAAACCCCAATACAGAGCAAATCACTAAATCAGAAACCTCAAATCAATAAATCAATACATCAAAAATCACTAAAACTAAAGCAAACCTAAAAACAAAGCAACAGAGCAATGCCTCCCCTTAGAAGTTAGATCGGTCCAGTCGCAATCCAAACTCCAGAGCACATCGTCGCTCATCGAAGATCGCTCGTCGGAGGTCACTCGCACATCGTCGGAGATCGATCCAGTCCAGAGCACATCGTCGCTAGGTCGCCTGTCATCGTCGCTCGCCCCTCATCATAGATCGCAGATCGCTCAGCACCTCGGCTACTTCGATACTCAATGCTCCCTCCCTCAAGGTATTTCTCTATCTTTTTCTCTCTAACTCTCTCTCAATCTCTCACTGAAATGAAAAGTGAAAACTATGAAAATATGAAATGAAATTAATGAATAAGAGTCTAACTCTCTTTATTCTTTTAAGAGTTTAACTCTCTCTCTTTTGAACTATGAGTCTATGATTGGCTTATTGGCTGGCCGAATCTTTAGCTTTATTTTTATTTTATTTTTTTGGCCTGTTTTTTGACTTTTTGAATTTGGCTTTATCTTATTGTTGGTGTGTGTTGGTGTTGGTGAGATATTAATTGTCTTTTAGTGTAATGTATATTGTGATTTGTGATTGTGAAATTTTCTGATTGGTAGCTAGCTCTTGTGATTGGGGGCATCAGGCATGAGGCTTGTAATAAATCACTCTTTTTTAGACTTGGACTTAAGCTATAGGGCCTATATATTTTTGTGCTGCACAATTTATTGACTTTTTTTTTCTTTTTTTGGTTAAGAAATAGTGTGATATTCCAAGTATCAAACAACCATAGTAATTAGTTGAACTAATTAATTTTGTTTGTTTGGGATATCAATTAACCAATAATTAATTAAGGAAATCAACTAATAAACAATAATTAATAATTTAATTAACCAATACATTATAAAAGACAAACAAATTAAATTATGTTAGGCTAAACAACAATTAATAATTTCATAATTAATGAAACAACAATATAACAAATTATAGTTTATAAAAGACAAAAAAATTAATGAAAGAACTAAACAACAATACATTTGGGAAAAATCCCTGGAGCCACCACTGGAAAAAATTATGTTTCTTAAGAAACACCCTGAGAAAAATTCCTGAAGTCGCCACTGCTTCCATCTCATGCAAACTAAGTTATTATTACAATTTACAAGTAGAAATCTATTCAGATAGTTCAAGATGCCGATAAGAAGTTTTGAATCTAGAATCTCATAAATATCAAGAGGTCCTAAGATTTAGGAACCACTTAACCAACCCCTACACTATATTGATTTAGTATTTTGGGTGTATTCAACTCATTTTCTTGTTATCCTTAGAATGTTCCACATAAAACAAACACCAAAAATACAACTTCTAGGACTTGTTGAAGTATTGGACTCTAAGTGGTGGGCAATTATTTTCATATGGAGCCATTACTTTTTTTCTTTTCACCCGTCTAACATAGCATGGTTATATTCTTAAAAAACACATAGCATAGTTATTGAATAAATTATGACACAAAATTATGTCCCTAAACTTTCTCATAATCTAATCGGGGATCTACTGTTTAACGTTTTGTATTTGTTTGTGTGAAATCCGTACGGGCATACCATGGGAACGGCAGTGGCTCTAAAGTAAAATGGCCGTAAGAAGCAAGGCATCTCTTTTATGCCAAAGGGAAACTATATTCAATAAAAAAAGACAAAACCTTAAATTGGTACATAATTTATTCATCATCCTAATTTTAAACTATGTATCTGTGCTGTAAACTATAAATTTCTGCAATTTACAACCTAATTTACGATGAATTCGCAATATTCATCCACCATCCAAATCAATGACCAAATTATTAGATTAGTAGGCCACTATCCAATATAAACCATTGAGAGCACCAGTATAGTATATCAGTATTACAAAAATTCTATAATCGAGGCTTTTATTTGAGATTAAGCCATTATATAATATATATCCGATATACACCATTGGAGTACTAGTATAGTATATCAGCATTACAAAAAATTCTATAATCGAGGCTTTTATTTGAGATTAAGCTACCATCTAGTCTATCAGTTTAGATATTAATTTGAACAGTAGGCTAAACATTGTATATTATTGATTAATATTTTTTTTTTTTTTTTTTTTTTGAGAAAGAGGTAAGTGATTGATTAATAATATTTTATGGTTTATAATTTGGCAAATTACAACTTATCCACATAGTTTGACTGAAATTTAAGTTGCCTAACTGTAATTTAAAATTAGACACTTAACCCACCTGAGATTTAACCAAAATTTAAGTTGTCTACCTATGGCTTGAAATTCCATAATGCAAGTGTTCCAATGGATAGTTTTTTATCTTATTTGATCTCGTATTTTTATGTTTTTTGTATTTTTGGAAGAGAGACATAAAAATGAAGCAAAATTACATATTTAGCTTTATTTTTAAGAAATGTGGGTTATAGAAATCTAATTGAGCTAACCTCTAAAGTGTCAAATTTCAAACTACAGATAAGCAACTTAAATTTCGGTCAAACCACATGTTGGTAAATTGTAATTTTCCGTTATAATTTGTTTAATAGAATTTAATAGTTTAGAATGGACAAAAAAAATATTGTGGAGCAAAATTACATATTTAACTTTATTTTTAACAAATGTGGGTTATAAAAATCTAACTAAGCTAACCCCAAATGAGTAAAGTATTAAATTTCAAACCACAGGTAAGCAACTTAAATTTCAATCAAATCATGTGTGGGTAAATTTTAATTTTCCGTTATAATTTGTTTAATAGAATTTAATATTTTAATGGTTTAGAATGGACAAAAAAAAAAAAAAAAAAAATCGTGGATTACTGCAATTAATGGCACATAGGTTTATGGACTTCAATATTCTGCTTCGTGCCATTCAACCAATGCACGTTAATGTTTTAGTCCTTCAATATTTCAACTTCTATTTTCACTCAAAAAGATAAAGCAAGCAAAATAAAAATTAAACAACTAAATTATTATTTTTTTTTTTAAAGGAAAATTTTTAAGCCAAGAATATATATGTGCTCTCTCTCTCTCTCTCTCTCACATATCATTTGGTCCTGGTTTATATAAGTTGACAGAAATTATGCTTAACAATATAACTACGGGAAAAAGACTAAATTCTATCATTTCCATGCTGAAGGAGTGCAAACTTTCTATTTCCAGCTTTTTTGCCTGTTCAATCGAACAACTTGTTCTTTTAGGCCACTTTGGCCCCTATTAACCAGAACACGAGAACTAATCCTGTCAGCAAGTATTCCTATATGACAGGTTAGGATGTTAAGAAATTCTAAGAACCCATGTCTTCTTAGCAGTTTTACATCCCAAAACTGTTTCACCATCTTAAGAAACATTACTGGCGACATAATTATGCTAATTTAAATAAGCCAGTATCTTTATTTTTCACTGGAACACTTGCATTGGTAAAATATTAACATTCTTTTTTTTTTTTTTCCTTTTTTTTCCTTTTTTTTACTTATTTTCATTGCAATTGGGAACAACAATTTCTTTCTTATGTCAAGAATAACACTATTCTACCGCATGAAACATGTGACTATTTCGTACAGTATAATTTACACTTACAACCCAAACTTCTTTGGCCTCAAATAGGTAGAAGAGCCCTGCCGCAGACCTGGCATCGAGACTTGTTGCTGCTCCTTTTGCCTCTTTTCCCGCTCCTTCTCCTTGCTATCTCTCTCAGCTTCTGCTTGCACCTTCCTCAAATTCTCCATTTCCTCCTCCATGGCTGTTTTTTCTTCCTTCTGCCTCTTTTTATGCTCTAACATCGATGTATCTGACTCCTTGACCGAAAAGAACATCGGTCCCAGCTCAGCCAGCCACTGGGGTTCAACTGCTGTAGCACATTGCATATACTCCTTGGTTGTCAAAATCAACTCATGGTAGACCACATACTCTGGAGTGCAACCCATACCATAGAGAGCACTGCTCGGATGTAAATGGCAAGGCATCCCATTCCTGCAATTGACATACTCCCCCACACCCTTTAATCTTGCTGCGTTATGGAAATATGCAGAACAGATGGCTTTCCTCACGATGTCTGAATCAGGCCAACAAGATGTCAAAGGGATTTTTAGTGTCTTGAGAATATCCAGCAACTGGGACCTCACTTCTCTAGCCTTCCGTAACCCTTTAACATGCAAAAAGTTGTCGTTACACCAGTCTCCACGATACTGGTGTTGTTTCCATTGATTGTAAACATTATAAAGCGTTAAGTGGTCAGATTCTGGCACAAAGAATCTTTCACGTGCAGCATCACTTTCCTCTGCCCTATCTTTAGGCCGGAAGAATACTGATGGTACTGAAAGCATTGAAACAATTGTCAATACCTCATCCAAGCATCCTAGCTGTTCACCCATCAACAGCATCTTGGCAAGTGGGGGGTCCAATGGAAACTCCACCATTTTCCAGCCAAGACCAGTTAAGCTCCCAACATTGTTAAGAGCACCTAAGACCCACAACTGGTACATAGAATTAAGAATATTATCCTGTGGAGGTGGGTCCATGAAATCAAAATCCAGCAAGTTCTCAACATTAAGAGATTTGAGCAACAAAACCACATTGCCAAGGTTGGTCCTTTGGATCTCAGGCACAGGACTAGGCAACATTTCATTTAGGTATGCACTCTCTGTATATAGCCGATAACATGTCCCAGGCCCAGTTCTACCAGCACGTCCGGCACGTTGGTCAGCAGCAGCACGGCTGACAGGGAATACTTGGAGAGCATCCATACCCATCCTAGGGTTGTACACTTTCATCTTACCATAGCCTGTGTCAATGACATAAAAAATTCCATCTACGGTTAAAGATGTCTCAGCAATGTTAGTTGCCACAATGCATTTCCGGGCCCCTTCTTCAGCTTTCTGGAATATCTTTGCTTGCAAGTCAGCAGGCAGCTGTGAATATATGGGGAGTATCATGAGTTTAGGAACCGCTTTCTTTGCAGAGGACATGAGCTGTTCCACACGCTCTGCAAGGGCATGACAGGCTGCCTCAATCTCATCTTGGCCAGTCATGAAAATGAGAATGTCACCTGGAGGGCTTGTGATGTGGATGGTCATGGCCTGCTTCACTGCACCTTCAACATAATCTTCGCATGGAGTTTTACTGTACAGGGTATTAACAGGAAATGTCCTACCAGGGATGTGGAAAATTGGTACACTGCAACAAATATGGAAATTAGTAATGTTGAACAAGTAGACAGAGAATACAATGACATAGATGAGTTTTCATGTTATTGACAAGGTTACCTTCCAAAGAAATTTGAAAATTTTTGTGCATTCAAAGTTGCAGATGTCACTATAAGCTTAAAATCACGACGTTGAGCAACCACTTTTTTCAATATCCCAAACAGCACATCTGTGTTTAGTGACCTCTCATGGGCTTCATCCATCACAATGACACTGCAACAGTTATAACCTTGACATTAGATAATTATGTTATGATTGTAAATGAACAGATACATGTAAAGATGAACAATAAAAAATAGTAAAATACAACTTCCCATACCGATATTTTTCAAGATCAGAATCTTTGAGTGTTTCACGCAAGAGTACTCCATCCGTCATGTACTGTAAAATTGGAATAACACATTTATCTCTATTCACATAAAACTTATGCCCTTTTAAAAAATATTAAATGAAAAAAAGAAAAGAAGAATAAGAATAAGAAGTAGAAGTAGAAGCAGAAGAGTTATTTCAAGTTTCAACAAACCATCAGGAATAATAAGAGGTTACTTATTTTAAAAAGGTCATCAATAATAAACGGCCCAAATGAGAAGTGTATAAGGAAATTCAACAAGTTCCCTCTCAGAGAAAACAAAGGATCTCACCTTAATTATGGTGTTTGGCCCAGTCACATCCTCAAAACGAATGGCATAACCAATTTTGTCACCAAGTTCAGTCTCCATCTCTTCGCTAACTCTTTTTGCAACACTCATAGCTGCAACACGCCTTGGTTGGGTGCATCCCACTATACCATTTGTGGTGTAGCCATCTTCATGCAGATACTATCAACAAAATCCACATCAGATTCCGGTTGACAAGGTGTGTGTGTTTGTGTGTGTGTATAAATCTTATAAAGCTAACCTGTGTCAGTTGAGTCGTCTTTCCCGAACCAGTCTCTCCAACGACAATCACCACCTGATTTTCACGTATTACCTATCCAATAAACATTCAAACAGAATCAGGACACATGACAAGGTTTAATATATTTTTCAAGGGCATAGCCAAATGTAAACCAAAGAAAATTCAAGGACTGAAATGCTCTTCATAAATTGAATTTTGAGCAAAGGATGGCACAAAATTAATTAAGAAAGAAGCATATTTTTCTTTTTCTTTTCTGATTGTTGATTTATACAAACCCAGTGGGTTTTGAATATAGAACCTCATCATCCATCCATTCCTGTGGGAGGAGGAGGTGTAATAAGACGTGCAGACTGCAGCATCGGCATCAGACCAGCACTACAGACATATGACTTGACATCAAGCATGTCAATCTGAAATTCCTTTACGCCATATATTTCACCTCCCAATTTGTGCTAATTGACCATTTAAGCCTTAGGGAATAAGATTATATACCAATCATTTTGCAATCACCAAATCCTAGTTTTTATTTTGTTTTATTATAATTCAGTAGTTACAATGGAGGAGAGGGGATTTGAACCCTGGACATCTCATTGAAAACATCAAAAGGTGTCAAATGAGCTACAAGGCTCTTGGCACCAAATCCTAGATTTTGAAAAACAGAAGCTCATTCTCCAATTTCAAAAACAGATGTTGCTATCTAACTTCAATTATGAGAAAGCAAGCAGATATCGGTCATTAAAAGTAAACAAACACGTATCAAAGGACTAACAGCAAACCTGCAATAAATCATCTCGCACTGAATATATTGGCAGATACTGTCGCTGCTGTGCTAAGGTTTTTGACTTTGCAAAATCACTTACTGCTTCCCCCTTCTTCAAATGCTGTGCAAACTTTGCATCTTCCTTAAAATCAACTTCACCATCTTCACCCACATCAGCAGTATCAGCATCAACCTAGCATTAAGATAAATACATAAGTTTCACCTGTGCTTACTGCTTAGCCAACACACCTAAAAAAAGACAGAAAGGAAGGGAGAGTTGAAAACACACAAATGGTAAAAGTCATATCTTCATTTGCAAGTACAATACCTGTTCTGCTGTTTTTTCAACACCAAGAATATCACCAAGTTTTGAGCCTGCAAGCTCCCAAAAACGTTGACGTGACTTATTCATACTTTGTTTCTCGTGGATTTCTCTAACCAGAGCAGATCCTTTGCGTGAAATTATAGCCATATCTGATGTTGGGTCTTTTATTGGCATTATTGGCTCTGCTTGTTTAGTAAAAACAACTCTCCCATCTAGGAAAGGAGGTTTTGTATCTGTAATAAGAAAAAATAGAGAAATATAAGCTGAAGGAGGCAGACATCATATGTGCATGCACAGCAAGTGACATGTAACCCATCACAATTAGTTGAGATTATAAAGTTTCATTACCATGTACAAGAAGAATAACTCTGCGTTCTTCCTCATCATCAAACTCGGTCTGCACCTCAGTCCCTCTAACAGCTCCAGATCTCAATAGTTGGCGGTCTTCCCACTGAGCATTATCAGCAGTGCGCTGAGACAACTTTTTGGTCTGAGCAAGTGTCATCTTTGTTCCATCTCTTCGCACCTGAATTGGAGATTCCAATTCTTAAAAGGAGTGACAGGAATGTGGATTGCCAGCATAATCTAACTAACTAATCAGTCTGCACTACCATCTTAAAACAGCTCTCAAAATTTTTAAGGAACTCAACATGACATGCATATTTCAGAAAGATAAAACTATAAAAGAGACAAATGCATGCACCTATTAATGTAATAATGGTGTATAATACTTATGCGCCAATGAGAAATGTTTCAAACATATTTCCAAAAAGTCATTTGACAGTTTAACATACCAGTCTTTTGGCCAATTCTGCTTCTTTCTTCTGGAAAGAAGAATCATCTCCAAAATAAAATGACGAGCTGTCTGCATCAAACATTGTATTACCTTCTTCTCTGTCATACCTATAAAATAAAATTTGTATTAGTCAAAATAAATTGACAACTAAGTGGCACTAGTAAAATTTATAAAAAGAAATCCAAGAGGAAGTCTTCCACAACTAAAGTCTAATTCCTTCTTTTTTTGGGATAAGAACTATAGTCTGATTTCTAATGGAGCTTTCTTTTTTTGCTATGACAAATCATAAGAGGAGCCATTTTAAAGGATTGTGAATTTAGGATCAAAATCATCAAATTAGAAGAGTTAGAACCAGTTTGAACAAACCAAATTAAATTCTACCATCTATTACTGCTTGGTTGAAGATTCCAGAAATTGAATAGATGAAGTGCAAATTTAGAAAAAAAAGTCAGCCAAATGATGTTCACAGATTCATGTTGTTTAGCTAATATTCTTTTACGGGGATTAACAACTTCATGTGGTAATCCTTGTGCAGAAAATACATTGAAGTCAAATCTTATCAAAGAAGAATAACTAGCCCATTAATTGAATTACCATGCACGGTCAGAATTGTATTCCATCTCTAGGCGCATACTTTCAGTAATCTCATACTTGTGTTCTTCAGACAAATCAGTTTTATCTGAGTCTCCGCCCTGCACACATGATGTAATTAATGAAAAATCTATTAGATCAACTAAATAGCATGTGAATTAACCAAGAAAGGATCCACAATCATCACCATTATTCAATGTGAAAAAGATGAAACCTATTTTCTAGAAACAAGGTTTAAAATGTAGGACCCCCTTTCCTCAAAATAAAAAGAGAAGGGGAAAAAGATTCTTAACCACAAGTATAATACCTCAAATGCTTCTGAATTTTCCCTAGAAAAAGAAAGTTGATGGGACTTCCCACCATGTCTAGAGTTTGAAGATCTATTGGAGGATCCAGAAGCACGAATTGGAACTGGAGAGGGAGAGACATGGTCCCAGGGAGAAGCAGCAGAAGCTGTATTTATTACAAATTTTGAGTCATTGTTATGCGCCCAAATCAACATAAACAGCAACAGATAGCCAGTTCCATTGGAAATAAAATAAAATAAAATTTGACTTCCAAAGGGAAGATTCCACATCTAACTAAAATACCAGTAGAAGAAGGCGTATGGCCACCCAACCATGGGGAAACTAGTCGTGCATCAGGTGAAGTCCCAATAAACATTGGGGATGGTGAAGGTTGATGACGCCTACTGGTATGAGAGTGACTATCCCGGCGTGGTGTATCTTCCCATTCCCATCTCCCATCATCCCAGTCGGATCTGCCTGCAAGATTTGCACAGTTTAGAAGTCATATGAGCAATATTCTTACTTTTTAAAGATATACAGCAGAATTTCATCAATGAACTAACACTAACAACTAACAACATTCTTTATTTAATTTTTCTTTTTATCTGCAAATGTGTATATCCAGAACTTTTTAGGTCAACAACAAAAAAGCCTTAGTCCCAAATTTTTGGGGGTCGGCAATGGAGATACTCAGATTAGTTGTTAGTTTCTGGAATTTCTGGGACCTCTCCTCCTCCTACATAGTACTATTGCTAGGAAGCATTAGTTGTTAAATTTCTCTCAATTTTGGATCTTTGGATAATGACTAAGCCCTAGTACAGGGGTAGATAAAAGGTGCACAAAATGAAATTTAAAAAACAAGAACAAGAACAAGAACAAATCCTTAGTCCCAAATTTTAAAAAAAAAAAAAAAAAACACCTAAGATTTAAAATTCAAAGACATAAAATAAAATAAAAGGGACAAAGTTCTAATACAAGCTAGTTTGTAGCCAATGGCTACAACTCCCATTAAAAAAAATTAACACAGTTGCATATTTTGAAAATCTAACTGTTGGATTGCATGTTTTTAACACACATCAAATTTCATGCTAATTGTATGTCATTTATTATTCGATCCATAAACTCATTTTTTATGCATAATTTTAGATTACAAAAACTTGAAATTTAAATATTTGATTGATGACATAGGTCACATAGCTATTAATCTTTGATCTTCTACAAATTTTGCAAGCATTGAGGATATAAGAAGAAAATGTAATCTAATAGTGAATTTGTCAAAATTTACATCCAATATTGGGTGGAGTTATAGCCAAACTTTGCCCATAAAAAATCAGTTTACATTCCTCCAAAAAACAATACACCAAACTGCACCACATCCCTCTTCCAGTTTTCTATACTTGGAAGAATGTAAACTTTAAGAAACAAATTTAGACAGAAGTATTACATACCAGGTGTCCTCCTTGAACCTTCATATCTACTTCGCTTTCTTCCATATTCCCCATCATAGTCTTGATCATATCGACCACGTGCTTCTCTTCTATAATAATTGTCTTTACTATCATCACTGTGTCTATGTCTCACCCTTCTGCTTTCACTTCTAGTGTCATCCTTCACATCTCTTCTTTCACTACTTCGGTCATCCCTATCATACCTAGGACTCCTAGACCGAACGCTATGGTAACTTCTTGAGGGTGTATCTGGAACCTTGAATTGGACAAGTCAGCAGAATATCAGTAATATTTCACATCATCAAATGTACTAGGAGCACAAATAATATAACCAAAGTGAACAACTAGGTGAACCTGTTCGATGGTTATAGCATCAAGATGTAATCAGATTAACCAAAGTACAAGCATATCCAGTTTCCACTTGAATATCAATAACTACATCTATTATCTTATTAGATAAACCAAGTGAGCCACTAAAGCAAGTACATTGATAACAGCAGTTCATTTTTTAAAGACCCTTACAAAGAAACACTCGAAATAGCCATATTACTCTTACACCAGGTTAAGAACCATCAAAACCCCCAGCTATTCAAGTAAACAATGCTGTTGAAACCAATGTACATAATTTTTTTTTTTTTTTTTAATTATTTTATATTAATAACTTCATTGAAAGAAGAAGAAAAAATACAGAGGGAAAAAAATCACACAGGCCATGTGCTACAAGCAGCAGGGGAAAAAAAACTAAGTAACTATGAAAGAACAAAAATCGAGCATATCAAATAAAGAAATAAAAGTAAAAACACCTGTAGCATTTGCCCAATCAAACAAAGTTGAAAAAAGAGAAGTTGCAACTCATGAATCGATCTTTCATTCTTGTCAAAGGTACGTGTATTACTTTCCCTCCAAATGACCCACATAAGACAATGAGGGATCATTCTCCAAAGCACCTTTTAGATCTGAGTCTGTTGAATTTGTTTGACCAACATGCCAAAAGTTCCACGACACTACGCGGCATGACCCAATGAACCCCAAATAGTGAATGCTCCATATTCCAAAGTTTGAAACCAATGTACATAATTGACTACATAGAATTGCAAAGACTTCCAAAAGGACAAAAAACAAATACACAAAGGCTTGCAGGATCAAGAGGCAAAGATGATGTTAATTTGAATCATGTAAGAGGTGTATCAATTTTGCTGTGATGCTAAGAAGTTCCAATGATTCTAAGAATAGAATTTGAGACAAATACTTCCATATTTCACAATATGTTCTAAAAGGTTTCTTGAGCTTGCCTAAGTTGCTTTGCTATCACTCCTTTCCAACTTTTAGACAGGCCAATCATTCTTCTTCTTTTTTTTCTTTTTTAACTAGTGCAATCAAAATGATATCCATGTTTTCCCAAAATCAGTCATTAGAATGCTAGGAAAACCAAGTATTCAAGGGTCATGTCCCACATCCAGATGTTGTCCATTAATAATAACAACAGTAAAAACAATAGTAGCAATAGAGCGGCAAAAAGAATAACAAAGAGATAAGATTGACTTACATCTGGATGTTCACTAGAGTGACGAGTACGAGATGTATCATTGACTTGTTCTTCTTGAGTCACAATACTTCCTACAATACAAGGATTGCAGAATTTTTGGCTTACTAAACATAGAAAATGAAAACTAAAAAGAAGAGTACACACTATAGAAAATGAACGAGTGAAATATGTATGCATCAGTGAGGATAAATCAAAAGCACATCAAACACGTTTAAAAGAAAGATGCAATCTTCATACTTATCATGATGCTAGAAACCTTGACATCAGTCACTATCATTTTTGGGAAGGAGGGCAAAGAAGAAATCAACATTCATATTCAAAACTCCAAAGGCAATACAAAGATGGCAAAAAAACTTTTTTGATCCCAATATTTTGGTCCGATTTTCAATTTGGTCATCAAGTTTCACAACTTTCATTTAGTCCTTATATTTTTTAACTTGCTATCATTTTGGTCCCTACTGTCATTTCACGAATGGAAAACACCTATGGGGCAAACAATAGTTAAGTTTATAATATTAGGCATTTTCTGTAAGTGATATGGCGACAGGGACCAAAACGACAAGAAGTTTAAAACTATAATGACCAAAATGAAAGTTGTGAACACTTGATGAACAAATTGAAAATAGAACCAGAAAGGTGTATGTGCCTACAAAGATTAAGGAAGGATTTGATACAAAACCTTGATATTACTTTCCAAAGAAAACTATCAAATGTAAACCAATCATATGATTCTCTTTTGAAGTGAACTTCATCATAAATTTGAAAATACCCAAGCACATACTAATGGGGTGCCACATAGGAGATCTAGATAACCTCAAGAGAATCCTGCTGGACATAAACTACTGCCCAACCTTTAGGAGTCCTTGTTGTTTCTTCTTATCATTTCTACCAGATATCTTATCTTTATTTGAGTAGTCTTATTTATCTAGCTATCTTATCTCTATTTGAATGTTTGAATAGTTGCTGAATAAATCTCCAACTAGGAGATTGTGGTAAGTAAATGTTGATGGCATTAGGCCAGATATTGATGAATTTACTATTGCACTGAGGTGGACGGTGTTCTTTATGAGGATGAGTCTGATGTACGCTCTCAGTTAGTTCTCCTTTATCAAGGGTTGTATAAGGAAACTGAGGTGGGGCTTCCTACTATGGATGGGTTAGCTTTTGCTTGTATTGAAGAGGGTGAGCGGTTATCTTTAGAGAAGGAGTTCACGAAGGAGGAAGTCATCCAGGTATTAAGGGAGATGGAAGGTGATAAAGCCCTTGGTCCTAATGGTTTCACCGTGGCTTTTTTTCATAAATGTTGGAGTGTTGTGGAAAAGGATGTCATGGATTTTTTTGTTTACTTTCATCGGCACTCTGTGTTTGAACAGTCTATGAATGCTTCGTTTCTCACTTTAATTCCTAAGAAGTGTAATGCCGTTAACATTAAGGACTTTTGCCCCATCAGTTTGGTGGGTAGTGTGTACAAGCTGCTATCCAAGGTGTTGGCTAATAAGTTGAGGATGGTTTTGGATAATCTCATCTCTGAGACTCAAAATTCATTTGTTGGCAGAAGGCAAATTCTGGACTCAGTGCTTATTGCAAATGAATGCCTGGATAGCAAGTTGAAGAGCAGAATACCAGGTGTGGTTTGCAAGCTTGATATTGAAAAAGCTTATGACCATGTGAACTGGGAGGCTTTGTTTTACTTGTTAGGCCGGATGGGTTTTGGGTTGAAATGGAGTGAGTGGATTAAGGCTTGTGTTACTTCTATCCATTTTTCAGTCCTTGTAAATGGATCCCCTGAAGGTTTTTTGGAAGCTCTCGTGGGTTGAGACAAGGGGATCCACTATCCCCGCTTTTGTTTCTCTTTATAATGGAGGTTTTAAGTAGACTCTTGAAGAAGACAAAGGAGTGTAATCTTATTCGGGGTTTTCATGTGGGAGCTGTGAACTCTGTTGGTGTGTGTATTTCTCATCTGTTATTTGCTGATGACACTATCTTATTTTGTGATGCCTCTAGGGAACAGTTGCTATCCATAAGGTTGGTGTTGTCTTGTTTTCAGGCTTTTACGGAATTGAAGGTCAATGTTGGGAAAAGTGAGATTGTCCCTGTTGGGGAGGTGAGTAATCTAGATGCACTGGCTAATATTCTTCAATGTAGAGTGGGTAGTTTGCCTATGAAATAGTTGGTGATGCCGTTGGGTACTTCATTTAAGACAACTTCGATTTGGAATCCTATTTTGGAGAAAATGGAGAAGAAACTATCTAGGTGGAAGCGTCTCTATTTATCTAAGGGTGGTAGGCTCATGTTACTTAAGAGTACTCTCTCAAGTCTCCCAACATACTTTTTATCTCTTTTTACTATTCCTAAAGTTGTGGCTGCTAGATTGGAAAGTATTCAGAGGAATTTTCTGTGGGGGTCTTCTAAGGAATATCCTTTGGTGGCTTGGGAAAAGGTGTGTTTACCCATTGAGATGGGTGGTTTGGGGATAAGAAGTGTGGTGTCATTTAATCAAGCTTTATTAGGGAAATGGCTATGGAGATACGATCATGAAGTTACCCATCTCTGGCGGAGAGTTATCTCCACAAAAAATGGTGAGGGTCAAGGGGGGTGGAGTACTAAAGTCTGCAGGAGGACTCATGGATGTGGCCTATGGAGAAGCATTAATGAAGGGTGGGAGAGATTTTCTAAGCACCTATCTTTTGTAGTGGGTGAAGGCACTCGTATCCACTTTTGGCATGATAGGTGGATTGGTGATAATACTCTAAAAGATCTCTATCCTGAGCTCTATGTGTGTTCAGCAGTCAAGGGTGCTTGTATCTCTGAGGTTTTGTGGATTCCAAAAGGGGGTACTGTTAGAGTGTGGAATTTAAGGTTTTATAGAGCTTTTGAAGATTGGGAGTTGGCTGCATCTTATCCTCTACTTCAGCTTATCCAAACTCGTATTCCTCGAGGTGATAGTAGAGATACTCTTTGCTAGCGGCTAAAAGGTGATGGTAAGTTTGACACCCAATCTTACTACCATGCGATTCGGTGTGCTTCGAATTCTTTGTTTCCTTGGAAGGGTGTTTGGAAACCAAAGACTCCTAAGCGCATGGCATTCTTTTTGTGGACTACTACACATGGTCGGATCCTCACCTTGGATAATCTAATGCTTAAGGGTCGCCCTTTGGCTAATTGGTGTTGTATGTGTTGTTGTGATGGGGAGTCGGTAGACCACCTTCTTCTTCATTGTCCTGTTACTCATTCCCTATGGACTTTTATGCTTCAGGCTTTTGGTATTCATTGGGTTATGCCAGGATCAGTGGCGGGTTTGTTATCTTGTTGGCATCAGTGGCTTGGGAAGCATAATTCGAACATTTGGAATTTGATTCCAGGGTGCTTAATGTGAATTGTGTGGTTGGAACGAAATCGTCAATCTTTTGAGGACAATGAGAAAACGTTGGATGAGTTAAAGGTTTTATGCCAACGTAGTCTTTTGGAGTGGTCTCGTTGTTGGGGTTTTACTGATTGTTCTTCTCTCTCTGAGTTTATGTCTTCCCTTAGCTTAGTTTCCTAACTATCCTCTTTTTGTTGTGCTGTTTGTTCTTTTATTTCTTGTTGTTCATCATCATGAACATCTTGTACTTTTCATTATTTAATCATTAATAATAGTTTCTGATTACCTATGAAAAAAAAAAGTTAGTATTCCACCCAAAGGAAGTTTTTTATCAAATTCCATCTATGTTCCTATCAACTTGGTATTAGTGCATGGCCACCAACAAGGATCGTATTGAAAAATTAGAGGCAGAAATGCAAGAGCTGAAAGAAAGTGTGCAGAATATGACAATTGAGTCTCAACCTCTTGGCTCATCCATGCGTGAAATTAAGGAACTATTTTATCAATCTTAGGACAAATCAGCCTCTCATTCACCCCAGAAACCAAAGGAGCATGGGTCTTCATCGCAGAGTGGGGAGATACACTCTCCATTGGCCAGATCCAAAGTTGCGAGACAAGATCATCCTCATCCAACTAAGCTAGATTTTCCTTGATACTAAGGCGATGATCCAACAGTATGGCTTGATCACGCGATGCAATATTTTGACTACCAAGGAACGCCAGAAGATCGTAAAGTCATTTTGGCTACTTTTCATTTGGAAGGGGAAACAAACCAATGGTGGCAATGGATAAAGAATGTGTATTGCGAGGAGAAGATCAAAGTCACCTGAGCAAAATTTAAAAGGGAAAATTTAAAAGGGAGCTGCTGGTCCAATTTGGGCCAACTAAGGTGGAGGATTTTGACAAGGCTTTATCTCAAACATGTCAAAGTGGGACACTTAGGGACCAGTAGGAGTTTGAGAGACTTGCTAATCGGGTTGATGGCCTCAAAAGGCATCGGTGGGAGCATTCATGGGTGGACTGAAGAAAGACATTGCTTCAGAAATTCGGATGTTCTAACCCAAGACACTCACAGAGGCTATTGAGTTCGCTAGAATCAAGCACGAGAGTGTGGATAGACAACGACAACAAAACAAGGCAGACAAGCCACAAATAAACGCAGCAGCCTTGTCAGTACAAAGTGCCAATCCAACCAACACAACTGGACCAACAAGTCAAACAACTAGAACTAGAAGTACCAAAAAAATTCCTTGGGGGGAAATGCAAAGGCAGAGGGAGACGGGCCTATGCATCAGTTGCAATGAGAAGTTCACACTGGGACATCGCTGCGCAACTTCACTAGCCTTTCTCATTAAAGCTTGTCCACTAAGAATTCTTAGAAGACGGTGGCTATAACCAAAAGATAGAAGTTTCAGAGGTATACGACAACCACAAGGATGAAGCTCTGCTAATATCTCTTCATGCAATTGCAGGCTGCTCAGGACCCCAAACCATGTGGGTCAAGGCTAAGATTGGGAGAAGAGAGCAGGTGGTTCTCCTTGACAGTGGTTCAGCTCACAATTTTGTGCACTGGAAACTTGCCTGATCACTTCACTTGGCTGTCACACCTATTACTGAGTTCAGGGTAGGGGTAGTGAACGGAGAAAGCCTAGTCTATCAAGAGATGTATGAGCAAGTTTCCATTACAATCCAAGGATTTACATTTTCCTCTACTCTGCATTCCTTACCACTCAAGGGATCAGATTTGGTGTTGGGTATACAATGGATGGAGTTCTGGGACCAGTGGGGTGTGATTGGAAAAAAAATGACAATAAAGTTTCTATGGAAAGGTACCGCATGTCATTAAAGAATTTGCCCAACCTATAAAAGGCAATGCCTTTAAATAAATGAGTAAGAGACAAACTAGGAAATGGCTTTTCTTTAGCAAAATGGTGAACATATTGGAATCCTTGAATGCAATTAGCTATTTGAAACAATACCAAAAAATAAAATAAAAAGTTACCTGTTGTTTCACGATAACGCCTACTAGTATGATTGCGTGTAACACTATTTGCATTACTTCCTACTTCATCTAATCCAGAGGATTCAGAATTCTCTTCCTCCTCTATAGACGAAATAACAGAAGTAACTTTTTCTCTTGGGGCCTTGAATCCACCTTCAACCTTAGACTCAGCTCGTTTTGCAATCGCAAGGACATCTAGGCCTGTCAGGTCGTAAATTTAAATTATTCACATACTCATAAATAAGAACTGCCATTGCATAGAACATTATTATAGCACAGTTAGAAATTAAGCTCACCTAAAATTGATTTCCTCTCCGGAGCTCTATACACCAGTCTATCCTTCCCAGGAACAATCAATCCTCCGAAGCTCGCCTTCTCAGGCTCCAATGTATCCATTGTCTTGTTCACATCTATAAATCCAACATCATCTCCGCGTTTCTAATCGCAACAAACAATAACACCAACAGATTAAAACACAACGCTCAACCCTAAATGGAAACTAACTACAGACTATAAAGCTATAAATTTGGTGAATCTAATACTAACCTCCATTGTTAATCAGCAAAAAATTCTAACAATCAAACACCAAACAAACAAGTTCCACCTGCATATATTGCAAAACATGAAATCAAACACCGACAGAGTAAAGAAAAAATTATCGACAAAATTTACCAAATGGTATATACTTCAAATTCAGGCTATGATCAATAATTTCACAAACAACTTACTAGCTTCTGATAATTTGAATCGGAAAATTAAATTTTATAGGTATCGAAATTACAGGGAGAGCGGTTTGGCGTACCTGTAAAAGTTTCTTAGGCTTGGTGAGATCGAGGTCCTTCAGTTCGAATGGTTTTTTTTTTTTTTTTTTTTTTCTTCTTCTTCTAGAAGAGTTGAAAAGGAAGAAGAGGAGTTGGTGTTTTAGAAATGGCACTCGACCGACCTAGGAGGACACTTGTTGGCGGCGGAGTGACTGCGATATCATCTGTGAATCAGAGCGATTCGACACGAATTCGGGTATAGTCCGCTTGCCCCGATCTTTGAAATACTCTTCTTCTTTTTTAACTAAATCTGAAATAGTTATTAGATGTTTTTACTTTTTGGATATCATCAAGGGTCGATATGTCCGAGTGGTTAAGGAGACAGACTTGAAATCTGTTGGGCTTCGCCCGCGCAGGTTCGAACCCTGCTGTCGACGACATTCTATTTTTTTTACATTTTGATTTTTCCTCTAAAATTATATATGCTTCCTATTGAAAATTTTAGAACTTTTTGTTTCTTTTTCTTCTTCTTCTTCTATTGAATATGTCTTAATTTTTTCTTTTATAGTATGAGATGTTGCTGAAAATGGTAGTCAATTATTGGTATTTGTGTTTTTTTTTTCATTCTGATTTTTAATCTAAAATTTTATATACTTCCTATTGAAAATTTTATAACTATTTGTTTCTTTTTCTTCTTCTATTGAATATGTCTTACTTTTTTCTTTTATAGTTTGAGATGTTGTTGAAAATGGTAGTCAATTATTGGTATTTGTGTTTTCAGTATACGCTATAGATTATAGTTTACCATTGGGAAAAATCTTCAACTCTTGTTGTTTCTCTCCTTGTTAGGGTCTGTTTGGTTAGAGGAGTGAAAAAGTGGGAGGATATAAAATTAGTGGGACGATGGAAAAATGAGAGGACAAAAAAGATTTAATTTTCTCTCGTGTGTGTTTTGGTTGGAGGGGTAGAAAAGTCAGAGGGTGGAAAACTCTTCTATTTAGTTGAAGAGAAAAGTAAGAAAATAGAAAATGTAGTTTATATAAATTGACTCTTATGCCCATGTTACATAATATGTAAGAAATAATTTATTTGTATGCATTAAATAATATAAAAAATAACACATCAAGAATATAAATTTATATTATTTTTCTTTATTATTATATAGAATATAATCTAATATATA
The DNA here is from genome assembly GCF_932294415.1 of Quercus robur. Lineage (NCBI taxonomy): Eukaryota > Viridiplantae > Streptophyta > Magnoliopsida > Fagales > Fagaceae > Quercus > Quercus robur. Next base: position 50,210,016 of record NC_065536.1, read on the forward strand.
TACCATATTATAATTGTGGGTGCCCGAGGACCGAGGATGAAGCTAAAGGGTTGCGAAATTGGCCCGAGGACCGAGGAGGAAGTTGAAGGGACGTAGTAATGACGCAAAGGTGTAGTAAGCCATGGGCCCAAGGAAAGAAGCCGCCCGAGGAGGGGAAGAAACGAATCACGGTACTCAAAGGCATTTTGAGGGGAAGTCAGGATCAGAAAAGGGTGGAAGACAGTGGGTAGTAGGAAAGCTTTAGGCTTGGTGTAGCCTGTTGCATCCACATTAATTGAAAGGCAACAGCTTTATCAGCCGCATTAATGAAGAAGTGACCTGAACAGTGTAGGCCACGGCTAACCAAATTCCTACCACCACCTTCTTCAAATGTGAAAGGTAACAAGTGTCAGAAAAGAAGGAGAGTAGGGTAGAAATGGATGGTGAAGATGTGATGGAAGAGAGCTATATAATGAAAGGAAAGAGTATTGAAAACTGGATCGAAGGGAAGAGAGAGAAAAAGAGATAGAAAGGGGTGCATTGGAGAAGAAAAGGGAATAGTATCATTTTCTACATGAATCCTGCCTCCTTGGGAGCCTTTGTGTAAAGTGTAATGCTCATTTCTTTTTTAATACAAATCTAATTCTCCCTTATAATTGTCCTCGGACAGAGCTCATTGCTGTTGTTCTTTCCCATCTCTAACAAATTTCATTGGTTTTGGCCAAGTTTGAAGGATACAACCCATTACTCTAAGTGGGCTTGAGCCACAAACTTTTTGGTCCTTACAATAATACTTTTATTTTTAGGAACATATACTATATTTTAAAAATGTGGGCAAAAAAACACTATTCAACTATATTTTAATACATTCTTTACTTGGGCAATAAAATACTATTCAACTAGATTTTAATATATTCTTTACTTGAGCAACAAAACATTATTCAACTAGGTTTTAATACGTTTCTCAAAAAAAAAAACTAACTAACTAACTAAGTTTTAATACATTCTTCACCTGGGCACCAGAACACACTGTTTAACAAATATTTAGATTTTCTTCATCAGGGCAACAAAACACATTATTCAACAAATATTTATACAATCTTCACCTATTTCAAAATATATTTATCAACAAACTATATATATACATTCTTCCACTAAGTAGCCAAAGCAGTCATGTTGAACATCAAATGATATTAATTATATTTATCCATAGCATAGTGCAAGTCAAAATATTACATTATCTTCTACTGTCTTAACCAAAGTACAATGTTATCAAATATTGCTAATTTCATAATATACTATATTTAGTCCATCAAAAGTCAGCAAAATGTTAAGTTGCATTTGTTTAGTATTATGCAACTTTAACTACTACTACACGTCACTTTACACACCACTTCATCTATTAGCCCTGTACCCAAAGTCAATTGACAATTATCCATCCTGTAAGGTTCCATAGCACATATCACCTTTAATAATATTTGTCGGCGTAACTCACTAGTTGGCACACCAAAAAATACTCTCATTTTGGATGAATCTTTAATTAGGAATAGCATAGCATCAAGTTGCATGTCCGACGGTATTCCAACCTAGACGTGGCAAAATGGGTCGAGTCGGGTCAGGTCAATTGGGTTTGCAAGTCACGGGTCCAAATAGGTCATTTTTAAATGGGTCAATCGAATTGCAGGTCGGGTCACCTGTATTTTTCAAACAAGTTTTTTTTTTTTTTTTTCAATTACAAAAACAAATCAATGACAACCTATTTAGAGAGAATGAATAAAATCAATTAAACAAATGAATTTCACTTAATGCCACTTGTTAATATCCTTCTAATTTTGACAGTTTTGAGCATGACAAAAATTATTTATAGTCATAAATTCATGATGGAAAAAGTCTTCAATGTTAATAGTTCACTGTCAAAATACATATAATTACAAGTTTACATCTTCAAAAAGAGATAAATCTTAAAATAAACAAAACAAGTAAGCCAGCAAAGTAGCAAGTTATCGGTCTTCTTAAGTGTACATGTTCCTGCTGCATTTAAAATAATAGTAAAGTTAATTACTTAGAAAGATAAAATAAATTAAAAAATATTTAAAAATAAACATAACATATTAAGTAAAGAAGAATAAGTAAATATTTTATAAGAATTACACCTCAATCTCAATCTACTCAACGTTGGTAGCAAATTCAGCACTGCAAATATTCATACTTGCAAATTGAAGTTCAAGTTGGCCAATTTCATCAGCATTTTCATCTACAATACAATATTTTAATATAACTTATCATGAAAGCAAACCAATAAAGAATTAAAATTGTATAATTATGACTATAAAAAAATTAAATTACCTTCAAATCTATATAGCCAACTTTTACTATAAAACGTAGCTTCCACATTCTCAGGTAAAAGACATGATCGATACGGAGTAAGAATTTCTTTTCTAGTGCTAAAACTTGATTCAGAAGCAACAGTGGTTATCAGAATGCTCATGAGATCTTGTGCCATTAAAGAGAGCTCTAGAAATTGATTGTAATGCTCAATCCACCAAGAGAGAACTTCCAACTTTGAATTTTGCTTTTTGTTAAGTCTACACTCTTCTAAATACAAGTCCAAATGAGATTTTTTTTTTTTTTTTTTGGCACCACGACCGCTTTCATAATGATCAAATTCCTAATCATTAAAAGAAATTGCAATGAAAAATGATACCACACAATATTACAATCTTTATTATTAAGAAAACATAGCACAACATATACCCAACAAAATGCAATTCACTTACATCATCTTCCTTATCTTCATCATCATCAGGATCATCCACAGCACCGCTAGTATGACTAGAACTCCCAACACAAGATGAAACATTTGTAGTGGCCATAGGCTTGGGGCATTCATATTCTGAAAAAAGCTTATACAATGTAGTCTCAATGCTCTCTACCTTCATTTCAGCAATGTGCTCAATTGGCTCTATTTTCTTCAAAATAAAGTCCACATAATCCAACTTATACCTTGGATCAAGAACAATGGCACAAGCTAGTACCACACTATAACAATCCCAATATTTGTCAAATTTACATTTCATTTGTTCTGCCATATTAGATAAATGAATCTTGGCTCTCCATTTCTTCAAGTAAGAGCAATTCAATTTGAGACATTCCTTGAAAGTATAGATTTGCGGTAGGATAATCAGTTCTAGAAAATAGAGTTGTAATGTCATTGAAAGGTTTCAAAAACCGAGTTATCCTTTCAACTCTATTCCATTCATCCTTTGGTGAACAATGCTTGAAATTAGCATCTTCCTCTGCTAAACGGTTCAACACAAAACGATATCTCATAACATTGTTAATCATGTCATATGTTGCATTCCATCTTGTACACACATCTAAACGTAAACCCTTTGTTCTCTTCATACCAACTATCTTGACACATTCATCAAATCTGAACATTCTACTCTCTAATCCTTTAAGATATTTCATAGTTTCTCGAATCTTAATCACCGAGTCACCTATTATTTTCAATCCTTCTTAAACAATAAGATTCAATATATAATATATGAGCACCACAACGCACATGGAAAAAGATACCATCACATAACAATAAACCCCTCTCATTAAGCTTTTTCTTTATGAAATCTTGACAATTATCATTATTAGATGCATTATCTAAAGTAATGGAAAATATTTTCTTCTCAATACCCCATTCTTCCAAGAAACTTAAAATTTTCTCCGATAAAAGAGTTCCCATGTGTGGAGATGGCATATGACAAAAATTCAAGATGATGTTTTTCGTAAGACAAATATATCCCTCACTTATAACAGAGGTCCATAAATCCAAAGTCAAACATATTCTACCAGGAATTGATTTCATCTTATTTTTAACATCATCCTTCTCTTTCTTATAAAGTTTTAGAACATCAGCTTTTGAAGTATTCCTAGAAATATGTTTAATATCTGAATTTAGATAGCCGAAAACTTTTCTAATGCCCTCATACTCAGCAAAGCTAAATGATAAATTATGTTTAATAATAGCCTCCGTTAACACTCACAAAACTCTTCTTGAGTTATCTTGTTTTGTAACACCCTACCCTCTTCTTCACCATCTTGTTTTACTTCATTTCGTTTTAAGCATTTGAGAAAATGGCAATGCAAGTTTGATGTTCCATGATGACTATCCGCCAAAAAAAAATTTCCCACCCCATTGACATGTAGCCTTACTTAACCCTTCTTCATTAATAGGCAATTTCACAAATTCAATCCAAACTGTAGAAGTGTGTTGTTTTTCCTTTTCCCTTCCCCCCCCCCCCCTAAAATTCTTTTTGGTTTCTTAAACTTTGATTTTGAATCAACTCTTAAAGATGGTGAAGGATTAGTAGAAGTATCCATAATTACAGCATCATCATCACTTTCAAAATTTACAGCCGGAGCAGTCACTGTACTCTAATTATCAAAGCAAAATATATAATAAAAATTAAAATTCTAGTCTATTTAAAACATCTAAAGAAGTTGTGAACATAAGACATTCATCCAAATGACAATGAGTCAATGACATTTTCAATTTTTTCAACAATCAAACACACAAACAATTAAATATAATGTTAGCAGAGGTAGAGTAGTATGCTATATTATTATTGCTAAATCATAAATTCATAATATTAAAAAATCAATCTAAAAACTAAAAACATTTAGGGATTTAAGAGAATGATGAAAAGGATTTAACTTACTTTCACCATAGTTGATGATTTGTGGTTGTGCTCCTCTTAAATGGGTGAGCAGGTGGCAAGATCTAGGCTGTGTGGAATGTGTGAAGAAGGGCAGAGGCCAGAGGCGCAAGAGAAAGAGTAGAGGAACTGAACTGAGGAAGCTTTGGGGCCTTTTGTGGTTTGGTTTGTCACGTTTCAACTTTCAGATTTGTGTATTGTGCCTTTGGCTTTGGACAATGGACTACAACTAGTATTGAATGAGATTTTTTTTTTTTTTTAATGGTTATCTTAACAGCCTTGTGTAACGTGTTGCCTTGTCTCATGTCAAGCACTGAATCTTAGCTCTTATTAGTTGTGATGAAACTCAAATAGTCATTCTCTCATGTCATGTCTTGAAAACAATTTTAATTGTTTATAACTTTATATCTATAATATATTGATTTTAGTTTTGGTATTTTGTGCTTTATGCACCTAGTATCAGGGCGTCATTTAAGTATTTTTTTTAGCGAAATTTTTTTAACAAGTAAGGTCACGGCTTATCCGGGTCGAGTCGGGTCAGGTTGACCCGCAAAAAATCAGGCCGGGTCATGGGTCAACTGGTTTTTGCTTCAGGTCAAAAAAATTGAGTTCGGGTCAGGTATTTTTTGGGTCAGGTCAGAAAATTCTGACCCGTATTGCCATGTCTATTCCTAACTTCACCAATTCAAAAAATACTTCTTCCTCAAAGTAACAATGTGGACGTCCTCTCCATGATAGTAAGTCCCTCCTTAACAATCTTATTTCCTTGCCTTATACTTGCTATCATATTATCAATTCCGGATTAAAAAATGTCCATTTGTTTTTCAAGCATTTCAACCATTTGAACTGGTTTTTTCATCTTTTTGGATGACGTCTCACATGAGTAGGAATGAGAGTCCATTAGAAATGAGTAGCAATGAGAGTCCATTAGAAAATATGATTCAACATTTGGCATACTAAACTCATTAAAGTCATCGACATTTTCTTCCAAATATACGCTATCCTCTTTTTCCTATTCCCATGGATGAGCTTTTTTCCTTTGAACCTTTACCATTTGCCATATCCTTGGAAAACAAATCAAATAGCTTCTCATAATGTTGAATTTGAATTTTTTTCTCTCTCTCCATTTTTTAGCAATTGGGTTTGTCTATAGGAATATAATACACACTTATTAATATTATTATTATTACAACAAAGTACCAATAAAATGTACTAACTTGTTCTAAAAAATCATTTCATGATATCAAAACAAATATAACTAACCTCTATTAAAGGTTTTCACACTTCAGCTTCAGCCTCAAAAAGTCCAGTAATTGGATTCCATGCAAATCCACTCAAGTTCATGAAAAGGTCATGACATGATAGAAAGTATCTTTCAAAGTTTTGATGCAATTCTTGATGTTACTTTTCTCAATTGCATAACCAAATATTGCATTACACTTTTTACACATATTAGAGTAAGCATGAGAATTCCATGTTTGATTGAGTATATTTCCATTGTTTTGTTCCTCCAACATGACATTAAGTAAAAAGTCATCTATGTCATTAGTTCATCTCATGCTATTCGCTTTAGGCTCACTATCAGTTGTTATCTTTTTCAATGTCTTAAATATCTTTAAAGACTGCATGTCAAACATATTATTCTTTACAATATTATTACAAAGATTACATGCAACTACTGCAAACAAACCAATAAGACAAAATAAGACATAGAATAATATTACAACAAATAAACTAGTAATTGAATTTTCTTCTAAAAAAAAGTCTAATTATTGAATAAAACATTAATAGGGCTACGATAATAGTTGTACAAAAGTAACAAAGTCAAATGTTCCGCGACAGTGCATACAAAACAACTATTACATTGAAAAAAATTTACAAAAGCAAGTCAAATCCATAACACAATGACTAAAATTATTGATCATGCAATACATAATCATTCCACATTCTAGTTGTTATACTAGTTCGTAATATTGTTTCTTTTCTAGCATCTACGTCACTATCATTTGTACTATTTCTAGCTTCATTATGTATGTCACCATTCGAGATCTTTTGATCAATTTCTACAATCAACATTTCATCCGAATCCACTCCCATGAGATATTTGTGCAATATACAACAAGCCAAGATAATCTCAATAACCATATCAACGGGAAAAAAAGTTCTGTCATTCCAGATATATTAGAAAATCGTTTCTTTAACACACCAAATGTCCTTTCAATGACATTGTGCAAGGAGGAATGTCAATGACTAAATATTTTCTTAACATTTTCTAGGCCACATGCTAAATACTCTTTTAAATAATAACCTACACCCCTGTATGGCGTGATAAGTCCACTTCTCAGCATAAATCTCACGTCTACTAGATAATATTTGCCTATTAAGAAAATAAGTTATATAACTTAACATTGTATTTATAACTTAACATTCCCTTTGGGGATTATAAGTTTTTCTTCCCTACTTAAAGCGTTTTTAATTATCCTCGAGTTAGAGGTAGTCCCTTCCCATCCAGGTAAAATGTATGTAATCTCATGTCAAAATCACATGTTGTCAATATATTTTGAGTTGTGTACTATTTCCTCCCTTGATATCTAGACACATCTTTTGATAACACTTTTACACGAATATGTGTCTCGTCAACTGTCCCTACACAATCTTAGAATCAAAATAATCTATTAAATCAATAATTCTTTACTCATATTAGAAAAAATTTCCATGTAGTTGCTTGAAAATATGTTTGCCTTAAAGTATGGATAAAATCTATGACTTTTTCATATTTGTGGGGGAACCTATACCCCATTCAGTTGTAGAAGAAATTTTGATTTTCCAAGTAGATGACTGCACTCAACACATTGTGAAAATGACGGCTTATAGTTTCACTAGAATGACGGAAGAAAAAAGAAATTGTACGAATTCTCTCATTATTTGATAAAACGTAAACAAACTCGGCCACTTGCTCTTCAACAGAAGAATCCTTAATGTCTTGAAGATGACCAGTTTCTCAAAGAATTTCACATAACTTAGCAAAGGCATAAGGCCCCATTCGAATTATGTCTCGACATTTCTCACTACGTCTCGACATTTCTCACTACATCTAAGTTGACTCATTAGTTCTTGCTAAATATTTTATTTCCCCACTACTTTGGATATCCTATCCACATAACGTGGATTACAGTATATGTTTGTCATCCATATTGCATGCACCACATGTACAAGAAGTTGCAAAACTACTACATCTTGTCTTCTTTGCCAATCAATCAAAAATTGCAAACTAAATTAGTTCAATTCATAAATATTCCTTAATTGATCTTGACAATTTTCCTCTTAACTCTTACTTATATCTTCTGGTGGACTACTATCCCAATTAGTTGGATTATCCATCTACCAAAGACCCATCACAAGTAAGGAATAATCAACACATTTGTCATAATAATTACAAATCAAAGCACCTTACCTTTGTATCTTAGTTCCTATCATCCCAAACATAACTAGCAAAGAGACTATAAAAAGACTACTACACATTACTAGTCACATAAAATAAACTATTTATAAATAATAATACAAATGAAAATTATTATGTACATCTATTTATAGAAAGCTTATTGAAATAAGTCTACATATAATATGAAACATAATCAAAGACATGAATCTTAATCAACATGTGCTGCTCTTGCCACTAACACTTGAACTAACAAATCAAAACTTTGCACCAACATATTCTAACAAGCAAAACTAATATTAGATAATAAAAACCAACCACATCAAAGCAGATGAACCTCAAAAAATCCATATGGTCTCTTTCACTCATAAAACACAATCACGAATAAATCAAAATCTTACACCAACAGATTCTAACAATCACAACTAATCCCAGATAATAAAAATCAATCTCATCAAAGCACATGAACCTTAAACAATCCACATAATCCCAGATGGGGTTTGCAAAAAACAAGAAATAAAAATAAAATTACCAAAGGGTCTAAGTATTAAAAAAAATTAAATAAATTAGAAATAAAAAACACAGATAATCTGAGTAAACAAAAATTGAGTAAAATGAACACAAAGAAAACATACAAATGGCGTGCAACTTGATTCTAAGTCTTCTATCTACGTTTTCAATGGAAAATAAAAAGAGCATAGAATTTAGATAAAAAAAAGGAAAAAGAATAAAAAATATGGAAAAAAAAAACTGAAGAAAGAGGGAAAAAAAAGATTTAACATTAAAAACAAAGAGAGCGACAACAAGAAAGGGGGGAAAAAGGGCCAGAGTCATACCTAAGATTCTCAGCTGTAGAAGGAAAAAAAAAAAAAAAAAACAACAACAACAACAACAACAAACAAACAAAGAAGATTAACAATTGAAAGAGAGAGTGGTGTTAAGGATGAGGAAAAAAAAGAGAAGGTCATACTCGATTCTTATCTAGAAAAGAAAACAAATAGCAAAGAAGATAATAAAAGTGAGAATGACGACGAGGAGAAGGGAAAAAGAAAAGAGAAGGTCATACCTGATTCTTGGATGGAGAAGAAAAAAAAAGGCAAATAATAGATTAACAAAAGAGATAATGACGACAATAAGGAGGGAAAAAAGGGTCAATGATACATGATTCTTGGCTGGAGAAGAAAACAAAAAAACAAAAAACAAAGAAGATTAATACAATAGAGTGACAAGAAGAAGGGAAAAAAAGAGAAGATAAGCTAAGTCATTATTATTGTTGAGCTATGAAGAGGCTGGAGTGAAGAGAAGAAGATTGATGAGAACTCTATGGGAAAATGGGAATTAGATAGAGGTAGGTGAGAGCAAAAAAACTGGAGGTAATTTTGTCTTTCATCAACAACAGGCGTTTTTCATGCATGTTTTCTCTCTATTTCGGGAGGCTAATTTTTTGTAAGCTCAAGTGGAAAATGCTTAGGCCCCACCCAAAAATTTTCTATCCTTCCTCCTTATTAAACAGCACCCACTCCTTTTTTTCTCTCCTTTATTTTCCATCCACTGTATTCCATTTCAACCAAACAGACCCTACAAAGATGACATAAAACCTAACTTTAGGGGCAGGTGTAATTCCAGTCCAAGTGGTAAAACAATAAACTACACACTATACATTATTTAGACCTCACTATTATTTGGTCATAAAAAAAATCCTAAAATCATAGTTGTCACTATCTTTTGAAGGTTTAATCCTTTGCTACACAGCTCCATTTTACGTTATTTTTGTCTCTTTATAAATTTTATGCGACATACAACAACTTAGAATCAAGAATTACTCAAAAAGATTGAAATTTAAATGAGAAAATCATGTTATAAGTTGTGTTTCATATATACAAACCGAATGGAAAACTTGTAGTATCTCTCTTTATATCCATCCAATCCACACGTCATTTACTCCTACAGAACCTTTGAGATAAGGTAAGTCAATTGGTAGGTGGGGACATCAACAACTCATCAAAGAGTCACTAGGAATGAGGAACCCAAATGTGCTATATATGATCATGCTAATACTTCTAGCCCCCCTTCCAAAGGCCATCTATGATTTTGAAAGTCATGAAAAATAGCCTATGGCTATGATACCTATGGAGGAAAAGCATATAGTATGGTTAAGCATCAATCTCATATAGTTTAGACACCTTAGTTTTTCATTGAGATGTCAAGTGTTGATGACACTTGTTTATGTGGCTATCACAAATATATATATATATATATATATATATATATATTATGCCTATCAAAATTCTTATTTAAAAAAAAAAAAAAAATATATATATATATATATATGGACCAAGCTCGTGTACTTTTTCTAAGGGAAAATTTGGGACATGTGGATTGGAGAGTAAAAGAGAGTTTTTCTCATCTATCTTGGGTTTAATGGAGAAGCTTTGAAAATGGGCTTGGGGTATTTGCAACACCCGTCAATCTATGAATAGCTCATTGTGCATAAAAGCTAAACACACATAAAACCCCTTTACTTTTATTGGATATATTTCATTCTCAGTAACCTCAAAATCACCATAGATGGAATACTTATCACCATTTAATGTTATTTTTCACAATTCCACCGATTTAGCAAGTCTTTGGGGTCATGTTTCCCTTAAAGTCGTTAACCAAATAGGATTAAGCCAATTGAATTGGCCCAAACAACATAGAACCAAATCAACCCAACTTCTTCCATCAAATAAACCCATCATCATTAAATGATGATTTTCCCTTAAAGGAAGATACCATATGGGATTAAGACAACCAAATTGCCTCAAACGGCATAAAGCTAGAACAACCCACCTTTTTATGAAATCCATTGTTCAAGGCTCTAACTTAGCCAAATACTCATCGATCGAATGAGTCGTTCTCTTGTGTGTAAGTGTGTGTGTGTGTGTTGTGTGTGTGTGGGGGGGGGGGGGGGGGGAGGGGATCTTTGCAGTATCTCTAAATTGCTACAAAAACCCTAAAAAAACTCAAAAAATAAACATCATCACCTATCTCACAAATATCACCAACTCTTCACGAGTTTCCTTACAAAAGTTTGTGTTCAATACATTCAACAGATACCATGATAAATTTTCTATGTGTTTGAAAGTACAAACAAAAAGTTCATTTCTCCCTCACCACATCATTCCAAGTTTATCCACTATTATGATTCAAAATTATATATCGTTGTACTTATCTCAAAATTTCATTTCCTTCTCTTTTGTAGGTTTGCTAGCTCAAGCATCATTTTGAGATGCACCACTAGCCTTCTTCACTTTTTGTGTTGATGCGAGTAGCATCGCTCAAACCTAACTTAAGACATGTTTCAAGCAATTGATGAACTCTCATTATTTAGGGTTTTGGTGAAATGATTATGGAAGCTTGTTTGATAAAGAAGGATCTAGAGATAGAAAAATAGAGTTTTTTTCCAACCTCTATTTGTGATCCATGCAAAAAGTAGGGTTGCACAAAAACAAACTGATTTCTCTATGCAAGACTTTCTCTCTCACAAATTCTTTGAAAGCCTTTTTTATTTTTATTTTTCTTGATTTTATAAAGAAAAATAATGTAGGAAATTTAAATTTTCCTCTTGTAGGGTCACGTTTTTCAAGTCAGGCCCAAGATGCATGGGACCTTAGACCAGTGAGCCCGGTACAATGAATTTGTAGAGAGTAGGCCAAAGAGCTAGGCTCTGATGTATGGACAACGGTTAACACCGTGTTCTTCACGATCAAGTTGAGATGGATTGAATTTACCAGAGATGATTGGTCCTCGGCAAAGTCCGGGAAGCTTTTTTTGGTGCCTCTAGTGTGTTGGGGGGATGGTTCCCCGCCCCTTCTGTTTCCCTCCACTCCCTTTTATAGTAGTTTCCTTCCTCATGGATAGAGCTCCTAGGGTAGGTACTTGTCCCATCAGCCATTCCCTTCAGTTGTTGGGAGTGGTTGTAAAGGCAGAAAAGCATGGCCATGTCAGGCACAAGGCACTGAACGTAATGATGGCACAGCACCTTTCCCTTAGATATTTCCCTTTCTCCCTCCGTTGTCCTTTTTTGTTGTCCCTTTTCCGCTTTTAGTACTTGTCCTATTCTGTGGAATGGTCTAGAGTGTCATTGCCAGTAGCAGGTTGCCTCCTTTATCCTCAGCTACATCCATGCCGAGGAGGATTCTCCCCCATGGCCAAGGAGGGGTTTTTTTTTGGGTCGGGCCCTTGGGCCAGTGTAGACATTGACATGGGCCTCCTAGTCTTTTACCTCCCACACCTCTCATTCATCTTTCTCAAAGCATTTGAACTCATGTTTATCTTCTATGGTCATTTGGATAAGAGTTTGAATTGAAAAATAAAGCCAAAATTAAAAATCTTAAGATTCTGAATTAAAATGTCATTTGACATTTGGGTTCTTCAGCACTTTGACTAAAATCCTAGTTTTTCTAAATTTTTGAATACTACTCTGTGATTTTAACTTGATTTTCTAATCAATTTAAGGATGAGTACTAATTCCAAACCCTTTTGAAGCTACTTTAAGAATAGATTACTTCTAGAGGTAATAAGAGTTTTTAAAGTTCAAACTCATCATTTTTTATGGACAATTAATTAAGTATTCAAAAACCATGATTATCTAGATGATTTACCTCATGCATTGAGAGAGAGAGAGAGAGAGAGTTGGGGAAGGACAAGTAAAAGATAATGATATTTGGAGAGAGAGAAACTAATATTTGAATAGAATAGTGATAGAGTATTGAGATTGATGTTGTTTATAAATAATAAATTAGTTAAACCTGACAAAAGCGGGGTTCTTAAACTTACTTTGACTAGAAATGCATTTAAGCTAATGTGAATGATCTTAAAATTTTTTACCTGGGTCCACCTATTTTCTTCCATTTGGAAATAGATGAAATGGGAAAATGCTCTTAGTATATGTGCATATTCACATTAATGCAACATTGATAAAAATTACAATTAATACTTATTTACATTTTATTTAATTAATTATAAAGTCATCATAGTTTATTGGGATTTTTTTAATATCATTAGCATGTAATGAATTGTGTGCATCTATCTTTTTTTTTTGAGAATACTAAATATTTTTAACGCACACACTGAGAGAGGGGAGAAGATTTTTAAAGAAATTTACAGCAGTGTATATCCAAAATGACCTAATATTAATTTGTGTATATATATGTAGTCATCATAGTTTATTATATTATGAAGTCTCATAGTCTATTGGGATTTTTAAAATATCATTAGCACATAATTAACTGTGTATCCATCCTAATATTAATTTGTTGATATAACGTTTTATGGGTACAATGAAAACTAATAAAATATTGATTCTTATATAATAGGGTTATAAGAGTTTTTGGGAGAAAATGGGCTTTTGCCCTTTCTTTTTAAAATATCCAGCAAAAATGCCCCATGTTTGAAACTAATTAAAGAAATGCTCCTGTTTTGAAACTCGATTTTCTAAGTGTATAACTCAATTTTTGGAACATCGAGTTATAGCGAACGTGGATTTAGAATTTTTTTTTTTTTTTGGAACTCGAGTTTCATGTAAAGTACTGGAGTTCATGGAACTCGAGTTCCACTTGAATTTTTTCAAGGAACTCAAGTACTTCACATGAAACTCGAGTTCCAAAATTTTTTATTTTTTATTATTTTTCAGTTCACTATAACTCGATTGTCCAAAAATTGAGTTTTAAATTGAAACTCGATTTTTAGAAAATCGAGTTTCAAAACAGGAGTATTTTCCTAAATAGTTTCAGATATGGGGCATTTTGCTGGATATTTTTTTTTTAAAAAAAGGGCAAAAGCCCATTTTCACCAGAGTTTTTGACATCAAATTATCAGTTATTTTCTTTCATCTTTCTTCTTAAGCAAACAAAGAAAATATATATTTATTTTCTATTATTTCACTTTTTCATCTTTTCTAACCAAACACACATAAAAGGAAAATATAAATATATTATTTCCTTCCACTTATCAATTATCCCTCTATTTTTCATCATTCCTACCAAACATACTCTAAATGTCCAACATTGTGAGGGCAACATGATTAATGAAATACTTCCATGAGAGAAAAATTTACTCTTTAATTGATGAAAATAAAATTTATAAGGGTTATTTTCTATTCACAAATTTAATTGAATGTAGTTTCACAATATGGTTTCCAGGGACAGAAAACCACAGTTACTTGCTACTGGGGCCTATAAGCCCATGCGTACTACTGAACGGGCTGGCGCGCCCCCCCCCCCCCCCCCCCCCCCCCCCCCAAAAATCAATTTTAAAGTTCACTAAATTGGGCTCTCCACCACTTTAAAAGGCCCACTCTTCTTGGAATCTAGTTGTTTTACCTTCGCATAATTTCTTCTCCCTTGAGGACTGCCTATTTTTGATTATTGTTGGCAAGACTATTTGTAAGTCTCTGCTTTGTTCCTGTCCTCTGTTTTGTGTACCAATGACTGTTATGAGGTTATCTCTTATACTTTGACATTAGTATTTTTTTTTATAAATAAAATAAAGCCCAAAACTTGACTAGATCGAAGTAAACAGGACAGCACTTTTGACATGATCGAGTTTGAAAGTACATTTTACAACATGTAATTGCAATTAAAAAAAAAGAAATATGAGGAGAATATGAAAAACATTATTATTACAAGTCCATATTCTTGAGGAATATGGATAAATTTTAAATTACAAAATATAGCTACTTAATTGCCACAAAAAAAGAAAAACAAATGTATAATCAAATGGTGGTCCGAACAGCTGATCCACTTGCAAAAAGAATTCCTGGGCCTTGGTCCACAAAACGTAGGCTTTTCAAGTCTCTGTACCGTGGCCTAAACAAAATTCTGATTTCCAAAAATCACCAAGGGACAAAAGAATTGCCCAGAAGAAAATCTCAGTACAAAATGACCAAGATTCTTGCATAAGGTCATGATATCACTTTCTCACGTTCCAATCCTATCAATATTTTCCGAGACAGTTTTCATTCTAGGCCGAATCTCAGGGTCTGCCTCTGTGCAAGCAAGGGCCACATGAAACACTGCCAAAACTTCTTTCTTGGCGTGTACTTCTTGCAGCAACATAGGGTCTACCATATCTGACAATGGTTTTTCTTCTTCAAATCCCTTCCTAATCCACCTCACTAGGTCCGGAATTTCGATGGAGGTTGAAGTGGTTGGAGAAAGCTCTGGTGATTTCCCAGTAAGCATTTCAAGTAACACAACTCCAAAAGAATAGACATCCCATTTTTGTGTAGGTCTACTACCAGTTACTCGAGCCTCAGGGGCTTTGTAATTGTTTGTTTTCTCAGTTTGGACTGACTTTAGGTAAGGTAGAGCTCCACCAATGAAGCCACCAGAGGAAGATGGGTTATTGCCTGTAATGCTAATGAGTCTGTTAAGGCCAAAATCAGAAATGTGAGCTTGGTATTCATTGTCAATGAGGATGTTTGATGGTTTAATGTCACCATGGACAAATTTTCTTGGGCTGCATTCGTGGAGGTAGGCCAAGCCCCTGGCTGCGCCCTTAGCAATTTTCAACCTGGTGGACCATGAGAGGCTTGAAGATGACTGACCACTTCTCCCTGTAAGAATACATGTACTTTTATTTAGTACTATTTAGAGTTAACTGTATCAAACTGAAGTTACAGAGCCCAAACGCATTGCAGGTAAATTGTCAATAGTCAATAATTTTTGTTTTCTTTTTCTACAGGAGTTTGGTAAGGTTTACGAGCTATGTGGGTCAAGCAAGTGAGACATGAGATGACTTTAGAACAGAGAAACAGCAGGAAGAGACCATAAGGTCCCACCTCGTCAACGGAGTTACTGTATTTTTTACGTAAATATCTTGTTATCAAATAATAAAAATTTAATTACAGTAAACTATAATATATGATTTTGAAAAATAAAAATATGTAATAATTAATTGTTTTTTATTTATAAATTTTGTGATATATGCAATTTTTTTTTTTAATATTTGTGTACAAGTTTATTTTATTTAAAAAAAAAAAAAATCATTTTAGGGAGTATTCACTATTCAATAGGCTTTAACAAAAACCAACAAATAAAGCCATTTTTTAAATCCGCTACAAAAGTTTGTATTTTTTCTGAAGCAAAAGCAATCTATTAGAAAAGTCACATTAAGCAACCGCTCTCAAAAAAATAATCAAAAGCCGGTTTTGGATAATGTTTTCCAACAAGGATACGTTCCAGAATCTCGATATTAAAAAGAAAATGTCCAGATTATGAATGAGGTAAAGGATCTGCATGTGGCTACCCCAGCATTGAATCCATTGATTGAACTTATAATAGGAACTCATTGATTTTAATTATCCCAACCAACCATACTTTGACTGAGCCCGCAAAAGTACTCAAGCACACATCAGTACATCAATGCCAGCCCATCACCAGCATATTATCCACGTGGTCCATAGGTAGTGAATTTTTGTGCCACAGTAGTAAGTACGACTAACAGTTATTAGCTATAATTATAATCACTTAATCAATAATTCTACTTCTAGTTCATTAAATGAATGTGCAGATCGTAAAATTATGGTCGTGGGTGTGCCCCCATTCTATGTGCAAAGAAACTATGATTAAATTGAGTGACCAAATGCAAAACTAGAGCGAAAGGTGCGGAAAAAGAAAGGAAGGGTAAACTGACCCATCATTTGGTGTCCAATATAATCAATGGTATTGGTAGGCCGAGCCCACCATGGGTGTTCGAAACCATCAATGCTTCACCACTCGAAGGGCATTATTGCCGAAGTTAATCAATGCCCTATTTCAACCTCTCAGTCCTAATCCTAAGCCCTATTCACAAAATAGTTCTTAAATTTTGTTTTCATCGGTGTTTTGTTTTCAAGCTTTAAAAGAAATGAAAAGGTGAAAATAGAAAACATCCGAGGAAATTAAAGTGATCCATCGTGAGTGATGGACACGCCCATTTCAACCTCTCAGTCCTAATCCTATGCCCTTTTAACAAAATAGATCTTAAATTCTGTTTTCATGGGTGTTTTCAAACTTTAAAAGAACTGAAAAGGTGAAATAGAAAACATCCGATCAAATTAAAGTGATCCATCGTGAGTGATGGACACACCCAATTTCAATTCACAACGTATTAAAGTCAATTCAAAAGGTATTAAAGTGATGAGAAATATAATGTACATAATATTTTTACAACATTTCACAATAAATTCTAAATTACATGTTATTAGCGAAAAAAGAAAATTTATTAATAAATTCAAATGAGAACTAATAATAATTTATTATTAAAAATTTGTTATGAAAATATTATAAATATAATATTTAACAGTGTGAGAAGTGAACAATAACAATGAACAAAAATTCTAAAACCACGTAAAATTATGCAACTTTGATCACAATTATCCACTCATGTTCATGGTAAAGAAAAATTAGTAAGTCCATATAAGATATTTGTGACAAAAGTTGTAAAGTTTTATGTGATAATAGAATTATTGAACAATGAATCTATATAAAAAGAAATAAATACTTTGTTCTAATTTGGTGGGACCAAATTAGAACTAATAATAACTTAGCACTTCTATAAAATAATGGGCAAATACCAAATAGTGTCTGTTATTGTTTTTCCAAAATAATTGTTAAATTATGTTTTCAAAACTATTTTCAAGTTTTAAAAAAAGTGAAAGAGAACAGAAAACATCTGTCCAAATTGTGCTTGGCAGTTCCAAACAAAGCCAAAATTTTCGCTAGTTTTTAAGTACCCTCCAAAATTTTCCTGTCGCAGCATAGTACTTTATAGTTATACCTATCTAAAAAAGAAATACCCAACATCCCTTTCCCAAATCCAAAACTACATTCTACAGACTAAACAAGCAAGCAATCAAACAAAGTAAAAAACAAACAAACTAACAAACAAAAAACTAACAACAGATAATAATAAAAAATTAAAAAAATTAAAAAAAAAAAAAAAAGCAATAGAATTCGAAACCAGTACTCACCACGAAGAGCAGAAATTAGGTTGCCATTGGAGATGAAATCACTAATAAGCAGCTTCTCATCAGGAGCCCAATAATAAGCTCTCAACCTCACCACATTCGGATGCTTCACTCTCCCAATCGCCTGAACCTCCGCCGCAAACTCCTTATACCTCTGCTCTCCGCCCTCGCCCAGCCGCCGCACCGCCACCGGAATCCCATTCCCGAGCACCACCTTGTACACTATCCCCAGCCCACTCTTCCCCAACACGTAAGCCGAAGCTCTCAGCAACTCGTCCAGCTCAAACGTGAACCCTTTGTCAATCGCCACCAGCTCTCCTTCCCCTTTCCCAGCTCTCTCAATTCTCTCGCCTTCGTCCAATTCCGACTCTTCACTCTTGAACCCATTAACGCACAGGCAAGCACAGAATTGCGCTCTCTTTTGATTGCCACTACCCAGTTTGCTTTTCCCAGTGCAGCTACAGCCATTAGCGTTGTCTTTCTTTTTCCAGTATATGTAAACGATCACCAAGCCAATGATCGCTACAGCAGCCGCATCAGCAACTGAGATTAGTATAATCAAACCGGGACTCAGCCCTTTGTTACTGTTACTATTTTCGCCATTAGAAGAAGAATCTGGACTCGGTGTTGAGTCTTGTTGAGATTTACGGCAAGTTTTTTGTAACGGGAATCCGCAGAGGTTTGGGTTGTTGAGAAAAGCGGTTGGTCCTTGGTTCACAAACGACCCCGTTTGAGGGATTTCGCCGCTTAGGTTATTGTTTCGGAGATCGAAGCTCACTGTTACTGGTAAATTCCCGAGAGATTTCGGGAGTTTTCCCGATAAGTGGTTGTAGGAGAGATTGAGCGTACCGGAGAGAGTGGAGAGCTGACCGATATCGTCGGGGATTGCGCCGGAGAGATTGTTGGCGGAGAGGTCGAGCTGGAGGAGGTTTTCCAGTTCCGGCCAAATTCCCGCCGGAATCTCGCCGGAGAACTTGTTTCTGGCGAGAATTAAGCGCTGCAACTGCTTGCAGTTCTTGAGGGATTCGGAGATCGGTCCGGAGAGGGAATTGTTCGAGAGATCGAGGTTTTGGAGGCGAGGGAGAGCACAGAGTGAAGGAGGGAGAGAACCGGAGAGATTGTTACTGTAGAGGAAGATACTGTGTAGCGACGTGGCGTTGAAGAGCTGCGAAGGCAACGAGCCGTAGAAGTTGTTGTTGTGGAGGTTGAGTCGCCGGAGATAAACCAAACCACCGAGCTCCGACGGAATATACCCCCGGAGATTCTTTCCGGCGACGGAGATTCCGACGACGCGCGGGTCCGAAAACCCGGTGATGTTCATGCACGAAATGCCGGTCCAACGACACGGGTTGGCGTCGTTTTCGTTCCAGTCGACGAAAGCCGTGGTAGAGCCGTCTTGATCGACGGCCGACTTTAAAGAGAGCAACGACAGGCCGTCTGGAGTGAGAGAGAGAGCGAGAGTGAACTGTAAGAAGAAGATTATGAACATAGAGAAGGGACTGAGGTGGCTCTTCTTTTTCATGATTGGTGACGTGGCTGCCCCGGCTTGAGTGAAGCAATTGTTTACAGAGTGAAGAGAAGAGAAGGGAGGATGGGATTTTTTGGGTGTGTGGAGGGAATGGGTATGGTTGGGAAGGGAGAAGGTATTTATGAGAAAGAGACTTTGGTTTTGGTAGGGGCCACGGTCCCGCCAAAAGAAGAGAGGACTAGCTAACGGAAAGGAAAGAAAGAAGGGAAGTAGAAGAAAAGCAATTGCAATTGTAATTGCGGAGAGGATAGAAAAGATTGTGTGTTATTGTTGGTTTGTATTATTGTCTTGACTTATGATGGTGATTGGTGATGTTATTATGTGGCTTGTTAGAGTGGAGAGTTAGGCCGTATTATATTTGATGTTATCATGAAATTTCGTTCATTTTTACTTGTGTTATACTCTTTGCAACTTCGAAGATTTGGAAGTGAATCTTGCCATTCGTGTTTTTATTTGGTGATTGGTGCTTTAAATATATAATTATGAAAAGATTAGAACCAAATTACTAAGGCATCTTACATGATTTGACAATAAATATAAAGTTTTCGTCGGCAAAAATGGTGGTACTAAACACGGGCTGCAACTTTCATTTGCAGTTAAATTATTCTTATGGTCATAATAATCAGTTTTTTATTTGAAAATGTATTTTATATTATTTGATACTATTTTATCTGTATCAAAATTCAATAAATGAGAGATATGTTTATAAAAATAACTATCTATTAACATATGACTTTCATTTATTTAGTAAGAATGTTATTTTTTACTGACATAACTCATATTTATTGGATTTTGACATCGCTGATATGGCATCATTTGATACCAAATACTTTCTTTATTGGATTAACAATTAGGTTCAGTTTGTGGGGTTTTGAAAAATAATAATAATTTTTAGGGTAAAATACAGTTAGTATCCTAGGTTTGGGACCTTGGGTTAATGTCAAACAGAGCTAGGATATTTTAAAAATAACTAATTTAGTCCCTAAACCATATGCTCTTGGAAATGAAATTTCCCTATTTAGCATATGATTCATGGACCAAGTCTGTTAGTTCTAAAATGTTTTGGACCTACTTGACATTAACTCCAATTTCAAAATAGTTAATTATATTTTACCCTAATTTTCAATTTTTACCGGTAATTAATTGACTGTATAATTTTACTAGCGATTCAGCAAGGCTTCTACTAACTTCAAAGGTCAAATCATACGTGTTTTATGGAAGTACATAAAGGTAAATGTACAATCACGAAGTCTTATTCATAGTTTTCACCAAAGAAAAGTCTTATTCATAGTAAGTCCAAATGTGACTTTTTTTGATAATTTTTTCGTGCTAAGGTAATGGCACCCAAACAAAGACTTGGGGTTTTTTGAACCGTAATTTCCATTAATATATATATATATATATATATATATATATATAAAATATTAACTACCGTAAATAACACTCATGACGTCAGTCCACTTATTGCAAGTAATTCCGGTAATAGCAAGCCTTGAATTGTATGCAAACGATACGAGGGCTCGGGATGGTCCTACTCCTACTTTGAAGTGATGAAAAACATCAATGCCCTCGTTACCATTCCCATCAAATGCCAACCATTAACATGCATGTGCATATCATCATAAAAATAGAAATCAACCTTCAATTTGTTAGGTAAGGGACTTTACATCGAATTAGATAATCATTTATTACCAAATTCAGAGTTACTGTAATTATTATTATTATTATTTATTATCATCACATCTCAACAAAATTCCAGCAAAAGAGAGAACATAAAGCAACTTTGACATTTGGGAGATAAAAGAGGCAAAGAATCAAGGAGGAGATGAATAATGAATATAGCTAAATTGTAGAGCTTTATAACACTGTTTAGACATTCAAGGTCAAATTTAAGATACAAAACATTCTCTCAAATAAATGTTAGAGACTATTAGGTGGAGGAGTCTCTGTTACAGTATCAAGTTATACGTATTTGAAGAGCAATAACTTCCTAGTCAAAGTTCCATTATCAATCTTCGTTCTTACAGTGACTTTATAACATCTTGGATGAACGAGGACAGAAAATTGCCTCTTAGAGTTAGAGCAATCCCTTTCACGCAACAAACACCACTTACCAGGGCACACAATTTCTTTGACACTTCTGTTTCACATTTTAATCCACTCCTAGCTTTTTTTGTCCCATCCATATTTTCAAGCAGTGGTCGAGTTTCTTTATTTATGATCATTTTGCTACTGATGGTGTAAACTAATTATTTAATTTCTGAGTGGAAACCTGCAGCTTGATGATTATATCTCCCTCTCAATCATGAAAACATGCTTAGAAGCTAACAAAGCGGAAAGAGAGAGAACATGTCCTTTCCACCTTGTACTATTGTATTGTTTTGTTTTTGGGTAAGTATTTTACTATTATTTTGTTATCCTTGTGTCTTGGTTCTAAGTTGTGAGTGGGATCTATATATTAATAATTAATCTTTGTCTAAATGATATATATATTATATATATATATATATAGCATGTGATAATGGGAGAGTTGCATGTGCTCATTTCCCTCATTTGGCTTATGTTAAAAACGGTATTTGGTGATGTCTCTCACGTCCCTATACATCTCACAAGTATACTTTTTCTTAGTTTATCTTTGTTTTTTTTTTTTTTTTTTTTTTTTTTTTTTTTTTTTTTTTTTTAAGTTAACAAATATTCTAAAAAGTATTGATTTATGAATTTTTTTTGGAAAGAGAAAAAAGAAATTAATTTCTTTTTACAAGTTTTTTATATTTTTCATAAAAATAGTATCAAAACTTTTTAAAAATAATTTATTAACCAATGCTGTAAATACACATGTTAATCGGACTTTCTAAAAAAAATAAATTTTAGAGGGGATAGCATGAAATACCAGAAC
This sequence comes from Quercus robur, assembly GCF_932294415.1. Taxonomy (NCBI): domain Eukaryota; kingdom Viridiplantae; phylum Streptophyta; class Magnoliopsida; order Fagales; family Fagaceae; genus Quercus; species Quercus robur. The sequence goes on from NC_065536.1 coordinate 50,232,564, forward strand.
GTAATGATCACTAATATTTTCTATTCGGAAGCAATATTCCTGGACAAAAGGATTGAAAAGAGTTGGGAGTAGAAAAGAATTGTTTGCTTTGTACTAAAGGGATCTAAATGGATGTAGCATGAATTGAACTCTAACCCAAAATCAAACTTCAGTCGTTCAACTAGATTATGAAACCATGGGTCCCATATATGTAGATAATATTAGTGATCTCAACAAAAAACATTCCATTGGTCTCAACTAAACCTGCTGTCATTAGCAGTGTCTCCGCTAAAAACACCTCTCCAACCTGGATTAACTTTTCTCTCTCCTTCTCCTCCATCACCCTCTAGGCTCTAGGTGTCTTGCTTATCTCTTCTGACAGAGATTTGTAGAGATGTTCAGTATGCCAGAAGGCTGACAGGGCAGTGCTCATGATGAGTGCCTCATTTGTGACCTGTCTTTTAATCACAAATCTGTTTAGTGGAATAGATATAAGAAAAATTATATGGACCCAACATTTTTATAATACCATTATTTTTTTTTAATTGTTTTTAATTGTGACAATACTATTGTTTTTAATTGTGATGGGTCCTAATATAATGTTTTATCATTTTATTTGGCCTTAAAAAGGAATAGACGCCTCAGCTGTATAAAGGAATTGACACCTCAGCTGTTGTACAAATGTTACAACTCTATATATAAATAATAGAAAAATATTATGTCCACAGTATTTTCACAATAATAAATCTAAATATGTGACGAGTTATATTGACAGATAAAAAAGTAATTTCAATTGTGAATTCAAATTATAACTAATAATAATTTGCCACTTAATATTTATTGTAAAAGTATTGTTGTCATCTAAGATTTATTGTAAAAATGTTGGAACCTAACAAGTTCTCTAAATAATATATCTGATTTGAATGCACATGGACTTTCAAAAGATATAAGCCACCCGGTGCCCATTCTAAAGCTAATCTCCTTTGAGAGTTCCATTTTATTGGGTATTTACTCGGTTCTGGTTTATTAGCATAAACCTTGGGTACAACTACAAGTCTACTATTAAGGACTCTTGTTTTCATTATTTGAGAGAGAGAGGTGGTTAGGTGGAATTACAAAAATTAACCCCCGACCTACCTTAAGCCACCTGGGGCTCCCTGTTTTAACCAATGTTATTGCACCTCTTAAGTTTCTATTTACCAACCTCCCTCATTCGGCCAAAAGAAGGGTTAGTAATCTCTCAAATCAAAGGAGATCCTTCAGCAAAGGTCCCCCACCATAGTCATTGACCCAATAAGTCAATCCTCACCAATGCCCCACAAGAGCTATTGCAAGAGTTCTATTATGTATTTCCATGAACACAGAGATAAGTAGATAACTAATATAGTAAAATCAATTAGAGTTTGATTAAAATTTGTGAACATCAGCAACAACAAACTGCCCAATAAAACTATATAGCCATGAATAATGGGGCTCCGATAACCTTAAAGACTAGTCTATCTATAAATTGTTTCAAAGACCAACAGATCATACATGTGCTTGAAGGATTTTCTGGCTAGTAAACATGTCTAGGAATCTACAGTAGGGTCCAAGTTCAGAAGGAACCTTCTGCCCCAGCTACTTCAACCATTTCCTGCTCCACTGCACTTGGCATAACCAGATAGTACTTGTGATGAAGTTCTCCAACATCATCACCAGAAAGCTTCTTCCATCCACTGGGCCCCACATAATAAACTGATAAAAAGAACAAGCTTAAATCGTATTGTGATCATGGATGTGTGGTGTTCACAGAGAGAGAGAGAGAGAACCGCCAGCAACTCCACACTGGCTCCATAACGGAATGTTGCATGATAAATAGACCTTCTAGCCAACTCTGCAGCTTCTTCAATTGACATATCATAGTGATAGCTGGTGTAAGCAGCAGCACACCATAGAAAACAGAAAAAAAAAAATACAAATATATATATATTTAAGAATACATTTGACTCAAATAAATTTGGCACAAAATACAAGATAATGGAACAGAAAAAATATTAATTATCAAGTTAAAATATAATAATGAAGAAAGAAAAGAAGGGCTCAAATTAACATAAAAGGTGTGGAATAAGGAAAAGAAGGATAAGGCAGCATGCTCCTATGCTTATGCAAGTCATACAAGTTTGTTTTACAAATTGAAAAACTTTAAACAATATGAACATGGCTGGCCTGTTTGGCCAAGTTCTTAGATAGTGGCATTCTGTATACACTTCAATTCTCAAGCATCTTGTACATTGTATGCTATATAAATTGATCAAGTGCAGAATTGCTAAAACAAAGCACCTATATTATTGCCTGCAATTACAACATTCTAGTAGTTGTTTCAATATTTAGTCCACAATCCAGTCCTCCCATACATCCATAAACCCTGACAAAAAGCAGGGAGGAGTTGGGTGGAAGCAGCACATATGGGTGCCCAAAAGCAAAATTCAAGTCCAAAAGTAAAAAATTTTCACAATCCTTTATTTTTATTTTTGATTAGTAAATTACACATGCGCCCAATGTGTCTTGAACCCACAACCTTATCCTACACCTAGCACTAATAAGGGTAAGAGGTGCCAGGTGAGCTAGAGCTCAGTGGCTAGATTTTTCTTTCCTTAATATATGTTTTAATTTTTTGCTCTTGTATCTGATATTTCAAGGAAAATAATACCACCTACTTCCATTCAATTTCACAAAATACTGTCAATAATGCAACATTATCGTTTCCTTCAACAAATTTCAAGTAGATTACTAGGCAAGATAGAATAATGGGGAAGGGCACGCACCCATTATCCAGGACACCATAAGCATAGGGTGAACCAGATCCAACCGAAAATCGTGTTCCTTTGAGCCTTCCTCCTTCACTGTCCACATATTATAGTCCAGGACCCTATAATCCCATAGAAAATACATATTATAAGAGACTGATTAAGAGAAAATATGAAAACAAGATATAATACATTCATATGTTCTTACCGTTTCATCCCATCCAGCAATCATGGTCCCAACAGACAAACCCATTCCACTGTAAGAGTACACAGAATGTTTGCCAACAACTTTGATGCCCGGGTAACTGAAATTCTGCTCTTGTTTGCCAATTCATGCAGTTGGCACTAAATAATGCCAAGAAAGTGTCAATTAGGATGTGACAAAAGAACAAAGACATAAGATATTGGGTTTCAAAGGTTCCATTTACTTAAGAATATGGAATTACCTGCGTCATTTTAACACCAGGTCATGCCCAGGAGACCAAACCATTTTCCATGGCTAGGCTATGGTCTCTTCATTGGGCCATGGCAATTGACAAGCCACCACTTAAATAATTAAGATAATTAAGAAACATGCCTATCTCACTTCACATAAACAGTCAAATTAGAGGTGACTCTTTAACCAATCATATTCATTTTCCTTATTGGGAGGGATTATTATTATTTCTACCATTTCTAAAGTCCATCATTGAAAAGAAGTAAGGAATAAGTGCAATGATGAAAACACATGTAATTTTTTTTATTTAAAAAAGAAAAAAGAAAAAAAGGTCAAGATAACCCAGTATGTAGAAACCGCCACCACTACACCACTTTCTAACCAACGATAATCTCAGCCATTGAATGAATATTGAAATCCATTATTGTTTATTTGTATAAACAAAGCATTAAACTTCACCATACTAAAAAAGTTCCCTTAACACCTCCAACTTTGCTTGACAACATCAGCGCCACAAAGTAGACAGCACAGATTTAAAGATACTAATCTATCATGAAAGATATATATTCACTAACTCAAAATTATTTGTACTATAAATTTGGGGGAAAAAAAAGCATAAAATATTTAAATACATTTCCTTAATGACCAGATTTCTGTGCCAAAACTGACAATCAGCAGCTCCACCAGCCATAGTGCCAAGCATGTAAAGATTGATTTCGATGATTTTCTTTACAGACTGTGATGCTGATAAGATTAGTAAGGACAGAGTAAATGCAACATGGCTTTCATATCCAAAAACAACACAATCAAACACTACAATTAATGTTACTTGCAACACTATTTGGTCAACTATATCAAACAGGAACACATACAGGCTACGCTTTTTAAACTAAAAAAGGAAAATTGTTAAGACCAAGCCAAGTGTGAGCATGTTTGTGTGACCAACCCGTGGGTTCGTCTAGTAATTTCCAAGAACTCATGAGATCCACAAGGTCCGGGGCACACACATGGATAGTGAGGTGCTCAAATTGAATAAGTCTAGTACCATAAACTTTTCCACAACTTGGCTGCGTGGCACCTCGTGAGTAGTGGAAATAAAATAATGGGTCCATGATTTAACCACTCACGAGTAGCCACATAGTAAAGTTGTGAAAAAGTTTGTGGCACTAAACGTATTTGCTCAAATTCTAGACACCCACATTACGACGACGACAACAACAACAACAAAGCCTTAATCCCAAATTCTAGACACCCAAAAAAAAAATTAAAGGAGAAGAAGAAAGAAAAGAAGGATGGTCACCAACAAGTCTAGTTTCTACAATGAAACTCGATTGGTACAAAAATCAGCATCCAAAACCTATAATTATTTAAAAGATCAAAAAAGAATGAACAGAAATATAACATACAGATATAGCCGCCCATGCTAGCTCGAGAATCAGCAGCAACCATAACACCCTCTTTGAATATAAATGCACGTGTGGTTGTTCCCTTTGCTGGCTTCACCATCTTTATAGCCCCTTTCTGAAATCCATCAAACTGAAACAACAAAAGGGTTAAACAAACAAAGTTCATATAATATTTCAGCCAATAAAACATTCTACTTTATTTTCCCTCATGTGAATATGAAATTAGACAAAACACTAAACACATTCAAACTCACATTGATAATACTAGGAGGAAGCTCAAAAGATGGGGTGGCTGAAGTTAGTGTATAGCTTAGATTAGATTAGCCCATTGGGCTTGGCCCAATATACTACACTTGTAGTTTACTCATATTGCTTGTATTGCACACATACGTAGCCTATATAAGTCTCTCTATTATACATTATTGTTTTTACACAAAATATATAGAATATTCAATCGGATCACCTGCCCAGTCCATATCTGAATAAGCATGAAGCTCAAGAGAAGACTGAGAGGAGAAGTGGAGTCCATGATAAAGAGTGCCCTTGTCGACACCACCTGCGAGCTTGTCTGGCTTCGCTAGCTCTTGGTTGACATGAATGCTCCACAGTCCACTGCCACTCCTCGTGATAATCGTAGTGCTATCTACATTACTCATAATGATGTCTTCCATGAACGCACCAAGCACATTGAGATCGACTGCCACATCACTCGCCAACATCTCAAGAAAGGCAATCTCAAGCTGTTCTCCATCTCCTCTGCTGACCAGCCTTCTGATATCTTCACCAAGACTCATCCACTTGGTCGTCTTCAAGATCTTATATCCAAATTCCAGTTGGCTTCCTCCTTGCCACCTTGAGTTTGAGGGGGGATATTAGTGTGTAGCTTAGATTAGATTAGCCCATTGGACTTGGCCCAGTATACTGTACTTGTAGTTTACTCATATTGCTTGTACTGCACACATACCTAGCCTATATAAGGTTCTCTATTGTAGGCTATTGTTTTTATACACAATATACAGAATATTCAGTCTTTCTCTCTCTCTCACTTTATATTGTTAACAGCTGAAAACCCATCAAGAAACTCACTGCTCGAGCTCGACCCAAAGACCGGTGGTGCAGTTGATCCAAGACCACCAAAATCAAGCTTCATGCTTTTATAATAAACTGTAACAAGTAATGGGTTTCAGTCTACGAATCATTACACTTAAAAATACGCATAAAATCAAAGCTCAAATAAGCTATTTCCACAGCCTTAGAGAACACGAAAATTTCAAATCACTGAGATGAGAGATAGTTGTAGCATTATCTTCGGAGTACAGTGCTAAATCTATTTCATATTTTCAGAAGTAAAGGGGTTTCTTGCTCTTCAGGTTAGTGTGACAATTGGGTAAACATGGGTTGGGTTTTGCTTAGTATACAAAGTCGTTTATCCAAGCCCCCACATTGAATGAAATCTGAAATGGGCTAGCATTTGTTTGGGTTGACTTTACGTCTACAAGAAAAGCGTTTTCATGGGCTTTTGGGCCTTCAACAGCCCCCTTTTATTTTTTGGTGGTTTTGAATCTTTTGATAATTAAGTCAAGGTTCGGATAGTGAGTGTGGCATCTCAACCAATTTTGGAGGAAAATTCATATAACTTACTATGTGTCGATTGTGATAAAAGTAATAAAACCATTCACATATTCTTTTAGTCACATGACTTAATGAATTATTGATGAGTTATGTGACTTACTTAAATAATATGTGCAGATAGTTTTATAAGAGGCTACGTAATGAGTTGGAAAAGATTCATTCAAATCGACTCAGATGAAAATTTTGTTCCTTATATAATAAGTCACGAGCATGTGGATTTACGTCTGTGACTGTAACGTAACATATTAAAAGAGTATTGTAAATAAATAAGGGTGGTAATGTATGTCATAATTTGCGAATACGACAGTTTTTTGTGGGTTAGTGTTTAGTATACATGGATTTATGACAAAGCGGATCAACATACTTTAACATGATTAATAAATTAGTCAATTATCTGTTAACCTACTTAACCCACAATCAACCGGAGTCTGGAAATGACCCTAATTCATATGAAAATTGTCATTTTTATCTAATATAAATATAAATTATAAATATAATAGAGTAAGTAAAAGAATTTTAATGCTCTATTATATTTATAATAGAGTAAGTAAAAGAATTTTAATTACCTATCAAAAAAAAGTAAAAGAATTTTAATGGTTATATTGGTAAATTCTTCATTGAAACTAATGTTCTTTTACCCTTTTACAAAAAACAAAGAAAAAATAAACACTTTTTTTTTTTTTTGCTTTATTTTTCTTAGATTATATATTAAATAGGTTGAAATGAGTTATATTTGCTTAATAAATGGGTTGTGTCGGGATTGAGGGATTTTGACACAATTATTAAATGGATTACATTGAGGGATTTTGACACAATTATTAAATGGATTACGTTAGGGTTGGATTATATGTATTCAAGTACTCTTACCATAGGTCCATAACATGACAAACACAAACAAATTGTCAACTATATACACTTGTTGCACAATACAATTTTAGCCAGTGGGGGTTTTATGAGTATTGAGGGGCTCAATTCATAAATCTCTTGTTATCAAATAAAGACACTTCAATCTTCCATATATCATGAAAAGGAAAGGGGTTTATAGGAAATTGCAAATGTTACCATCAGTTGTACAGCTCGTAAAACCCAATATGTCCGCAATGAACCAAAAAAATGTTGCTTTCGACTCCTGTCCTCAACCGAAACAAAAGGAGTTCTAACCCATCAACTATCATAGATGCTTTTGCAAAGGTGTGGTGGGGTTAATAATAATCTTGATTAGCTCAGATGTGAGTAGAAAACATCTATTATCAAAAAAAAAAAAAAATGTACAAAACATCTGGCAATCGTAGTTCTTCCAATGAAACTTGAGAAATTTTCCAACTTCTCTAGTTGGGCTCATTTATTACGCACAACCCAACGAGAGCAATGATATTAATTTAACACTGGGTTTGGACCATTGTTTCTTAATATGGGTCTGCCTGGCAATTACCCAAAACTTAGAAAACAATATAAACGTTTTCTGCAAAAGTGCTGGCTATGGGGTTCGAACCCATGCGCACTTATGTGCAGAAGATCTTAAGTCTTCCCCCTTAACCTCTCGGGCAAACCAGCTTGTACATTGAGTCACATCATTATTCAGAAAGCAATAGAAAATTTCCAAATGCAAAAGTGAGTGGTTAGTTAAAATTTCTATCCACTCACAAGTTGCCATGTCATTTCATCAAATTTATAGTACATTCAAAATGACCAATTATTCAAAGATTAAAGAAAAATTTTCACGTGCCACTAAATAAAAATTACAAAAAATAACTAAAATCCAATCACATGTCATCATGCATTGATATTTTAATTTAAAATAATATAAATAGTTTAATTGAATGTACATTCGTCATGTGTTATTTTAAATTAAAACACTTTGGCTATTTAAATAATATCATGTGTCTCTGGAAGCATAGTTTTCAAAACCGAACCGGATCGGGAGGTCGAACCGTGAAAACCGAAAACCGGAATGAAAACCAATTTTTTAAGCATAAAGAACCGGATTTTTTATTAATTCCGTAAACCGCTAAAACCGGGGTTGGACCACACGAACCGGTGAGAACCGTGCGGTCCAACCCCTTAGCAATTTTTTTTTTTATACAATTTTATTCTACTTAATTAAATTATCCATCTCTTACAAGGAATTAAAAAAAAATTATAATTAAAATTCTTCAAAGATATTCAACTTTACTTCAAAAATTAATCATAAATTTTAATGTTTTTATGGTTATTATTTTATTTTATTAACTTTCTTATTTAATTATTAAATATATGCTTGAAAATCATTAAATTTTCCTCACATATATAGATATATTGTCAATTTTGCTTGTTTTATAAATTTAATATCTATATTTAGGCTTTAATTAATTATTAAATTAATTATGACGTCATCACGGTTCGACTCTGGTTTGACCTCAAAAACCTTGAACCTCTCACTTTTACGGTTCAATGAATAGTCCGGGTCTAAAAACCTTGTCTGGAAGAACAAAACATAAAGTCCATTCATCTACATTTACATGTGTCTTCAATCCTCCTTGAAACTTTTATAGATAGAGGTCTTCCTCAATCTTATGGAAACATATTCAAAAGTCTCAAAACTCTATCGAAATCAAGTTCTAAAGTCTCCTAAGAACGTTAAAAACATCCACCACAAATCTTTCAATATGAAGAACATTCATTCAAATCATCCTTCTAAGTCTCAAAATTCTATTGGAATTAATCTTTAAAGCCTTCAAAAACTTTGATCCATTGAATTTTCATCGGATTCAAGCTCTAAATCCCTGAAGAATTTTCACAAAAAATCTACAAAGATCAGGAATATTCTAAAAACACACAAAGAACATGAAGAATGAGAAGTCTCTATTAAGCGCATAGCTAGAGATTATTTTCAATTTCGTGGCAAAGATCTTCAATCCATCTTCCAACCAAAGTGGGGGACATTTGTGTTCGAATCCATATTACATTGGCAAAACATTTGAATCAAAAAATTTTCCAAGGAAATCAAATTAGAGGATTATTCCGTTGTAATATAATTTAATTACAGAAAATTGTATTCACAAATTCATTAATACAAAATTACATGTGTTAAACATTTTCAATTATTTGATTTTCAAACTTGAGATTTTGTGTTTACATTGGATTAAGGAATTGATTCATATCACGACGCAAGTGGCGGACCAAAAAATGAAAATCTTTATGCATCAAATGCCTCATATTATATACTTCAAACTTTACGGTAGGCTAATAATCATCTTGCTCATTTCATCATCAAAAAAAAAAAAAAAAAAAATCTTGCTGATATGAGTAAAAAACATCTGGCAATCGTAGTTCTTCTTTATTGGGCAGAACCCAACTAGCAATGATATTGACACTGGATTTGGACCAATTTGTTAAAATGGCCCAAAACTTAGAAAACAATATAAGTGGACCATTTTGTTAATTGCAATTCCATTACAAAGATCTTCAATCTGTCTTCCATCCAAAGTGGAAGACATTTGTGTTTGAATCAATATTGCATTGGCATAACATTTGAATAAAATATTTTTCTAAGAAGATCGAATTAGAGGATTACTCTATTATAATATAATTTAAATACAGAGAATTACACCCACAAAATCATTAAATACTAAATTACAATTGCTAAATATTTTCGATTGTTTAATTTCTAAACTTAAAATTATGTTTAAAGTGAGGTTAAAGTCCTTAAGGATTTGATTCATATCACTAGTCACGACACGAGTGGAGGAATCCAAAAAAAACCTTCATGGAACAAATACTTCAAACTATACTGTAGGGTAATAATCAGCTTTGCTGATATGAGCAAAAAACATCTGGCAATCGTAGCTGTTGTCTAGTTGGGCTCCTTTATTCGGCAGAACCCAAGGAGCAATGATATGATATTGACACTGGATTTGGACCATTTTGTTAAAATGGATCTGCCTGAAAAATACCCAAAACTTAGGAAACAATATAAATGTTTTTTGTGCAAAAGTGCTGGCTATGGGGTTCGAACCCATGCGCACTTATGTGCAGAAGATCTTAAGTCTTCCCCCTTAACCTCTCGGGCAAACCAGCTTGTACATTGAGTCAACATCATTGTTCAAAGAGCAATGGAAAATTTCCAAATGCAAAAGTGACGATGATCACATAAGTTGGTGGATACTCTTCTATAATACAAAAACTCCTTCATTTTACACATTTTGGCAAAAAAAACACCCACATAAGTGGGTGTAAAGTTGTGCATAAATATACAAATGCTACAGTAACCGTGCATATATGCATGGTCACTATAGCTCATGTATTTACTATTTTAATAATTTCTTCTCTCTCCTACATCCGACTCTCATCTCAACTCTCTCTTTCTCATTTCATCACAGCTCTCTCTTTCTCTCATCTCAACTCTACAAAGCCGATCAGCTTCTCCTTCTTCTTCAAAATCTCAGGCTTCGAAGACGAAGATGACGATAGCTCAGCGGAGATCTTATGCGCCACGAACTGAGTCCGATTGGCGAGTTTGGGTGGCGAGTGAGTTGGGAACACCAATGTGGGTGACAGATAATTGATCGGATGAAGACGGTGATAGAGAATTGATCGGACGGAGACGGTGATAGAGAATTGATCGGACGAGAGCAATCTATGGCTAAGTGTGGGTGATTTTGTTCTGCGTCGATTCACGTCGAGAGGGAAGGAAATAATAAAAAATGTAAAATGAATGGATATTTTATTGAATAAATGTGTAGAATAGATAAACTGATGTTGGTGTATTGTAAAAGTGGATGTGTAAAATATAAAAAGTAGGTTTTTTCTTGCAAAATAGACGGAAAATTCGCACGAACTAATGTGATTACTCTAAGTTAAAATTTCAAACTACTCACAAGTTGCCACGTCATTTCATCAAATTTATAGTACGATCAAAATGACCAATTATTCAAAGATCAAAGAAAAATTTCCACGTGCCATTGAATAAAAATTACAGAATAATCCTCCAATCACATGTCAATATGTGTTGATTTTTAATTTAAAATAATATAAATAGTCTAATTGAATGTTGTCATGTGTTATTTTAAATTAAAACGTTTTGGCTATTTAAATAATATCATGTGTATCTTGGAGAACAAAACAGAAAGTCCATTCATTTAAATTTGCATGTGTCTTCAAACCTCCTCGAAATTTTTATAGATAGAGGTCTTCCTCAGTCTTATGGAAACACATTCAAAAGTCTCAAAACTCTATCGAAATCAAGTTCTAAAGTCTCCGAAGAACTTTAAAAACATCCGCCACAAATCTTTGAATATTAAGAACATTCATTCAAATCGTCCTTCTAAGTCTCAAAATTCTATTGGAATTAATCTTTAAAGCCTCCAAAAACTTCAAAAACTTTGATCCATCGAATTTTCATCGGATTTAGAGAATCCCTGAAGATTTTTCACAAAAAATCTACAAAGATCAAGAATATTCTAAAAACACACAAAGAACATGAAGAATGAGAAGTCTCTATTAAGCGCATAGCTAGAGATTATTTTCAATTTCGTGGCAAAGATCTTCAATCCATCTTCCAACCAAAGTGGGGGACATTTGTGTTTGAATCCATGTTACATTGGCAAAACATTTGAATCAAAAAATATTCCAAGGAAATCAAATTAGAGGATTATTCCGTTGTAATATAATTTAGTTACAGAAAATTGTATTCACAAATTTATTAATACAAAATTACATGTGTTAAACATTTTCAATTATTTGATTTCCAAACTTGAGATTTTGTGTTTACAGTGGATTAAGGAATTGATTCAGATCACGACGCAAGTGGTGGACCAAAAAATGAAAATCTTTATGCATCAAATGCCTCATGTTATATACTTCAAACTTTACGGTAGGCTAATAATCATCTTGCTCATTTCATCATCAAAAAAAAAAAAAAAAAAATCATCTCGCTGATATGAGTAAAAAACATCTGGCAATCGTAGTTCTTCTTTATTGGGCAGAACCCAACTAGCAATGATATTGACACTGGATTTGGACCATTTTGTTAAAATGGCCCAAAACTTAGAAAACAATATAAATGGACCATTTTGTTAATTGCAATTCCATTACAAAGATCTTCAATCTGTCTTCCATCCAAAGTGGAAGACATTTGTGTTTGAATCAATATTGCATTGGCATAACATTTGAATAAAATATTTTTCTAAGAAGATCTAATTAGAGGATTACTCTGTTATAATATAATTTAAATACATAGAATTACACCCACAAAATCATTAAATACTAAATTACAATTGCTAAATATTTTCGATTGTTTAATTTCTAAACTTAAAATTATGTTTAAAGTGGGTTTAAGGTCCTTAAGGATTTGATTCATATCACTAGTCACGACACGAGTGGAGGACCCCAAAAAAAAACCTTTATGGAACAAATACTTCAAAGCTATACTGTAGGGTAATAATCAGCTTTGCTGATATGAGCAAAAAACATCTGGCAATCGTAGCTGTTGTCTAGTTGGGCTCCTTTATTCGGCAAAACCCAAGGAGCAATGATATGATATTGACACTAGATTTAGACCATTTTGTTAAAATGGATCTGCCTGAAAAATACCCAAAACTTAGGAAACAATATAAATGTTTTTTGTGCAAAAGTGCTGGCTATGGGGTTCGAACCCATGCGCACTTATGTGCAGAAGATCTTAAGTCTTCCCCCTTAACCTCTCGGGCAAACCAGCTAGTACATTAACGTGACACAAAACTATCAATCATAATATAGACTGAGAAAAATTAAGTAATGTTTCAACCCCATCATGGACAGCTGCTTGTAATTGAAATTAGGAACACAGCCCATCAAACTTTTGGAGTCACATCATCGCATGCATTAGTTGAATTTGTTCTCATGCGAAGAACGTGGGCATCAACTTACGACAAATGATCACAGGCAATCTATGACCCCGACCCTTCAACTATATCTCTGCTTACAGTTCTGAATATTAATACTACTACAATCTCACGTTCATTTTTTGTTGACTAGATATAGACTTTACGCCTACTATCACGTTTGTTCAATGCTACACAATTGACAATACACTAAGTTCAAGATTGGTTACAAGTTGATATCTTGTTTTGAATACATACTTCTTCTTTTTATCCTTTTTTTAGATTTACAAATATATTCTATTTTCCAAAAACTAAAAATATAAAAAGTTGTACAAAATGAGTACTATTCAATATGCAGAGTTATCACTTACCCTCATACATATATGTATGTTTCTTTTTTTTTTTTTTCATTTCAAATGAAAAAAAAAAAAAAGTTCAGGACTCGTGTGTGTAATCATTATCTTACACTCCAAGGTATAGGTTGGGTAAGCCCAATGATACCACCAGTGCACAACATGGCATACCACTATTTATGCCCACATTTTATACCAATGAGCTAGTTTGGGCCAAATGCCAAACAGTGGTGACCAAACAAATTCGAAAGCCTAAAGCGATATATTTAAATGGGACCTTTTTGTCATCACTTAAGGAATATTTAACTAGTATTTAATATTATAATTTTTTATAACAAAAATTCATTCTTTTTATTTTGTAATATGCTTTTTTTTTTTAAATGCTAAAGGTATAACAAATTTTACTACAAAAACACTTACAAACGATGTAAGAATGATGTGATTATAAGTGATACTTCAAGAAGATAATAAACATGTATTTGAATAAATAATGTTGGAATATGATAAATTTTACAACATAAGGCTTACAAAGATATATCACCAATTACAAAAAGTAATTCAAAAGTGCATTTAATAGGTTGTTGACGTAAACAAATCATTTTAATTGTCACATCAATTTGTAAAAGTTTTGAACTAAAACTTACTTTTTTAGCATTTTCTTATTTGAATGATTTTTTGTGGTTACTAACACATATATTTTTAAGACTCATGTATTTAAAATTATATTATCTTTAGTATTACTCAATTATTTGAAACTACTTAAAAGTAAAAAAAAAAAATGTAAAACTATTTTTTTCTTAAATTTCCAAAAAAAAAAAAAATTCTTAAAAAAATATATTAATTTTTACTCCGAATTTTGAAAATTTTTCTCTAGTAAAGGGCTCTAGGCAATGGTCTAAGTGGCCTAGGCCTAGGGCCAGCTCTGATGCCGAAACAACCCGATACAAAGTTGCGAGAGATGGGACTAAATTGGTTTTGAGCAAATGGGACTTTTCGAGCTTTTCATGGTTTTTTTATTATTTTTTTATAAATTTTATCAGAGGGTTTCATGGTTTAATTGCTTGGGTGAAGATTAAAAACAAAATTTCTATTCCGGAATCCGGACATAAACATTCATGAACATAAAGGCCTATCGACAACTTTTTTTCTTTTGAAAATAAAGTGAACATGGTCAACGCGCTCAACACACACAGGAGGTTTTAGGTTGGCCCAACCTAATGATGTTGTACTAGAAACGTGTATGGCTGTGATGGAAACGTGTTTGTGATGATTTACGTGTCTTCACAACACACTCTAAAGGCTAAATGATATGAGTACTTTATGGTTGAAATTAAAAAGCTTGGAATCCAAATTCTAATAGAAATAATAATAATAATGATGATGATATATAGCTTCATATGCCCAATGAAGAGATCTAAACAATGCAAGCGGATAAATTTTTCAAATCTTGTCAAATAAACAAGTCCAATGGCATGAGATTAATATATAGTGTTTCACTGTTCTGTTTCTTAATTCGAGAAAGTTGTGAGGCAAATAAAAACATTGATCAGCAATTTTTAATTAAATACCATAGCATTTGCCAATTTTGGCTTTTGGGCTGCTTGCAAAAATAGTAATAATAATTACCGACACATGATATTTATATTATTTATAACCGAATTTTCCTCTTTAGATTGGACTTTTATATGGTTTAGAAATACCCCTAAATTTTAAGTTTAATAAAGAAAAAACTTGAGGACAATGCAGTAAAAATATATCTCCAACTCTACTTTTTTTTTAGTAAACAGTAATATTTATTAGAACGTACACGAAATAATAATAGTGTTTTAAATCAGGTTTTTATAATACATTACATAATTAGAGTACAACTACAAAATGACTTAACTTTTATAGTTGTAGAATGAGGTTATAAACAGTGCACATTAGACACATACAACCAATGTGAGATAAACATCTCCAACTTCACTTAAAATGACTACAAAATAAAATATTTTCCTACTAAACTTTTGTAGTTGTAAACTGAGGTTATAAATAGCGAACGTTAGATACACACAACCAATGTGAGATAAACATCTCCAACTCCACTTAAAATGCCTACAAAATAAAATATTTTCCTACTAATCCATGTTTTCGAAATAAAAACTTATTCAAAATTTAAAAAAAAAAAAAAAAAAAAATTATAACATTAGACCCAAAAAAAAACCTGCTCATCACACGCGTGTAACGAGGTTAATAATATATAGGATTTTATAAATGTTTTATCCACTTATATATAGGATTTTATAAGTGTTTTATATATGCTGTTCATTTACCCACCCCCGAAGGGGTCCCTCCTTTTCAATTAACCAGAGGTGAAATTTTGAATGGAAGACAAAGATATTTGAATTTTGAAGGCTTCAACCCTGAGAGACACCCATTATGAAAAGGATATAATTATTCTAAGTTCCAAACTTGATCTCTAGTCTCTACTCTCAGAGATAGTTGATTTTTCCCTGAATTACTTCCGAGATTTGACACTTGACACTGTGCGAGATAGATGATCATCATCTTTGTACGTGACAAAATAGTCTAAATGAAATTCTTATGAGGATTGGTCAAAAGGTTGAGGAAAGCTATGTTTAATCAATTTCTCCTTTCTCTAATTAAACTATGAATCAGCATGTTAGATGCATGATCCCAAATTCGATTTTGACTCATAGACGTGACTCTTTTGTTTCTAGTACTCCCTGGGACCGAGACCACAATTTCAGCTTCCGGAAATATATTTAGTCTTGGATTTTTTTTGAGTAAGCCAACACGAGGTCTAACCCTCTAATAAAATATATGAGATTTAGTCAGGGACGGAGCCGCCCTTGGACTAGGGGGCAATGGCCCCTAGATTTTTTTTTTTTTTTTTTTTAATATTATTATATATATGTGTATTAATTTTAGTAATTCTGGTTTGAAAATTACATTTTATTTCCCTTTAATAGTTCCATTGATTCTTTTAAGAATAATGCTATACTCGCAAACTTTTTCATAACATTTTTACAAATTGTTTTGGTAGCAAATTTTTATTGATTTGAATATGGGTACAACACTCATATAATTTTTTTACTTACAAGTAACCACTTATCACATTAATAATTTATAGTAAAAAAAAAAACTTGTAGTTCTAGCATTTTTCTCATTTTAGTAACCATAAAAAATTTATTGATCTAAAATCTAAAACAAAATATACAAGCCCAAAAAATAAAATAGCTTAACAACAAAAATTTCCAGTAAAACTAAAAATAAAATTAAGCTCAATTAACTAATTTTATCCAAAATAAATAACCCTTCCCTTTAAAAAACTCTAAACAAAAATAATTTTGCTCTTACCCACAAAAAAAAAAAAAATCTTAGCAGCTAAGTAGCAGAATTAGAGGTTGAAACTGCCATACACAGCCAACAGTAAAATTGTTCCCCTAACTCAAAGTTCTAGCTCCATCCCTAGATTTAATCCCCACTTATACTAAAAATTGATTAGTATCTTAGTCTAATTATAAAGAGTAATAATCATAAAGCAAACATTATATATATATATATATATATTTTTTTTTTTTAAGAAACAAATACACACATACAAGAGAGAGTGAAATTAGTTCTAATACAAAGGCATACCACAATCATGGAACAAACGTTATAGATTGAAATTATATCGTATCTAAATTATTGATATGTTAATATGCTTTCCCAAAGTCCCAATCACATCATATACATTGTAATAAAGTCTAAGTATAATTAGAACCTAAATTGATTCATTCTAAATGAAGTTTTAGTTTTGATTAAAAAATCTATATTTGAATTCAAATTAGTTTTTAATTATTGTCTAATTTTACATTCGTGTACAAAATAATTTTTTTTAATTTTTATATCAAGTGATCAATTTATAATATTTAGTACGAACATCATCTAGATAAGACCATCTTACCATCATCTACGTGCTGTTACAACCTCGTTAGCATACGATATAATTTAACTTGTTCCAGTGGATGAGTCTGGCTTTAATAGAGGGGATAAATTGTCAAATTTAACGTAAATCTTGCCCTTAAATCAAGCTTTTTAGACACTCAGAAGTGAGCTTCTTTAGTATATTGATGGGATGTTTTTTACCAGGGCCGGCTCAAGGCCTAGGCAAGTTAGGCCTAGGCCTAAGGCCCCACTAAAAAATAAATATTTCATTGGGAAAAAAGGCCCCATTTTTCATAGTTAAAAGTCCAAATTTTTATAAAATTATATATATTTTTTATAGGTTGTACATTTTTTTTATTAGTGATGTACAAACTTTACTATTAGCTTACAAATTGCCATGTTATTAATCACAAAAAATGTGATATAAACATTCATTAGTTAAATTGATGAAGCTCATCAATGAGAAACAATATCACATTATATTTTGAACATTTTATAGTACTTTTAATTAGCGCATTTTTCTTTTTCATTTCTATTAAGACTCTCAAAGTGCGAGACTAATAGAACCTTAACTCAATTGAAATCCTAAAATATTTCAAAAAGATGTTGCAAATGTGTTAAATCATCAATTATAGATTAATCTTCCCTAATAGTTTGAGACTTTAATTTTTGTAAACTAATATCCTACAAAACCATACACCTAATAATATCTATCTCTCTCTCTCTCTCTTAAAATCAAAATATAAAATTAAAAATTAGATTACAACTTTATTTAACTATGCATCGTCTTATATCCAAAATAAAGTATCTTTTTCAATCACAATATATTTTTATTTCTTTTTATTAATATTTATAATTTAAATATGATATTCAATTCTCTATACGAAATTAACATTAGTCTAGTTGGTATTATTTATGTATTTAATGTATCAAATTAACCTTAATTTAATTAGTATTAAATAATTTTGTTTAATTAATATTTACATATTAAAGGTCCCACATAAATTTTTCGCCTTAGGCCCCAAATTATGTTGGGCCGCCCCTGTTTTTTACTATAGCATGTCTCAAGCCATAGTTAATTTTCAATCACATTTTTTTTTTGATGAACCAAACACTTTATTAAAGAAGGAGAAACAAATTACAACTCCCTACTGGACTCTCTCACAACAACAGAAGAGAGACAGTCCGGGCAAAACCCACTGCCAAAAGAGCCAAAAAAATTACAAGATAAACTCCATTTTGCTAAGCTGTGGGCAGCCTGATTAAATGCAATTGATATGGGTAAATCATAATAAACATCGATGTGAAATAGGTTTGTCAGTGTCTCATATAGCTTTCCTTTTGAGGAAATATGCTTGGATTGGTCATCAAACTCATTGGAATTCTGATCCTAGACTAGCATTGTCAATTAAAGGATGGATCAGTACGGGAGACCACCAGGGGAATACGGGGTAGACATCTACTAGCCTCTGCCTTGTGTGGTTCCACTACTCATCTTTAATTTACTTGCTCACATTTTTATTTCAAACACTTGTTGAACTCGAGTTTATCAAGACTATATTATATGTTCCAACTTGATTCATTTTTTGTCAAAAAAAAACTTGATTTTGTTTACAAACTACATGATTAGCTTTTTTTCTTCATATATTGTAAACATCAAAACTAATTTTTTTTTACCCCTTGGCAAATCTATACTAATAATTAATAAATAAATGATATTTGAAATTAAATTATTTCAATTAATCATATAGAATGATTTTTCGTTTATAAACTTATAAGGATTAATAAATTCACAAACCTTGTATTGTTAAAAATTAAATTATAATTTTCATTGAGAACTTGAATATCTATTTTATCAATAAATTAAACTAATAATTTTATATCATATAATCTTAGTTACAAATGTAGGGGTGATAGGCCTAGGAATGCATATCTACATATATATTAGGCCAGGGACCCAATCCGAGGACATGAATAGTCTGAGGATGGGTAAACCCCTTCCTAAGAACCTGCGTCGGTGAGTAAAGAGGTGAGGTCTGATCATAACCATCCGAGAAGGCTATCTAAGGAGGAGTACTTCCTTGGCAAGGCAAAGCCGAGGTCAGAATGTGTGGTCTAACACCAGGAGCAACGGCTCGGATGACTCCACTAATGTGGATAAGTATTCAGAATGAACAAGACAGAGGGAGGCCAAGAAATATCTTAAAGGAAAGTTGTTACCACTGCATTAAATGCTCTGCAACTATTTTTCTGATTGCATTAATGTGGAGAAGACTCTGGAACAGTGTTGCATTGGCTGTCCCAACACATAGAGGGCCTTAAAGGGTGTTCGATAGGACAAGCTCTCAAGTAAAGGCTTGGATGATCAACAAGTGGAGGGCCAAGATCGTCCAAAAAGAATTATATAATGGAAGAGACCTTCCATGAAGGGGGGGGGGGAGAATTAGAGAGAGAAAAACACTATAGCAATCAATAACAGAACTTGTAATCAAACTGGAGGATCAATATATAAGAACTGATCTTCTCAGACTGTGACGAGAATGATTTTCTTTAGTTTAAACTTGTTTATCTTCATTCTCTCATCATCAAGATTTACTTTATTTGTTGTCTGATTCACTAAAACCCAGTTTTCTAACTTACTCTCTACAAATTTATTGTTTTGAGCTTTTTGGCCCTAAGTCCATCCATTTTTTGGGTCAAGGACTCAAATCAGGTCCTTACAACAAACTTACACAATTTAATATCAATTCCAAGTAAGTATGTTTTTTTACATTTATACATATGAACACATAATGGTATATGTACTAAAATTGAGTTTCCTACTCACAAGCTTATTCACAAAGACATTATTATGTTAGAGCCTAACTTGTTCAATAGTCGAGTCTAAGATGGGTTCATATTTGACTTGTTTGTTAAATAAACTAATAAGAACAAGTTATTTTTCATGAGTCAAGTCCAATTTATTAAAAAATGACTCCAATTTATATCCAACTCTAAAATTATTTGTGTGAGATAGGTACTAAATTTCAATTGCAGGGGTGATGGCACAACATTTGTTCAACTAAAGGATTATTGCTTGTGGAATGTGGATCTCCCATTTGGATTGCAAAATTGGACCTGTCTAGACTCCTTAAAATATTGATTTTCTTTGGTGAGTAGGAGTTTACTATGGCTTCAAAATAATCAGCCCCTTGTGATTTTTATTCATAAACAAAAACCTCTTTTTTGGATTTTTCAAAAGACAACATAAATGATATAATAAAACAATCCACATTGCTAACAAGGTAAATTACCACCTTGGACTACATGTTCATCCAATACATGATCTGTTCTTGAAGTTTTCAATTGCTACAACTATTAATGTTTGTTATGAAATCACGAATCACAACTAAATCATTAATTTGTAAGCACATTAAAAGTTGGTTTGGTTTTCTCCCCACCCCCCCAAATGGGGAGAGGATCCATGCACGTCGTTGTCAACATTATTCGCGTCAAGTCCATGTGTACAAAACAATATCTTAAACCTTAATAAGCATAAAAAACTGTTCCATAGTAATTTAATTTATCTTTGTTCAGTGGGGGTGGCGGGAAGAGACAATTGGATAATTGAACCTTATAGCAATATTATTTGAATCCAGGACAAATAATAATTGATTGATAAACCAATTTAAAACTCTAACAATTATGTTTTAAGCTTAAAAATAGTGATGGTGTACTTTCTGAATTTTCATTAATGGAATTACACGTATAAATTGCAAGATTGTGTTCATGACATGTTCACCACCATTCATTGTTTATTTATATATATATATATATATATATACCTAATTTCAAAAGGCAATCT
The DNA here is from genome assembly GCF_932294415.1 of Quercus robur. NCBI lineage: Eukaryota > Viridiplantae > Streptophyta > Magnoliopsida > Fagales > Fagaceae > Quercus > Quercus robur. Next base: position 50,253,772 of record NC_065536.1, read on the forward strand.
CAAGCTACTCAAGGTGAAGTGTGTGTACTATCAAGAAAAAAGGTGAAGTGTGTATATATATTTATAAAGTTTTTACGCGTCCGTTTTTAATGATTATATTTTTTATCATCATATCAAAACACATTAATCAGTTTTTGGTGTAAACTAGAATTGAATCTCAAATATTTTATTTAATTATTAAAATCTTTACTAATTAAGCTAATTGAAACCTACTAGTATATATATATATATATATATGGACTAAAATTTCAGTAGAATTGGAATTAGGAATTATAGTGGCTGAGTCAAGGTGGGTCAATTAACCAGCCACTTATATAGAAATTTGAATCATTTGGAACAAAATCATATGGTATTTCTGGAAATGTACCGAACGCAGGGATGGAACTGTCTGTCGGAAAAAGCCTAATATATTTCCTACAATCACTCAAGCACTGTTTGCAACCTTACATTTGATGCAGAAATGTAAAACTCGAAAAGCCAATTATTGATAATCAATTCAACATGATCAAAAGGAGCGCGTGTTAAGAATACACCAGTACTCGATTATATACTTGTAGTCAATACAATATTAGACTTTATGATATTAAAGATATTATAAATTTTATTACATAAACTTAACATTTTTTTAATTAATAAACTTTATAATTTTATTTTTTTATTAATCACAAAAAATAATTTAAAATTTTATATATTATGTTATTTGAAATCTACCAACATTGATTTGTTATTAATCACAAAAAAATAATTTAAAATATTATTTATCATGTTATATTGTCACGTTAGTTTGTAAACCTCATACATAGTAAAATTTGTGATAGCTCTAACATTTTTCAAAACTTATGTACAATTTTTTAGGTGTCATATCAATTTGTAAAATTTATGAAGTAAATTTGTAATAGTTTTAGTGTTGTAGATTAAGTTTCTCAATTAAAATTAAGCATATGGTTGGATTTTTTTTTTTTTTTTTTTGAGAAAGACAACTATTTTTTTACATTGATCTGTACAACCACGTGATTGAAATCAATTGGAGACATATGTTTTTCCTATATGGAAATGTGCAAGCTCCCATCTAGTCTACTTATGATAATAACATTTTAAAAAATAGTATAGAAACTACTTTAAGGTGCCATCCATTTTTTTTTTTTAAAGCCTTATGCTTTGTTGTTTCAGCTATAATATTTTCTAGAAAATGAGTCATTTTCCAAAAAACATTTTCTATAAAATTATCTAATTTTCTTATGTTTGGTAGAAATTTTAAATGAGTTGAAAAAAAATCTCATAACTTCCCTTATTTAGATTGATGTGAGATAAAGCTGTTTTTCAAAAAAATTTAGTAAAAAACAGTCTCTAAAAATAAGTCATAATTTTTTGTTGGCCAAAAATGGTTTTCCTTCAACTTATTTTTGTTAATAAGTTGTAAATAAATCCTAACAGCATGCTCTAATATGATTTTCATTTATCAAATATTTTGTTAAAGTTGGTAATGACATATTAGGCAAAGGAATTACTTGTTATGCTTTATACAAAGCTCATGGGGAAATTTCTTTTTTTTTTTCTATAGAACTTAAAATAATATTGTTGTTTCTTTATAACTCTGGTACAATTTTTCAATTGAAATGGTGTATCAAAATATTGAAGACCATAATCCAAAACACACTTTTATAGTTTGTGTTTTTTAATCAATTCAACAATTATAAGAAGGAAAGAGATTTGAACCTTAGACGTCTCTGTTGAAAATACTAGAATATGTAAGTTGAGTTTCAAGACTTTTAGACATACTTTAATAGTATTACTATGAATTTTTTGGTGCTTTTTTCATACCAATTTTCAAAGTTCATAAATGCAAAGCTAAATATAGGTTAATAAGAAAATTTAATTTTAGAATTTCAACCAATCAATAAATGCACACATGGAATGAGAGGGACGAACTAATTTAAGCACAATACATAAAAACATATGCTTCTTATTCTTAAAAAAAAAAAAAAAAAAAAAAAAAAAAAAAAAGCAAAAGAAAGTGTGGAGTGAGGTGGTGAAATAGCGCGCCGCGCAAGTACTGTTATAAGTCATTTGGAGATAAGAACGAATAATATTTGTGCTACAATTCGCTTACGTGATTAATTGTGAGCGGTAAAAAGATGACTTTATATAGTTCCATCATCATCATTATCTCTCTCCCGCTTACAACTCGCCACGCGGGCGAGTTGTGGCTCGTCTTTTCCAGCCCTGATTGGGGAAAATCAAATACTGCAGCTGATTCCGTAAAACAAGGATCAATCGGAAGAGTTCCATTGGTCGGTAAAGAGTCGGTTAAAAATGGTGGTGAGAAACATAACCACGTGGAGTGGAGTGAGCCCACCCTTTTATTTTACTATTTTATAATCAGACAGAATTAGGGATTCCTATTCCCGTACTCCTGCATGGAGACATCCGCTGCCAATTTAATCATTTTTATTCAGCTTTTCAAAACTGTCCAAACTACCCCTCCACAGTCCACACACTTTTCTGATTACTATGTGTTTTTTTTTTTTTTTTTTTTGGAAGAGGCTTGACAAGCGTTGACCAACCTCGTAGAACATGCGTATATTCCATGTAAAAACTTATCATTAAGATTTAAGCATTAAGCTTTTGAGTACAATATAGGTAAATTAGTGGCTTGCTCATTAGTTGATTGGTACAAATTTCCTATATTTTTGTTGAAGAAATAATAATCTTTCGTTTTGGAATTAAAAAAAAAAAAATTCGTTTCATTACAAATGTTTCATTTTATACTTAACTTATTGCAATATACCATATGTGGGGGTAGACCCAAATCCAGCCCGAGGACTAAATCCCGAGAGGTAAATTTGAGGAGTGGACTCAACCTAGAGTTCGTTGGCAGTCAAAAAAGTCTTCTGGTGAATAGAAGCCATCTAAGCCCATAACTAAGGTAACTTATAATACCAACCTTTCCCGAGGATCATTACCAAGGTAATCCCTTTAACCATTTTCCTGAGATCACAAAGATTAATGCTCATGGAGCAACTTCCTCCTTCGGCAGGGACCACCCATCACCCACACTTCCTTCAAGGAACACGACAAAGGAAACACAAAGTCCAATATAATAGCCACCTTTGCATTAATGAAATCCCACACCTAATGTTAGTCATATTAATTTAAATGCTGAATGATTGGCCTAAACAATGAAAATACTCCCAAAAGTCTTCCATCATGATCAAGAAATGGTAGGGTAAGAAGGTGATGAGACAAATATCCCTCAAATCCAACTAAGAGCAGAACAGCTAGAACAACGTTTCTTCATATATAAACGCATGATCCAACTTTTTTGTCTTTGATTAATTGCTTGATCTTCCTATTGTGGATTCTTCTTCTCCACTTTTTAGAAATTAGTTATGTTAATCAAGAATTATTGTTTAGGACTTCTATACAATGTTTTTGACCCCCACACCATATTTTTATTTTTTCATTAAAAATTAATCTTTATTAAAAAATAAACATGTGACATACTATAATTAATGGTTAATGAAATATATAGTCGAATACTCTTCAAAGTCGACCGTAAGATTTTTATTCTTATATATTAATTAGTGAGGTATGAGTGTGTGAGAAATGATGACTTCCATTGCCATTAGCTACCGAGAATCAATTTTCCTATATAAAGGTATATAATACTACTTTTAGCAAAAAACATTATTTCTATTTTTTTTTTGGGTACACAACAAGTACATGATGCCTTTTGCTGAATGCTTTAAGTCAAGCATATTTCTTACTTTAGGTCTCTATAAATCAAGTACAATATACTACATATAAAAGAAATTTTTGAACCGAACACGTCCTTCTTTTGGCATATGAATTATGAAGTACTATGATGACTCATTGTTTTATTAGTTCTTTTATTTATTCTAGTATAAGCCTTATGGGATTCTTAAATCTTAACAAAGTCTGTCTTACATTGTCAAATGCTTTTTGTTTTTGGTTGTAAGATTCCCTTATATTCATTATACTAACCGACATTAGTTGAATTTATTTGAGTTAACAAATTCTTTTTTGTTGTAATACAAAAGACTATTACCTTAGTTTTATACACGACCAAATGAAACATTTGTGGATTTTTCCACCTCTCACTCTACAGCTTCTTAATAAGATCCAAACATTATAGGATAATATTGGCAGAGCAATTATAATAAATTTTCTTTCAAATTAGTTTAAAATAATCTTTTTCAATAGTTATACTTATTACGTGGCGATTCATAAAGCAGCTTATACGATAAGTCACATGATTTATTAAATAGATTATGTAACTAAAATTAGACAAATAATCATTTAAATCCTAATATATTGAAGGAATCTCCGCATAATAATTTATGCGGAGATTTTCCTCCAAAGTAATCTATTATGCCACTATTCATAAAATAACTCACATATGTTAAATTACATAATTCATTAAATTATTTGAATAAATAACATAATTCATTAAATAGATCATGCGACAAAAAAAATAGCCTAATAATTAGTAGATATCACCAAGTAATAGTTTGAAAGAAGTTTCCTTCCGAAATAACTATGTCAAAGTAATTATAAACCACAAAACCTCACAAATTCATAGCATATGAGAGAGATAGGATCGATCCTATAAAAAAGAGATTTCTCCCACAGACCAGGTAAAAAAAAAACAAAAAACAAAAAATCGATAAAAAGGACAAAATGGTCAATCAGATTCATTTATGACAGATCTGTTTACCGACAAACGAGGAGTCGGCAGCTGTCGGCCGGTGAACCGGGGAGACAAAAGCGGCGGAAATTCCAATTCCCTCTTCCCAATCTTATTTTTCTATTTTTTTTTAAAACACTAAAATAAACAATTTAAAATAAAAAAAATAGTCCCACTCTCACAGTTATTTTATTTCCGCGTATAATATTTATATTAGCAGTATAAATATACAAACGCCTAAAGTTTTTAAAAAATTCTATTTCCATTATTCTTAACCAATACCATCTAATGTCTTAAGCCCCCGTAGAATATCCAAAACCCAAAAGCCTAATCTCTCTCTCTCTCTCTCTCTCTCTCTCTCTCCTTTTCTCTCTCTCTATCTATCTTTCTCTCTTCGATTCGAGTCCTCGAAGACCTAAAAACTGTAATGAGATGGAAATTCACAGATCAACGAAACCCTAAATTCCTGTGGTTTTCTTGGAAATGCTCTTGTATGAAGCCTCCTTGGCGGATTCCAATTTTCCTGGTATAGATTTTGCTTTCTATGAAAATTTTTTAACACTATTTTTGAGCTTTTGATTTTGTTTTTATGAAATAAAAAAAATAAATGTTTTATTTTATTTTTAAAGTTAGGTAGACCTGGCTTTTTTTGGTCTAAGTGGTTCCTATAATTTTGGATATCTTTATTTTTTATTTTTGCTTTATTTGGAATTTTATTAGCTGATGTTGATTTTCGAGTCTCGCTTCGTCAAAGCTTAAGGATCTTTGTTGAGGTCATTTTCGATTTTTATTTTTATTTTTATAAAAAATTTAATTTTGGAGTTTTGAATTTCAGATGTTTGATGAAATGTCCAAATCAATTATGTGTTTATAATTCTTGTGTGAACCTTAGTTTCTGTTTGGGTTTTTGAGTTTCGAAATGTAATTGTTTGTATGAAATGTCAAAATCAATTGTAATGTAGAGAGTTTGCGTTTTATAGAATGTTGTAATCAAGTTTTAGTTTTCTGTTCTAAGTTATATATCTATTTAAATGAATTTCCGTGTTCTAAGTCTCATATTTCTTCTTTTTTATTATCCAAAGCTCTGTTTGGTTGCTGAGAAAATTTTGGACAAACAAAAGTAATTGTCTTTTTAATATTTTTTACCTAATAGAGTAATTGGCTTTGTTGGGTCTTGCTCTTTCACTTCAAGTAATGCATTAAAAAGGAAAGGTGTAATAGTTAATTTTAGTTCTCTCTTTTTTGTATATTCTTTTTCATCAGTTTTCAGAGCAAACAAACACTAACAGTGAAATTGTAACTTTTATTTTATTTTATTTTTCTTTTTGGGTTTGCCATGTTGTTGATTCCATCTTTTTTTTATTAACATGTATGGGTGTGGGTTTATTAGCAAATAAAGTAGTTAACTCAACCAAAGGATCTTTAGCTGTAGCAGTTTCGACTTGTCACTGCTTTTTTTTTCTTGTGCTAATCAGAGAGTCTCCTATTACCTTTACTGACTTTTTGTGATTTTGTTTTTAAATGCAGATTAATAAAGCTTTTCTCTAGTCTTTCGCGGTGAATTTAATAATGGACATTATAGAGGTTGAAGAAAGTTTATTTGCGGCAAGTGATGCCAAGGTATCGATGCAATGTCTGGATTGAAATCAGACTACTGTTAGTTTGGATTTGACATTTTCTTTAAAAGAAATTATTTGGTAATCTGTAATCTATTTTTAAATAGCTGCAATCCCATCTACATGGGACTGGACAACTTTTTTTTTCAGTAGTTCGAAATATGTCTGGTCTTTTCCCTAAAGAAAATAAAAAATCTATATATTTCTGGGACATATACATATGCATGTACGTATGCAGTTGCCTTTTCATTTTGTCACATGGGGCTTTTTCTAAAGGAATATTCATAATTTATGCTTTGAATGCTTCTTTTATTTTATTTTAGAAAAAGGCTAGTTGACAATTGGTGTTTCTGATGATTGATTTTTGGAGTTGGGTTTCATATGAAGGCATGTATAGGGCATGTGACAGTTTCTTTTCTTTAGGTGGTGGGGGGCACGTGAGAGTTTCTTTTCTTTAGGTTGTGATAATCATATATAACAATTTTGCTTTGGGTTTCCCTGGTAGATAATGAATTCTACTTTCACAAACAAATTCACTAGCAAGTTGAAGCTGTATTGGTTATATGAGTTTGGCAAGAATTTGGTCATCTAGTTTCTGAGTAAAAGTTATTTGTTTTTCCAAAAGGATTTCCTTATTTTAGACAATGGTCAATAGAATTCTTTTATTTGGCATAAACTCTTTGAAGTTTGTACTTAAAATGAGGTTCCGTAAATTTGGGTACTTAGCTCTTAACATTTTTCCTTATGCAGTTACATGGAGAAATGTGCAAGACACTCTCTGCAATTTATTGCAAAGTATTATCAATTTTCCCATCCTTGGAAGCAGCACGGCCTAGGAGCAAATCTGGAATTCAGGCATTATGTTCATTACATGTAGCGCTTGAGAAGGCCAAGAATGTTCTTCAACACTGCTCAGAATGCAGTAAACTTTACTTGGTATGCTTGTTTTGTTGCATTAATATTTTAATAGTGAGAATATGAGTCACAAAATCATAGAGTGAGCTAAATTTCCTTTTAATACTAAATTAATTAGGTAGAGGAATAAGTTGTCCATTATCTTTCTCTCTCTCTCTCTCTCTGGTTTTGGGGGAAGGGAAGGTCTCTGTTTAAGAATGTTTTACCATTGGATTTTTTTCTTATCATGCAGGCTATAACTGGGGATTCTGTTCTTTTAAAATTTGAGAAGGCAAGATGTGCACTTGAAGATAGTCTCAAGCGTGTTGACGATATTGTTCCGCAATCAATTGGTTCTCAGGTGATTATATTTAAGTTCTATCATCTTTTTATTTGCTATTTATGTATGAAATGTAAGATTTTAAGGTCTTATGCTTTCATGATGACCCTCTTCTACTCATTGAATGACCTGTAACTTATATACAATCTTGTCATTCCTTATGTGTGTCACATCAGATCAGTGAATCTATTTGCAAAATTTTAAGTGTCTTAGGAAGCTTTGTCCATGTGTATATGTGATAACTGATGAGATGTGTGGAGGGAATTTCAATTCTTTTTGAGAAATGAAACTTCAACCAGGACTCTTCTGCAGTGATGGAAATCCCAAATTGATTACCTTAGACGTTGGTGAATATTATATCCTGGTCAAGAAGGCAAAGCTATTATAGGAGTGCTCTTATGGTTGTGCTAGAAGTTTATTCCTTTATTCAGCATGGCTTTGGCAGTCTTGCTAGAGGCTTTTTCCTCTATTTTTGTTGATGCTGAGATGCATCTTTATACATGCCCCATTTCATGACATTGGATGCCACAGGCACCTGTACAATCTATAAGTTCTGATAGTATGTATGGGTCAAAGTTGATGAGGTGATGTGAGTAAACAAATTTGAAGACAAGTAACATGAAATTTTTATAGACACGTATACTTGACTTCCAAGTGAGTTTAAGCCTAGCATTTTGGTTTTGAAACCAATATTAAGGCTTCATATTCATAATGATGTGTTGCATGTCCATGTGGAGGGATCCACTCTAAAATTAATTTAAAGAGAGCTTGTAAGTGTTAATTTTTTAGGATTTCTTTTAATCTTTCTCCCTTTTGGCTTGTATGGGCTAATGTTGTTCCTTCCAAAGAAATAAGAGAAGAAAAGAATGTACTTTTAAATATTTGATCTGGCCTTCCATCACATAGCTTTGGATAATCCTTGTCTTAGTAACCAAATTGGTACTTGAAGCAGATAGTGATTTGTGTGGGGGATTTAAGAAATGGGATTGGGATTCGTATTTTCCCTATCAATATAATAATAAGAAAATTTTCCTATTGCCTGGAAGGGACAAAATAAACATTTCCTGATCAAACTCCCATCCCACCCTCCTCAGTCACATATTTACAGATTGTTTCAAATAGTTCAGCATCAGTCACATGCTGGATGGTCCTCTAGATGACTTTGTCACATCTTTACACTTCCTTAGCAGGTTTTGGCCTGATATTAACAAGACATACCTCTTTACTTGAGGGGATCATATTCTAATAGATTCATTTCAAATTGTATAAGGCTAACCATAAAATTATCTTTCTAAGGTGCAGTTTGGATTGCACTTATTCATGTTGCGTTTTTCTCCTTCACGTTTTCTCCTTCTTTTTTTTTTTTTTAATTTTTTTTTTACCTGAAGTTGGTTTCACGTGGGGGACAAACCTGTCAGTGGGTCCCGTGCACAGTGCACGGGACCCACTAGCACTTGGACAGCCACATATTGATCTGAAATGGCACTGTTTGTGGGTCCTGTGTATTGTTCATGGGACCCACAAATATCTTTTTTTACCCAAATTTTAATTAAAAATGGATCCCACGGTACTATTCACACATTTAAAAATTATTTTACTACAGTGCTTTCAGTTTTCAGTTTTCAGTTTCAGCAAAAATAAGTTGTATCCAAACAGACCCTAAATGGTATTGTCTTGTGGTCTTTTGTTGCTAATACATTTGTCTACATTACTTTTGAAGTATTTTAACTGCTTTTGTAATTGAACCTCCTTTTAGATTAAGCATATTGGGAGGGAACTTGAGGATACTGTGTTCGCACTCGATCCGTTAGAGAAGCAAGTTGGTGAAGAAATTGTTGCATTGCTCCAGCAGGGCAAAAAATTCAACAACAGTAATGACACTAATGAGCTAGAGTGTTTTCACCAGGCTGCTACAAAACTTGGCATAACCTCTTCTAGAGTAGCTCTTACAGAGAGAAGAGCTCTCAAGAAACTCATAGAAAGAGCTCGTGCAGAGGAAGATAAGAGGAAAGAATCAATTGTGGCTTATCTTTTACATCTCATGAGAAAGTACTCCAAATTATTTAGAAGTGAGATATCTGATGACAATGATTCACAGGGTTCCACACCTTGTTCTCCTACTGTTCAGGGTTCTGTTGAGGATGGTGGACCTGGTGGCAATTGTCATGCCTTTGAACGGCATCTGTCAAAACTTAGCTCTTTTAATTTCAAGCCAAATAATAAAAGATCAGGGCAGATGATTCATCCGCCTGAAGAATTAAGGTGTCCAATATCGTTGCAACTTATGTATGATCCAGTCATCATTGCGTCCGGGCAAACATATGAAAGGATATGCATTGAGAAATGGTTCAGTGATGGGCATAGCACCTGCCCAAAGACTCAACAGAAACTCTCTCATCTCTCGTTGACTCCTAATTACTGTGTAAAGGGCCTAATTGCTTCTTGGTGTGAACAGAATGGAGTGTCTGTTCCTGATGGCCCCCCAGAGTCTCTTGACCTCAACTATTGGAGGCTGGCATTGTCTGAGTCTGAGTCTGCAAATTCAAGATCTATGAACAGTGTTGGTCCTTGCAAATTGAAGGGAGTTAAGGTTGTTCCTTTAGAAGAGAGCGTTATCATGGAAGAGGCTGGTATCACAGAGGAAGCTGAAGAAAATGAAACAGAAGATTTGTCTTGTAAGCCAGAAGTGTCTGAGCTTGGTGTTTTGGACAGTTATCAGAATTTTCTGTCTGTCTTGAATGAGGGAGGAGATTTGAGGAGAAAGTGCAAAGTGGTGGAACAAATAAGGTTGTTGCTGAAGGATGACGAGGAGGGCAGGATTTTTATGGGGGCCAATGGCTTCGTGGAAGCTCTTTTGCGATTTCTAGACTCAGCTGTGCAGGAAGGGAATGTATTGGCTCAGGAAACTGGAGCCATGGCTCTCTTCAACCTAGCTGTCAACAATAGCAAGTACGTACTATGTTCAATGTTTCCTGAGTATAATAACAAACACGACCATTTTCCTTATCTATTTATTTATTTATTGGCGTTTTACAAATTATACCTCTTGGACTGTGATGTGGGTGTTAATTTGGCCCTTGAACTTTGAAAATTAACCCCTTGGACATTACCACCTTCATGAAAAATTAAACTCTGCTAGTATTTTTAGCTAAAAACTAACGGATTTAGTTCTGTGATGTACACATGGTTTCTACCATATCATCAATATATATTTTTTTGATAAGTCATATCATCAATATATTTGAAATGGCATTATGATAATGTGCATGTCACATGATTAAGTCCATGAAGCTTTAATGGAAGATAGTAACAAATGGTTTGATTTTTTACAAACCTAATGTAGGAGTTAATTGTTTAAATCAAATTTCCAAGGACTAAATTGAAACTCATGTCAAATGGTCAAAGTCCCAAGTGTAATAATATTTGAAAAAACCCCTTATTAATTAATTTATTTTTGTATTGTTAATTTTACACACATAGCCAGTGGCTTGTGAACCCACGACTAACCCTCCACCCTTATTTTTATAGGGGAAGGAGGTACCATTGGTCATATGTTTTGTGGAAGTATTAAAGGAGTTATGATAGCATTAAAACATTAAAGATGGTCCTTGCCATCCAAGAAGAACTAGAACATAATTCTAGCAATGATCTGGTTGTGATGACATAATAATTAGCATAACAGTCATCAGTTCATTGTTGTCATCGTTATTGTTTGTCTTCCTTTATCATTGCTGTTGTTGTTATAGTTTTGGTAGTAATAGTATAAAAAATTCATAATTATCACAATGATCTGGTTGTAATGACATATTGAGTGCATGAAGACCTTTCCTCACCTATTTATATTTATATTTTTTATTATGATGATTACCATTTATCTTTGTATCTTTTCTTCCTCTTTCTTATGTTAAGATAAAAGTAGTCAGCCTTAATATGCTCTTGAGAAATGCTTATATAATCAGTGTATTATATGAATGTATTGTCCCTGCAATTGGCTTCCTGAACTCTTCAATGGCATCCCGGTTGTAACGGCCTCATCATATTTTCCTTATTGTTTTAATGGCAACTCTTCATTTGAAAAAAAAAAAAAAAATTTGACACTGAAAAATTTAAGTAATTTCTTTTCCACTATCCTTTGAAGTGTAGTCTCATCTCTCTCACTCTAACACACACACACACACACATGGCATGAAGAAGATGAATGTGTCCACTTTCTCTTTGAAATGTCATTTATTTGTTTGTTTTTTCCCTCGCTCTCTTTCGCACACACACATGAAGCATCAATTGTAATCGTGGTATCAAGAAGATTGATGTAAACCATCTTATCCACCTTGAATGGATGATTCAAATGTGCATTATTTGCTGACAGCTGTTTTTTGGAGAACAGTTTTCTATTTTTGAATTTATATACTAATCCTTACATGTCCTTCAAAGAACATAATTAAATTACTTTTTCTCTATCATTATTTTTCTTAACAATAATTTTAAGCTGCCCAAAGATACAAGGGATAAGTTACTTATCACCAAAAAAAGATATAAGGGATATTTTATTTGTTGATTCCTTTTTAATAGTTGAAGTGTTAGACTTTTTATCTCTTTATTGAAAAATTGAAACTCCTATGTTTATGTGGTCCCAGTGACTTGTGTATCATGTTAAAATTTTTCTTTTAAGTGTTTTTTTTTTTTTTTAATTACAAATTGGTAAACAATGAAGATCTTTCGAAAATTTGGATATTGATTGTTTCCTTTTTTGCCCACCCAGAAATAAGGAAATGATGTTAGCAGCAGGAGTAATTCCATTGTTGGAGAAGATGATCTCCAATCCCAATTCCCATGGGTGTGCCACAGCACTCTATCTGAATTTATCCTTAATAGAAGAAGGCAAGCATATCGTTGGCTCAGGTCAAGCAATCTCTTTTTTAACCCAGGTCCTTCGAGCTAATCCTGAACCCCAGTGCAAGCTTGATGCCCTTCATGCCCTCTTTAATCTCTCTACCCTTCCTTCTAATGTTCCGAGCCTTCTTTCAGCTGGCATCGTCGGCGGTCTCCAATCGCTTCTTGCTGCCTCTGGTGATCAAACGTGGACAGAAAAAGTCATAGCTGTCCTTATAAATTTGGCTTCAAGTCAGTCAGGTAAGAATGAAATGGTATCAACACCTGGTCTTATTAGCGGACTGGCATCAATATTGGACATTGGTGAACCTGTTGAGCAGGAGCAGGCTGCCTCATGTCTCTTGATTTTGTGTAATGGAAATGAGAAATGCAGTCAAATGGTTCTACAAGAAGGGGTAATACCTGCGTTGGTGTCAATCTCGGTGAATGGGACCTCGAGGGGGAAAGATAAATCTCAGAAACTCTTGATGCTGTTTCGGGAACAGCGACAACGAGACCAACCACCTGCTGAAGTGCAGCCGGCTGAAAGTACTAAGAATGCCATGGCTGGTCCAGACTCAAAGCCACTATGTAAATCGATGTCTAGAAGGAAGATGGGGAAAGCTTTTAGCTTCTTCTGGAAAAGCAAGAACTACTCAGTTTATCAGTGTTAGGCCATCAGTGTTGTAAATTTCTGTTTTATCATCTTTTTCATTTCTTCTGTCCTGTTCCCATGGGCATCACGTATTTTTTTTGTTTCAGAGAGGAGATGTACAGGCCCCTGTAATTTATGGATTTTTTGGGTTTTTTCTTTTTCTTTTTCTTTCTTTTTTTACTATTATTTTTTTTTTCCACTTTTGGGTAGGAATACATGTATTTGTATGTCAATCTGTAAGCCTTAGATCCTTGATTGGAAAGAAACTAGTTGTGTTCGGATATGAAATTTCATGTGAAAGCTAAAATGTAAGACCATCAGTGCCAATCAATTGTACAGCAAGGGTTTAAATGCTTTACCAATTGCCTGTAGCTTGTGGTATTTTCTAGTGTTTGCTTTTATTCCAACAGAGTTATTAGTTACAATTTGATATTGTTTAGCCAAGAGCCTTGTAGCTCAATTGTTACAATTTGAAGGATTGTTGTTTTAATTATTATATATTTAGTCAGGTTGTGAGAATCATGTTCCATAGGCGATGGTCCTCAAAATGGTTATCTAACCAACAATGTTATACCCACTAGAGTTGCTGCTTAATTTAAATTTAAAAAAAAAAAAAAAAAATTCAAAAGATACATTTTATTCAATGAAAACTTGAGATTACATTGTAGCTTTGAGCTTTGAGAAAGAAATTAAAATCGAAAAATACATAGCCTTTGGTCCTAGTTACATTTTAAAGAAAATTACAGTTTCTTGTATCAACTATAATCTAAAAAATATGGAGATGGAAGGTGTTAGACATTCACCCCGCTCAACTTAGAACTTGGTCTTCTTGGATCTAATGGTCTATTTATTTATTATATAGAGATCTAATGGTCATATAATGTTATGTTCAAACCTATATTTAATCCATTCATGTCATCATTCGTGAACTTATTAGCAACAAAGGAAATTTACAAAATCATGAAACAAATACTAAAACTTAAGGCAAAATTAAATGGAACTAAACAAAAGAACTAAATTGAAACAAAATAAAGTCAAAGGATGGAAATGAAAAGAATAAAACTTAAAGGACTAAATAAAAAACATGTCAAAGTTAGAGGGCTTAATTTGCAATTTAGCAAAAAACAAATGCCAAAACAACAAACATGGTTGTATTAGTATGTCTAATTACAAATTTAAAAGTAGTCAACATTATGTCTAACTCACAACAACCCCCCCCCCCCCCCCCCTTAAAAAAAAAAAGGACTTTTTTTAATAGAAAATTTGTTCCCTATCATATATAAATGTTAAAATCGAAGAACACCCTGAACCCTAAACTATATTCTTAAACCCCTAAAGCTTATCCCCTGATACCCTAAATCTTAAAATCCCAAATCCTAATGCTATAATCATAAAACTCTAAACCTTAGCTCTAATACCCTAACAATGAAATAAAGCAAAAACACTTCTATTACCTATACATGTAAGGGTGAATACGTTGGCATCGAAAGTTTTCAAAATCTTGTTGTCATTTCTTTTATGTTCACTTTGAAAGTTAGTGTTTTTTGTTCTTATTGAAATCTTGGGCAAAAATGGGCTTTTGCCTATTTCGCTCAAAAAATGTAGCAAAATACCTCTGTTTTAAAACTTGATTTTCTAAAAATCGAGTTTTATATTGAAACTCGATTTTTAGAAAATCGAGTTATAGGCAATCAAACTTAAAATAAAATAAAAAAAAAATTATGGAACTCGAGTTCCATGTGAATTTTTCCAAATAACTCGATTTTCACTAAATTGAGTTTTACATTGAAACTCGATATTCTAAAAATCGAGTTTCAAAACAGAGACATTTTGCTAGATAGTTTCAGAATATGAGCATTTTGCTACATTTTTTGGGTGAAAGGGACAAATGTCCATTTTGGCCATAAATATTGTATATTGATTTGAACTTAACACGGATATAGCATAAGTGTGCAAGTTTGGATTACTCTCCATTAATAAAACGATAACTTTAGTGTGGGTTTGGAAATAGTTTAAGACGTTAGGAAAACTTAAATATAAAAGCTTGCTAATCTTAAAACCCTAAACCCAACGCCATAATTTTAATAAATATCAGTCCCTTGTCTCGTTTGCTGGGTTGGATCACCCTAAGCCCTAAAGGGCCTAAACTATAATTCTAAAAGTCTAAACCTTAACCCCAATACCATAATCTTAAACCACTAAACCCTAATAACGTAATCTTAATACCCTAAACCTAAACCCTAGGCCACACACATCCCAAACTTTAATATTAACCCCCTAAACACTTAAGATTAACTATGTAGCAAAAAAAAATTAAGTGGTTGTGGCTTTGTGGGATAGCTAAAATTATCTTTTGAAAAAGAGAGAGGTTAGGAAAAATTAAATATAAAAACTTGCTTAAAAATTTTGCATAAAAATAAATCTTGCATAAAAACTTGTTCTTGTATTTTATTTTATAGAGGAAATCAACCGCGTACTAGAATAGAAGTGTTTTTGATTCAAAATCCATAAAAAATTCAACCGACCTGATAATTTCAAACATGCTCTGCTCTCTAGAGTCCAATCAAAGTCACTCATTGAAAAATCCCAAACCTTGACACTTATCTGCCTCTGTTGGTGAGATTCACACCATTCTACCTCTGATGGCGAGGCCTAGAAAATTATCCCAAATCGCTAATACACAACAAGACTCTTACAAAGACTTGAGGTTGCCACTTGGTTACTTTGTCAACTGTGGAGTTTGAAATTGATTTATTTTCTGATTGTTTGTTTGTGTTTTATTTATTAATTTATATTTTTTTAATTTAATAAATTAATCAAAATATCAAGGATTCTGTAAGAATTTGTTGGTAGCCCATTTTAAAAACAGTTTGATGTTTTAAATACAAAATATATGAGTCTTTGTTCTCGAGAGATAACTATCCGTATACTGGCAAGCGACGTACGAATTCTCGAGACGAAAGGAGTCATTTGATCAATAGAAATATATATATATATATATATATATATTTATTGAGTGTGATTGTGTCAGTCAAAAAGGGGTGGGGTCTTTCTTTTAATTTTGAAAGTATTGACAAATACTATCAAAAAAAAATTTTGATGTTTTGAATCAAAGATATTTGTTTACTCTATCTAATAGATATGGGGATCCTCTATTCTTTTCTTTCAATTATGATTGAACACCTTAACTTGAAAAAAAAAAAAAATTATATACATAATTATTTTTAAACTAACCTATTTTGTCTACCCTAAAAAATTACTGAATACTATTGTAGATACCGCATTTTGTACCTTTTACGACTCAGGCTCCCGTTCCCCAATGATGCTGAAATTCTAAGATCCAAGGTTGGATTAGGGCTCAATTAGATATTAAATTGAATTGAGAAATGTTGAAATGAAAAATATAACCTTTAATGAGCAAATAAATCTTTTTTGGAAAAATAAAGCCAAGGAAGCCCTCGACATGTGCACGCGGGAATTAACCTGTGTGCGTAGCCATGATGCATGCGCATGCAGGCACGATCTTGCACACGCATGTAGGGTTCTGGAAACATAAAAAAGACAAGTTTTTTTGCATTAATACTGAGGTTTGGAACGAATCTCACATCGTCTAGGAGTCGTTCCAAACCCCTATTTTCTCAATATAAATAGCCATACATGGTACATTTTTAAAACGAATAGAAATCTTAAGGGAAAACACTAAGATTCACTAGAAATAGTGAATCAAAGAGGGAGTTTTTCACAAAGCATGCTTAAGTCAATTTTCTTTTGATTGGCATTTTCTGGCTTTGATTTTTGAGTTTAAGATTACTAATCACTTTTTATTGATTGTGAATAGATTTGACTGAGGGGAATAGTAAAAAATCAAGTTTGGAAAGCTTTGTGTTTGAGGTATTAGTCTAAACTTTCTTTTTCTTTTTATGATTTAATCTTTTTGTTTGCTTTAGTTTTTTTGTTATTATATGTTTTTATATGTGTAAGTGCAAGTTAGATTTGTAAACTAATATGAAAAGTGTATGAGATATCTAACAGTACATTTTGATGAAAAAGCTCAAGAACGATAAAAAATGAAGCTTTAACATCATAACGTTGAGAGAAAAAGAAAGCAGTGCAAGGAAAGTAAAGATGACAATGGGATGTGTGTGGATAACCCTTTGAAAGGGATGAAAAACCACGGGTGAGTAAGAGCGAATGTCCCTTACTCTGTCAAGTTTTCTATTATATGAAAATGGAGATTTCCTCTTGTATAGTGATGATGTTCTAACTAAAGGAGAGGTCTTTTCTCTACCTCACTTTCTTACAAACTTTCTACTCTTTCTCTAATGTTCTATCTTGGTTCTTGCCCTAATAGTCTAGCAACATGTTCCTCTTATAGTTCGAGGAATGTTGCTAGGTATACAAGACAGATGTCAAAATGTGATTCTCTCATTTGAACCCTAATACAGCAATTGTATTGTGTTATGGTTGGAGGAGAGAGAGTAAGCATGTTGAGGTTAGTATATTGGCGTGAAAAGTGACCCTGCCACCACGTGGGGAGCAATCCTTGGACAAGGAAAGGGACATCAGAGGCATTGAGAATAATGCACGTGTATCTAACAATGGTCCAGCACAAGCACAACCAATGGGAGGGAAGGATTTCATAACCTCCGACCAAAGAGGGTCACTATCTCCCTTTTGTGAGTGCTGGGTGTCCATGTTAGGTGCAAATCCCACTCTTCCCTATGGTCACGCCGTTGGCACGGGCCAAAGATCCTTTCTCCCAGCCATTCCATGTGTAGAGTCCGGATCTAGCCATGTCAGCATTTCCCTATGCCTTGGTTGGTGTACTATACAATATGTTTATATTTGTGTAGTCTTATGTTTTAAAAGTATGTTAGGTTGTTAGAATCTTTGTTTGGAAGTTCTTCTCTGTTTTCTGTGTTGCTAGGGTTTATTTATGGTTTTAAGCTTTTGTTTCACAGGCTTGTTGTTTGCTTGCTTTCCACATGCTTAAATTAGGGTTTGTTTTTATTGCTTTGATGTTATGAACACGCATTCATATGTCCATTCATTGACGCCATAGGTGATGTGATGCCGTAAGGTAAGTGAGGCAAATCATGCATTCACATGAACATGCATCCTTGAATATAATCTTGCTTTGATGATGAGTATGAACATGCTTGTTTGGGTGAGTTACTCTTGATGTGTAGAAGCAATCATATGTTATTTAGATATTTTCATGCTTGTGTTTCTGCCATGATTTGTTTAATGCACTGGATGATATAACATGATGTGAGATAGGAGTATGTTAGGGTTTGTGATGTTTGGAGATGCCATGATAGATGTATATTAGGGTATGCCATGATAGATGAATGATTAGGTTTCTTTTTTGAGATGATTGATGCCATGTTGTATGCTTAGATGTAGGCTAGTGTGTGTGTGTGAGTTAGAATGCAATATTGAGTATGCCTTTAATAGGGTTAAGACATAAGACACAATAAGAGGAAGCCAACCCTAGGGTTGGGCGGTTTTGGGTGCCTAATACCTTTCCAAAACCGTACCTAAACTCTGAACCCATATCTCTGGTAGTAAGATCAAAAAGGTCCTTCCTCGAGAGGACGCTTATATATGGTTTCTAGACCATTGCAAAAACTAGGTGGCGACTCCCTCGTTATGTCCATAACTTTGACTTGAGAATCCCAAGAATTTGGGTTTAACAAAAAAAAATCTCCCCCCACCCCCCCCCCCCTCTAATATAATCATTAACTCCTTAACCAAAAAGAGGAAAAATAGCCTAAATAACAACAAGATTTGGCTAAAAAACAACAAATGAACAAAGCATTCAACTTAAAGGCCATTAAAAAAAAAACCTCCTAGTCATTTAAATTTGTAACTCATTTAACTCATTCCATAAAAATAATTCATAATTTCATTTTTCCTAAAAAATGGTTTCAAGAGAGATGTTGTGGTCGTAAGCATGGCTTTAAAAACTAGACCGGGGGCAAAATTGGATTTGCTTTCGGTTCTTGGTTTTACCCATTTTGAGAAGTTTTTAAGGTTTTTTTGGACTAAACTAGTGGCCGGTTCCCGGTTGAACTGTTCAAATTGGCCAGTCCGGTCTGGTTTTTAAAACCATAGTCATAAGTTCTTCTCGACGGCATTGGTTGCTTTGCTCTACTTGGTGGCTTGGCTTGTAGTCGCACCATGTATCATCTATAGTTCTCTCTCCCCATTTTTATCTTTTCTA
Organism: Quercus robur; assembly: GCF_932294415.1. Classification (NCBI taxonomy): domain Eukaryota; kingdom Viridiplantae; phylum Streptophyta; class Magnoliopsida; order Fagales; family Fagaceae; genus Quercus; species Quercus robur. Next base: position 50,273,080 of record NC_065536.1, read on the forward strand.
TCATCATTTTATAACTCTCTCACTTTATTACTTTAATCTCAACATTCGTAGTTTTCATTTTATCTCTCATCATTCCCATTTTGCTTGTTCATTTTGTTAGTTTTAATTTTAACCGCTTTTTGCTTGACTCGAGTTTTTATTTATTTATTTATTTTTTTGGTAAAAAATATATACTATGCTATTATTTTATTAAAAGAAGACTATTAGACCATTTTCATTGTTAGTGATGTTGATATATTCAAGTTATTTTTTTAATATTAAATTTTGTATAATTTTAAGTTTCTTAATGGCTATCCTAACAAAAATTCCTAGAGCCACCACTATCTTCAATGAAAATTTTGTAATAAAAGCAACTGTAATTCTTTCCAAGCACCAAGATGTTGAGGTTGATTTGAATCCGATTTGTTTGTCTAGATCCGCTTAACAACGGTGGGCAGATCAAGTACTCTATGCATCACTGACTTTGAGTCCATTCTTAGCCCACCACTGTGGGTTGGGTCTTTGGAGTCATTGTGGTTTGTTGGTTGGTTTGTTTTTAAATAAAATAAATTTGGGTTTGGATTTGAATTGTTGTAGCATTGATTATGTTTTGGTGGTGATTTGGGTTCAAAATTTCTGAAATTTCCAATGCAATTTTTGGTGTATGGGTGTTTGTCAAAAATGCTCAGATTTTATTTATTTATTTTTGAGAAAAATGATTGAGTCAAAAAATGGAAAGAGAGAAACATTTCCAAAATGGTTCAAGAAGGAGAAAAACATTAGAAAATAGGTGTTGAGAATAAATTATCAAAATAATTTTTTAACAGGGTTTGAAAAAACATAACACAAAAATAGAACCAAATAGTTCAATTTATTAGAATACAATTTTTTTTTTTTTTTGAGAATTTAGAATACAAATTCTTTGTCACACTTTTTGTGTTACACTTTATGCTCCACCAATCATGATATGTCATGTGTTTGATTTTTTACTATTTTAAACTTTGGTTATTTTATAAGAAAAGTCAAAACAAATATATGGCAAATTCTTGCATAGAAGTGCACTCCAATGAATCTAGCAACTGAAATGTTTTGTAATAACTAATAATTAGTTGGTTCTTTTGGGTTCGGAGTTGCTAGCCCAAATGTCCAATGGGCCCATCTATTGGATTTTCATGCAAATTTTAGCTGGATTAAAACTGGTTAGTCCAATGCTAATGCTTGTTTGTGAAGATGCCTTGTTTGTGAACATACTAGTTGCTAATTTTATCAAAATTATTTATAAATTATACTTATTTTATATACATACATGTCCAAATTAGATAATTTGAAGGAAAAAAATGTAATGTAATTAAGGGCCGTTTTGGATTCGCTCTACTAGGGCCAAGAGTTTGCATTTAAACCTACCAAACCTAATTGAATGTCTCATGCTGGTCTTTCATAAGTAAATGAGTTAGGTTAGACTTAGGGGTTCTCTCTCTCTCTCTCTCTCTCTTCTTTTTTAGCTTGGCTTGAATTGAACAAAATTTCAACCCAAGTAATGTGATGCAACACACGGAGGGATGTTTAGACCAAGGGGACCATGAACCCTTGAAATATTACTTAAAAAAATATTAATATTACTAGTATATGTAAATATTTTTTTAAGTTTAGATTCATAAAATTTATATTTAACCCTCCTAAAATTGAAAACGTTATGACAAACTAATGTTGGACTAAATAATCTAAAAAATATTGTTTGTCATTATAGTTTGCTTGTTTTATATTTGAAATCCAAAGTTAAAAGTATGAGATTTTGGGTTTTGAGTGATGTCGTGTGTTTGACTACACTTAAAAGTATTGTTTGGATGCTTTTATTATTATTATTATTATTATTATCTACGGTATGTCGAGAGCCGATCAGAGTTTCGTTGGCGTACACCATGTCTAGGAGCAGTGTGGTTAAGTCAGAGAGCTTGAAGGATTAGGTGAAGGGGTTCGCTATGGCTCGAGGGGAAATAGTGGTGGAATTGGGAAGTGGGTGTAAGGACATTGTTTAGCAGAGTCTTCGGAGTGAGGATTCCTATGTTGGTCGAAAGCTTTAGAAGCCGTGCGTTAAGGTCTCCGGCAGGTTGAAGTACTTGAATGAGTTTTTGCCCGAGGATCACGACCCAGCTCACTCGTGGTCTGTCATATTCTTCATTTTTGTTCTTGCACTTGCAGGTGACTTGAATTTCAAATGCATTATGCTTCGAATTCAAGTATTTGATTGGTTAATCAAATTTAGGTGTTTCTTGAGTTTAGTGTAGTGTAGTGTAGTGCTAATTATTGAGATCTGTATGTAATTTGGTTATTTATTGTTGTTTATGTTAGTCAAATTTGTGAAAAATCACTTGCCTTATTTGTCAGTATGAGTTCGTGGTTCAGGATTCGTGATTTTAATCATGTTCTTGAAAGATAGAGTGATAAATAAACTTCTTGGTATTATTGATTGTATGTTAATTACATAATTAAAACCAACTAAACAAGACTAACCAACCAGATAACAAACTAACTAATTATAAAAGGCACATGGAAAATGTGTAGAGAACAATCTGATTTGAAATACAAGCTCTAATAAAAAAAATACAATTTATACTATATGTTCAATAATCAATATGAAAATTGGATTTTGTTTTTTGGGCATATTAGCGACGAGACTCCATTCTCTTTGTCGATAAGGTTTTAGTAGTTAATTCATATGTGCTCCATGAAAGTGTGATGGTTGTGATTATGTTTCTCAATTAGTCACTCTGTCACTGTTTATCTTGAAATCTAAGTACTACATTCTGGTCCCATAGTAGCAACTGTAGATAAGATAACTTTATGTATAATCATAATGACATCCTTGGATATATACATATGTAAAGAAATGTGGCAGTGATGGCATCCATAATGTTGGTTCATCACTGAATTCATTTGGATCATATGTGCTTTATGTGGCTAACTATGTCTTGGAGTTATTTATGTGGTGGAATTTAGCCTAAGTTGATGGCTTTGCATCCTATGTTTATCCTTTGTCTGTGCTGCTCTATTCGTTTCTCTGTTTTCTATTCTTAATGGTCCTACAAAGTTTTCCCAGAATTACTAATTAGTGTTCTTACAAAGTATAAAACATTTGAGAAATGAGAACTTGAATGCCCCAATTGTGCATTCAATCTCATTTCTGTTCTTTTTCTTTTGTGGTATATGTAGGTAAAGTTTATTAATTGACATTGTTAAAACCACGTGCAGCTATAGGTTTAAATACCAAAGATGACAGCTTGGTCACACCAGTAAAGATGGTGCTAATACTTCCTCCTAGTGCTAACCGCATACTACTTCCAGATGGTAGACACATGGCTTATTGTGAGCAAGGTGTCCCAGCTGATAGAGCTAGATTTTCCCTAATTGCTCCACATTCTTTTCTTTCCTCACGACTTGCAGGTAAAAGACTAATAAATCTTTTATCTGTTGAGGTGGTATCCAAACTAATGGAAACTTGACATTTATTTTCTAAATAATTTATGTATGAAAGGTATACCGGGAATTAAAATGTCATTGCTTGAAGAGTTTGGGGTTTGCTCGGTCTCATATGATCTTCCTGGTTTTGGGGAGAGCGATCCTCATCCCAACAGAAATTTGAACTCATCAGCTTAATCGATTTATGGTGAAAGAACATCATCACTAAAGCTATTATAATTTTAAACACAAAAAATACTTCAAACTTCAAAGTCAGATGAAAATCATTGCATTATCACTGAAATTTTTATCAAACACCTTCACGCATACTCAAATCAAGTCTAAGAGAGAGAGAGAGAGAGAGAGAGAGAGAGAGAGACTCACATAGTCACATGGACAAACACTTAAGAGAGACAATCATGGAAACTCTTGGCAACTTTGGATTATGCCTAAGCCACATTGCAAAATTGGGTTATGGTTTTTGAGATGAAATTGCTAGAGAAGACGTTTGAATTGTAAATAGGGAATTCTTCAGCAATTTTTTTTTTTTTTTTTTTAAATCAAATCCTAAAATTAAACACTTTTGAAAAACATATTGGCCAACTATGTTAGTATATGTAAGAATTCTAGACAATTGATCATGAACGTTAAATTTGCCAACACCCTTCTAAATCTCAAACAAACACATAAGCAAAGTATAACAGTGGAGAAATCAACAAGGTCCCCAACTTTCAACTAATATATATACATATGGAAGTTCAGTGAATTTTATTGGTACCCAGAAAAGAATTTGGTCTAAAAAACACAAAAATCAACGAATTTTAGAGCATGCTTACAGAAGAGGTTTAACTTTATGCTGAAGCGACAAAGTATTGATTGAATAAAATGAGATTCAATGAAGCTACATCAAATTTAATTTTCTTACCAAATGGGTATCCGAACTACGGCCAGAAAAACCCAAAAGAACTCTGCTAACAATGATATCACCGCCGCTGCTGTTGCCTCTATAGACTCCTATACTATAGGTCGTATTGTTTGAAGAGAGAAAAAGAGAAGCAGTTGAGCCTGAGGATGGCGGTTCTTTTGGATTTGTAGTTGCTAGTCCAAATGTCCAATGGGTTCATCTATTAGGTTTTCACTCAAATTTTTAGCTTGACTAACTGGCTAGTCCAATTCTAATGCTTGTTTATGAGGATGTCTTGGACTTGGTTCGATAACTTATTTATACATACTAGTTTGCTAATTTTATCAAAATTATTTATATATATACTTATTTAAATATATGTTCAAATTAGATAATTTGAAAAAAAAAAAAAAAATGTAATTAAGAATCTGTTTGGATTCGCTCTACTAGAATCGGGAGTTTGCATTTAACCTAACAATCCAACTGAATGCCTTATGTTGGCTTTTCATAAGTTAACGAGTTGGGTTAGACTAGGTTTTTATTTATTTTTTCTTTTTTCTTTTCTTTTTCTTTCTTTTCCTCTTTTCTTTTATATCTTGGGTTGAATTGAAAAAGATTTCAACCCAAGTAATGTCATGCAACCCAAGGGGGGATATTTAGACCAAGGTGACCATGAACCCCTGAAATATTATTTAAAAAAAAATATTAATATTACTAATATATGTAAATATTGTTTTAAGTTTGGATTTAAAATTTTTTATATTTAACCCTTCTAAAACTGAAAACTAACCATGACAAACTAATGTTTGTCTAAATAATCTAATATTTTTTGCCATTATAATTTGAGTGTTCTATATTTGAAATCCATAATTAAAAGTCTGAGACTTCGAGTTTTAAGTGATGTCGTGTGTCTGACTACACCTAAAAGATTGTTTGGATGCTATTATTATTATTATTATTATTATTATTATTATGTTTTACTTTTTTTTTTTTTCTTTTTTTTTTTGATTACTTGGCAAAACTAATTGGTTTTTTAAGTAAAAAAAATGTTGGACATATAATATTAAAGCATAAGACTTTCAATTTTTTTAGTTTATGTTATGTCCTTTATAGTATAGCTGTGGGGTCCCAAAAGTTTAAAAATAATCTTAAGGTGGGTGAGGTGAAGAGTGACAATAATTGTACTTCTACTTACTTCTTCAATTCCTAATACTTGGTACACCCTCACATGTACAATAACTTCCCATTTGGTAGATGATGTTGCTTCACAAGACATGAAATTTGTTTATGTAGAAATGTATTAGTTGAAGGGCAGGGGCGGCGGCACTTGAAGGCTAGGGTGGTCCTTGAAGGCTAGGGTGGTCATAGGACACACCCTGACCTAAATTGTTTTTTTAAATTTTATATATATATAATAATAATTTAAAATTTTATATTTGTCTACCCTTTAAAAAAATTTTGGAAACACTCTCAGTTTTTTTTATTTTTTTATGTCAATATAATTTAATTTTGCTCCAAAATTTGTTCTACTTAACAATATATTTGGGCTTTCAAGCAAAAAGAGGCCAAAATTTTTTTTTTTGAACTAAAATCTGAAAAAAAAAAAAAAAAAAATTATAACATAGCAAGCCCAAATGCACAATAAACTCCAGGAAAAAAGCCCAAGATCAATCTCTTTTATTAGATTGTGTAATTTATACTTCTTAAGAAATACCCTGAGAAAAATTCCTAGAGCCGCCACTGATCAAAACACTAATTGGTTTTTTGGTGTAGGAAGAGAATGAATCAGATCTCTTATTCGTGTAGAAAGTTTTAACATCCTTTTGAATTATTTTTTTCCTAAAATATTTATTGTATATTAATTAAAAGGGGTCCCTTCCCATGAGGAAAAAAAAAAAAAAAGCCCTTAGTCTACCCTTTAAATAACCTATGATCTCTATCAAATGGTTATATGAAGTGTAAGCCATAGATTATAACAACTCCTTCATATAGTATTTGCGCTAACATTTTCTCTAAAAGTTAAGATATTCTCTAAAAAAAAGCACTTGAACAACGATATATTTATTTTCTTCCTCCTTACCAAAAAGAATAAGGTTTAAACTTTTATTATTAATAATAATTGTAGGGACAAAGGTCCAAGATCATACAATGGGCCTTGGGTCCCGTATGAAAATTCGACCACGTCCGAGGAGAAGGCGTGGGTGCCAAAAGGGCTCCCGGCCCAATTCTTGTGGGCCTGAAAATGTTTAAAAGGCGGTCCGAGGGGAAATGTCTCTTCGAACGTACCAAATATGGCTCAAACATGCTCTCTGCCTGCTAGAAGGATCCAATCCTACGAGCATTAGTAATAAGGATGAGTCCCACAAGCCTGTAAGAAGGAAGAAAGCGTAGGATGCCAAAGGAGAGGCTGCAACTGTCACATTAAATGCATGACAGCTACTTTTCTGGCCGCATTAATATGGAGAGGACTTGTGAACAGTGTTGCCTTGGCTACCACAACTCACAGAAAGATGGGGAGGATGTCTGATAGGACAGACACTCAAGTGAAGGTCTAGATGATCAACAAATGTAAGGCTCTGATGACTTCAAGAGGGCTATATAAGAGAGGGGAGTCCCCATGAAGGGAGGGAGGAGGAAAAAAAGGAACTAAGAACAGAAGAACAGTGCTAGAACCATAGCCTTTGAGTAGGGACTGTGTATATCCTCCACGTTTCCTTGGACTGAATATCTAATGGACGTGAAGGGGGGTTTTCTTACTCTCGATTATTGCATGGCCCAATTTTAGTTAGTATATACTTCGTTAAGGCCTAGTTATGTAGCCCATTCTTTATAAATTCATTGTTTCGAACTCCTTGGGCCAGAATCCCATACCTGTTGGGCCCGGGCCCTGAATCGGGACCCTACAGTAATAATAATATTTTCTAAAAAAAAATAAAAAAAATAATTTTAACAATAAGTTAACCCAAAAAAAAAAAAAAAAAAAACAGTCCATCTCCAGTCCAGGTAAAGCCCATTTGACTAAAATCAAATTTATGCCTACATTAATTAAATTACAACATTTACTCTTCAAGATTTGGCAGTTGGCTCCTAGACAAAGATTTGAAATCACACTAATAAACTGTAAGGGATAAGCAAACGCTAAGCAATTTTTCCATAATTTAAGCTCTTTCAAATATGTAAATTTCCAAATTTAGATGCAATGCATTAAAGATTAGGTAAATATGGGACCAAAACCTCGGAAACTTCATTTTTTTTAATGGAGTTCTGTAAGAAAAATCACTCTCACAAACAAACCACCAATGGTAGAAAGTTGCCTAATAGCAGCTTCTCTGATAGCTCTAGTATGCCATCCTAGTGCAACCATAAGGTGTTTCAAGCCTAAGTCATGCACAACCTCCCCACAAAAAGAAAAACCAAAGCCAAATGTTTCCCCTCCATGCTTTAAGAAAGTGCATTCAAAATCAAAGAAAAAACTAGACCCCCATGAAAATTCAGATTCTTCATCATCTTCAACTCAGTCTAACACAAACACAACATCACCTCCAGCCTCTCCTCTTTCTCGTTCCACATCAAGAGCTGACAGACTTGTCAAAGGAGTCACACAACTCATTGAAGGAGATTCCTCAATAGGTATTGTGGAAACCATATTCCGATCGGGATGGCCTAAGGAGATAGGCGTCACAGTTCAGAAGGTGTTGAAGGTTAATCACTGTGATAGTGTTTTAAACAAGTTTGAAGAGTTCAGAAACAAAGTGAAACTCAATGCTGCAAATTCATGTGATAGTCAGCTAATGGAGAGACTGATTGTTGATGGGAATGAACTCCTAAGGTTCCAAGGTGCCCTATAACTTGTTCTCTAGGAACTAATGGAGATTCAAGCATTTGTTACAAGAAATGTTGTGGGGTATGCAGAATGATCCGTTCCAGCTTTACGGTTGAAGATGCACCGGAATTAGTCCATGAGAACAGTTGGAAGGCACATGAGAAGGTGACAAATGATTATGTTGCCAAAAGGGTATGTGCAAGGAGGGCTATCATTTTGTGCCGAGTAATTGCAGGGCGTGTTGGTGGTTACCATAGATATGAGCTCATGGTCATTGGGGAAGATGGTCGGTTTGATTCTCTCGTGGCATCAAATGGAGATGACTCTAATGGCTCGGACAAGCTTATGGTTTTGAATCCAAGGGCTATGCTTCCATGCTTTGTGGTCATATATGAAGTCAATTGTCTTCCATGATTGTTTAACAGTTGACTAATGACCTTTTTTTTTTTTTTTTTTTTTTTTGGGGGGGGAGGTGGGGGGGAAAGGGAAGTCGTAGGAAATCTTGTTTTCTTTGCAGCAAAATGTCAGAGATGACAACAAACTATTTCAATTTACTCTTATACCGTTCTCAGATCTGTGTATTCCTGAAGATTAGTGCATGTTTTCTTTTCTTTTTTTGGGATAAATGAGCAATTTATATTGAGAACCAAGACTGAACAGCTACATGCAGCACAGTGGCAGCATAAAATCAAGATTTAAGCCTGCAAAACATCTTTCAAAGCATGGACATCCCAATCCACGACATCATCCCAGCTGAAGAACTAACTAATCTTTTCAGTGGCACAAACTTGAACACTTGCAACCACACTCTTAGTTAAGGGACATTCAAAGAAAATGTGGTTATTGCATTCAAGCTAAACCAAGTCACAAATGCATGCCTAGAAGTAGCATCAGAAAACCAAATTAGTTGCCACCTTTCCACTTTCTGCCATTCAACTTGAATCGCATCTTCCCGGGCTGATTTACAGTTGAATTGATTTGACGATGGAATCTAATATACTACATCCTTATAAATAATATTAACCTGAAACAGACCTGTATGACTTGTGACAATATCTTCAGACCTTGTTAGACTCCGAAACTAATGCTTCTTGAAATATGCTTGATACCTTGGTATTACTATTACAAGCAGAGTAATGGTATCGTAAACCTATTTATGAGAAAGTCTAGAGGTACAAATAGTGTGACACATGTTGATGTGGCAAACTATTAGTAATAGGTAATAAGTGATATTAGTGGTGGACCTATATGAGAATCAAAAAATACTTAGCAACTCAACTGGAGTAAAAAATTGTTATTTATTATTTATTTATTTATTTTGTATGTAGCATTACTCCCACTTTATAGCCAAACCTCTCGTACAAAATTTCCCATGGAGGCTGTATTGGTAGAATTTACTAGCATTATCATAAACCTTTATAGCATCGTCAACTTGCATTACTAGCACTTAATAAAAGAAAACCTGTAGGTATGCTCAAAGCATCTCCAACACACTTCGATTCTTTTTCTCCAAAATTTAGAGGGTGAAACTACAAGATCTCTCTCCAACAGCCTCTCTACTTGGGTGCTTTTTGGAAAAATAAAAAATAAAAAGCCGGGGGGGGGGGGGGGTGGGTGGGGGAATCTATAGTGACTCTACACACCTGGAGAGCACTGTAACTCTCTAACCCATTATTTTATTAATCCAAATCAAATAATTTCTCTCTAATTGCGTGTTTGGGTCCATTGGGAAAGAATGCAGAAATGAAGAATTAATATTTCAACGGAATAGAGAAAGATAGTCTGTTGGAGTTCATCTGAAAAAAGGCAAGTATAATTTTTTTTTTTAAAAGACTTTTTTCCCTCCAAATTTGAGTGGAAAATGAAAAAGAAAAAAAAAAGATGCTCAAGTGCAAAACACAACAATTAGTGTCTCTATACCCTTTTGTTTATTGGCATTTGACAATCGGAAAAAAGTTTGGCTCTAGCTTGGTTTGGAGCTATTTCCCTCTAACCTACTATGTCGCAATTGAAAAGACCATCTATGTGTAATTTTAGTTGCACGACTTTTTTAATGAGTCGTGACTTTTTAAAATAATACACATGGATAGTCTTACAAATCGCCACATAAAAGATTGGAAAATATAGCTCCAATTTGGTTTGGAGCCAAACTTTGTCCTTGACAATCAATTTTTCAATGCACTATTGGTCACTCACTATGCAACAGAAAATCTATTATAACCATGACTTGGGGTTTCTAGCATCTGCATAGCAGAACTTGTTGGCATTTGACAATCATTTTTTCAGTGCACTATATGCCACTCACTAACTTTGCAACTGAAAATCTAACAAAACCATGACTGGGGCCTTTGCCACCACAAAACCCACCTTGAGGGACCAGCACTAAGTGATGACCTTTTTCTACTGTGGGGGCCCTATAGCATCTGCAGCTCTCAATAACAACATCCAGATATGCATTCTAGTATAAATCCAGGACTAGGGAGCTATGCATTACCATAGCCTTCTTCAGATGTAAAAAAGCAGCATTCTATAAATCAAAAACTAGAGGAAGAGAGTTGCTATTTTTAACAGAAACTAAGGATTAATACTTGACCAAAAACACATCCTTTAAAATCACTTAAATATAAAGAGAAATAAATATTAAAAGTTAAGTAAGTTTTTCCAGACCGATCATAAACAGCATTTCTCATGCCTATTTTGTACTGTCAAGCACAACATATAAATGAAAGAACAGGATAGACCACCTGGCAGTGCAATCACCTTGAAGATAGGTTTGTCCTTCTTGTCATAGTTTTCTGTCTAAAAAGAAAAACCAAACTGTCTTAGCTGCCTGCCAAACAAAAATTGTCACATCAATCATCCATGTTAAGACCCATCTCCACATAGAAATGAAATAATAGGATATGACATGGTTAACTCCTCACCGCTAGATTCTATATTTTCATAGAACTTGATCTTAATGAATCTCAGAATGGGGCCATCACTGATATTGCTTGATACACATTTTGTGCTTTCCTGTAGCTCCATCAAAGTTGGACCTAAATCAATTCTCTGAGTTTCTGGACTACAAAAAGAAAACCCATCTTGAGTGAAATGGTTTCCCCTAATATGAATGAAGCAAAGTATCAATCATTTTTTGTTCAAAATATGCAATGGTAGCATGTTTGAACCACCATAGTCCAGAAAATCAAATAAATATAAGGAAGAAAGAATCTTAAATCTAGCTTTCCCATTTATTGATGAGTATGTTTGGATGAGCTTATTTTTGTTGGATTCTCCTATTAAAATATGTGTAAAAATACAGTTTTACCTAAAATAAGTGAGTATTTTAAAAGCTGTACATAGGTTGATGACGAAAATAAACTGGGATTTACGCTAAAACAAATAGACCTATACTGAGCCATGGTCTCACAATATGACACACCAACACAAGAAATATATCATGTTTGAACAACCAAGAGACTAAATTCTCCAGAGAAATTTCCAATTTATGCATTTTGCCCATTTGGAATTAGGTACTTGAAGCCTAGTACTGGCACCGTACAAAAACTCCCTTCCCAACAGAATAAATTCAAGCATTTTGCCCATTTGCAATTTTGGAGTCAGGTACTTGAAGCCTAGTACTAGCACTGTCAAAAACATTTCCCATACCAATGAGCTCTAGCTCAACTGGCAATTCCTCCCTTTATAAGAGCTAGGTGGAGGGTCATCATGAGTTCAAATCTTATCGGGTGTGTGTTTGTGACTTGCTAAGGGGCACCGCGCGGGCGGGGGTGGGGACTATTTTCAGACAAACATGAAAGTTATGCAAAAAATGGAAAATCTTGGGTGTGCCACCAACAAATAGCACATCTTAACCGTATTCACAGCCAAAGATCTAAGTAAGAATACAAGTTCTTGATAATTTGTGGCAAAATCCTATCTAATGAAAAAAAAAATCACCTTGGATGCAATGATGAATATCAAGATCACAAGCCCAAATTTCTTGAAGTGAGTTTGTCCCCATGCAATGTAACTTTCCAGCAATCAACTTGGAAAATAAAGACAGAAATCTTTTTGGGCACAACTGCAAAATATATTAAAAAATTAAGCTTTAACCATCAGCATCCCCCAATATGAAGTCAGATGATAAGAAGAGAATGTAAATACACGTAGAGCAATTATTGATCCAATAAATATAGAAATAGGGTCTCTTTAGTTTCAGATGTCTTTTACAGCTTCTACCTCAGGGGCACACTCAGTTTGTTTTGCTTTCTACTATGCATTTAAGTGTTAGGCTCTTGTGAAGCATGGAAATTAAACTCTAATTTAGATGTGGTGTAAATGAACCACCCAGAATCCAGTGACTTTCATCACATATTTAGACTTTAAAATATACTTGTGTTTCCTTTTTCTTTTTTGTTTGGGGGGGGGGGGTTTAGATAGTGGGGGCCTTGGTGCGATGGCAAGTAACTTCCACCAAAGGCAAGAAGTAGTGGGTTTGAGTAAGGAAATCAGCCTCCAAAAAAAAATTGGGGATAAAGGCTGCCTACCTTCACCGTTTCAAGACCCCCGCAAAAGTAGGAGCTTTGTGTACTGGATACAACCTTTTAGATAGTTGGGGAGATGAGAGATGGAGTTTCAACCACAAACATGGAGCACCACAAAGGATACCATTACTACTGAACTATCACTTGAACCCTCTGCGTTTCTTAGTTTTACTAAATAGTAAGGCATGCTCCTTCAGTTTTGCTAAATAGTAAGAGATTTCCCTGATTAAGATAATTATTTCACTACCCTGTCAATTTACAAATACTAGAAAAGCATGGACAGAAAATATACTAGTAAAACTTTTTATTTTGCCAGCTGCAAAGCTCCATTACTTCATATAAGAAAAATTGTATAAAAGGCTACACGAGCATAGACAAAATGCATTCAATTTAAATCTTCCTCGTGCATACATATTTAGTATGAGACTATAAGAATATCAAAACTATAAATAATTATGGTAAAATTAGTTTGAAGTTGGGGCTGGTGGATGAATTACCTCGGAATACACCATCTTGTGTAATTATCCCAAATGTTTCTGCAGTTTCACGAATCATAATGCCGCTTACTCCTGTGAAAGAAGTTGCTTTACACTCAGCAACTGCAAGAAATTTGAAAGGAAACTGTAGTAAGTAATTAAATATAAAAAACAAAAAATAATAATAATATAAAAAAATAAAAAATAATAGAGAGAGAGAAAGAGAGAAGTGCAGGAATTTTGAGCATATATTTAGTTTTTTTTTTTGGTGGAAAGGTGGGGGGGGGGGGGTACTTTCATTTATTAATCTCTTTTACTGCAGTTGACACTGCTGATTAGTGCGCAGATTAAGTCTATGTGCGCATCAATCCATATAATTTAATAAGTTGGTGAACATTTTAATAGACTATCCATGGCCCTCAGATTACAAGATATCATTGAACATTCCTTTCTAAGTAAAATGACTCAAAGGAAAAAAGATAAAAGGCAGGAGGGGGCGACTTAAAGGCTTGTGCCCTTTCAGTAAGGAGGTTTCAAAACACACCTTTTCAACTACAAATTTACTAAACTTCACTTTTTTGTAGGTATAGGTTTCTCAAACAACCCTGTTATCAAAAAGGCTGAAAAATAAGCTATACCAAATGGGAAAAAAGGATATCTCCATGAACTTGAAGGGTAATAAAGTATACCTCTCTGTGAATTTTGGACTTCTTGCCAGTAACAACTCATTAAGGGACACTGGTGGGGGAACTACCCGTGTATCTTTTTCCAACCAGGGTTTGCTTTTATATTCTCACTATCTTATAATTGTTCCATAGGACAATTTTTGCAGTTCTTTTCAAAGGCATAGTACTGATCACACAGGTAAATGTTTAGTGTATCCATTGGGTTATGCCGTGTAAAGTTATTGAGCTGTTAGATTCTAGGCAGGGCAAGTTCGGTAGACATCAAAATATAGATTTATGGAGGTCTGCTATATGCTTTGGTTCTTATGGCAGGAGTAGAATGCTAGATGCTTTAAGGATTGTGAACAGTCTATCCTTGATATAAAGTCTTTCTTCGTCTGTACTCTCCTTGATTGAAGCTTAGTTTTACCATTTTGTTCTTGTTTGTCCCTCCTTGATCTTATTGATCCTTGTAATCTGGGTTCTTGATTCTTGCCACTATAGTACATTTCCAGTGTACTTGGTTGGCTTTTTATTCTTAATAAAATTTCTTATGGTGTTTATCAAAAAAAAAAGTCTCCCACAAGTGACTGGATATTTACAAGCAACCCAGCAATAACACAAGTAGTAGGCTGTTGCCATTGTAGACCAATCCATCATGGCATGATGTAGAAAGTAATAGGGACAGTAAAAGGAAGATAACAAGATTACACACCAAAATTACTTCTACGTTCTCTAGAAGCAAATAGCTACTATAGGTTCCACAAGCACTCTTTTGCAAAGATTGCTGTAAAAAGAGTATAGCATTACCTAGAATGAAAGCACCATGTAGATCTGCGTTGAGAAGACACTGAGCCAACTGATTTTTCCTGTAAGATAAAAAAAAAAATTATAAACCTGTATACTGAATGACAATAAGCACATAAAAGAAAGATAAACACATCCGAAAAAAATTATAATAATAACGAAGGATAAGAAACTGCATGATTGCAATATCAGCATAGAAGGAAAATATTCCCACCCGACAGTTTCAAGCAGTTGCATCATGTAGCCTTTCCACATTTCATGCATAGGCCTAAAAACATCATACCTGTTATCCAAACACATCCGATAATAATTAGAACAACCTGTTTGAGAAAATTTAAAGGAAGAATCAACTTTGAAATGCATAAAAACAATTATTCTTCGGAGTACATCATACATAGAAGTAAACTTTAATTTCCATCTGTATTCTCTCATCATCTAAACATTCAAGAGTAAGTCGATTGTTATTTTCCAAATCTCTTCCTCCAAATTGTTGGACAAACTACAGCCGAAAGTTCAAAACAGTTGGCAAGCATCAAACTAGTCAAGAGTGGAACGGTGAAAAACAGATCCCTCACAGAAAGCCTCTCATGAAACATCAACCCTCTGAAGAGTATAACCAGTTCAACCAGCAGGATGGGATTATGTCTAGAAAATTATTGCTTACCTAGGTTTGACCCAACTACTTATAGGATAAAGTCATGGTACCAGTTCAAACAACAACTGCAGTGCAAATTACAAGCTTGCAACTCAACTGTCTGAGTGAGCAGTTTTGGCTCAACATTAGGTAGAGATAGATGATCAACTTGATACAGTCTTCCCCAGATTCCCAGTCCCGCTTAGTATGCTTTCCAAAAAATGAGGCTATGTCCTTTTGAGAAGGTTAGCCTAAATACTTAGTTGTTCGTGAAATAAAGTAGCCACCGGATATACAGTGAGAATAATAATATCTAGAGTGCAAGTATAGAAGAAGAAAAGGACCACAAAGTCACAACCATGAACAAAGAAGAGAAGCATTAAATTAACTTAGAAGAAGAAGGAGAAAAATTATTAAGTCACAACCATGAAAAAATCAGAGAAGTATTTAAACTCACTTATGAAGCTCTTGGGGCAAATCAAATGATCCACATTTTTTATGTTGTTTCACGGACATGTGCTTTTTAGAACGCTTTGAATGCATCCGCAAAGCCCTGATATGAGAACCAGTAGATACACCACGTCCTTGTACATAATTATCAAGAAGGACGAAATGGTCAATATTTATTTTTCTGGACTTCTGCATGTACTTCTGAGCCATATCACCATTCTGAAGAAGCTCGTGTAAAATCTTATCGACCATGTCTCCTTTTCTACTAGAAAGCTGCACAATGCCAGGCAGACGTGAGCCAAGGAGCTCAGAATATATCATCTCTTAATAATGTAAAGTCAACTCACCAATTGAAGCAGCTCCAATGGTCAAAGGCTCATGGTTCAGAAAGAAAAGGTGTACCTTAATATTGGTTGACAGCAGATTCTCATGTACAGCTTGAGAGAGCTGCAAATATGCTGGAGCATTTTCTTCAGGATCTGCATAAAACAAAAAAACAAAAAATTTGACTTCCATCTAATTAATTAGAATATATATAAGCACAAGGATATATGTACACATTACATTCCTTTTTAAAAATAAATTTTACTTACAAAACTAAAACAAGTATATGCATGCCTAATGCAATACCTTGTGAGTTGTGACACAGTACATATAGAACCACGTTGCATTCCTTTTTTTAATACAATTCATAAAACTAAAACTATATGCAATTTTGCATGCCTAGAGCAGTACCTTGTTAAGCAGGGTGACTCTAGAAAGAACAAATGCATTCCTTTATAACAGAACTACAAAGTTTAGTTCTAGAACAACTAACCAGACAAAAACCAAAAAAGTCTACGGTATTAAAAAGAAAATGGGAGCCAATCTGGACACCCGAGTAGGCAAACCATTTATAACAGTTGTCTGTTGGACATTGGACATACAAAAATGAAGAATTTGAGACTGTTCTGAGACAGCCTTACAAGAAGATATTTATTTCTTAATGAATAATTTTTTTTTTTTTTTTTTTTTTTTTTAACGAATAAAAGGGAGATCCTCAAAACCAAAGTTAGGCATACAAGAATTTTTGTTTTTAATTATAAAAAAAACCTCTCTTGTGTTGAGCACCAAATGAGGGAGTGACTGCTGCATCAGTTTTACCTGCTAAAGAAGTTGTCCTATGAGGTTCTTTTCCATCTCCTTCTTTTATACTCTTTTTGTTCTTTTGTTGTAGCAGATCAGCCTCGACAAAGGCAAACCTCCGCTTCAATGCCTCCAAAGCATGTTTTCTTGGATCTTGAATAGCTGTTTCAGTAGCCATGGAAACTAGAATAGTTCACAGCCTTCCGCCTCACTATATGAAGAAAAAGGAGCCACCTAAAAGGATGTGGAAAATGAGCTTGTTCAGAAACTTAAAAATTAAAGATTTGAAAAATTAAAAAATTTCAAGATTTGAACAATGTAGTTATGGGTCTCTCTCTCTTGTAAGAAAGCTACCATCTCAACCTATAGACACAATCACGAATCTCAATAACAATCTTCTATCATCAATGGCTCTAGTCATTGGTTCAAATTACTCTCGAAGCCAGAGCCAATCTAGAGCTAAGCATGACCTGATAGCTCCTTGTGTTTAGAATTTACCGGTTTATGGTGAAAGAATATCATCACTAAATCTATTATAATTTTAAACACAAAGAATACTACAAATTTCAAAGTCAGATGAAAATCATTGCATTATCACTGAAATTTTTATCAAACATCTTCACACATACTCAGATCAAGTCTAAGAGAGAGAGAGAGAAACTCACAGTCACATAGACAAACACTTAAGAGGGACACTCACCGAAACTCTTGGCAACTTTGGATTATGCCTAAGCCACATTGCAAAGTTGGGTTATGGTTTTTGAGGTGAAATTGCTAGAGAAGACGTTTGAACTGTGAATAGGGACTTCTTCAGCAAATTTTTATTTTTATTTTTATAAATCAAATCCTAAAAGTAACCACTTTTGAAACATATTGGCAAACAATTGGTCACTAACATTAAATTAGCCAATAGCCTTCTAAATCTCAAACACATACGCAAAGTCTAACAATGGTGAAATCAACAAGGTCCCCAACTTACAACTAATACATAAATAAGTTCGGTGAATTTTATTGGTACCCAGTAAAGAATTTGGTCTAAAAACCACGAAAATCAACGAATTTTAGAGCATTATCACACGAGAGGTTAAACTCTATGCTGAAGCAACACAGTATAGAATGAAGCAAAGGAGTAGAATCCCCAAAAAAAAAAAAAAAAAAAAAAAAAAAAGATTCACAGCAACTACATGAAATTTAATTTTCTTGCCTAACAGAAGAGCTGGGCGGAAAACCCCGAAAAGAAATCTGCTCCCAATGAAATCACCGCCGCTGCCGTTGCCTCTATAGACTACAGGACGTATCGTCTGAAGAGAGAGCAGGGGTGGCGGGTACGTACAGACGATTAAACGGTTGTTTAAAGGTTTTCCCATTAAGGTGCTAAAATATCTAAAATGCTATTTTAGCACCCAAAAGTCAAAACACTAAAAAACTAACTCCATTAAGGATTCAAAGGTGTCAAAAGTTAATTTTTATTATTGTAGATAGATGGTAAACACAAAAAACATCATTTAAATGAAAATTAGAGAGGAAGAGAGCCTAGAGTGGTAAAAGAACGAATATATTAAATGAATTGGTAAAAGTGAGTATTTGATGTTGGGTGAGCAGGTGTATTGTAAAGTGAGGTGATAAAATAAATAAAATAGTTTCTTGAGTTGCTAAAAATTAAAAATTTTGAATGGTTTGATAACTGTGAAGTCCTAAATAGCTAAGGGGTTGTTTGATTTTTTGAAAACTATCACTCCTCATTTAATTTTCGTTACTCGTCACTTATTACTTATCACTTAAAATACTCAAATTTCCCAAACCTCACCTGTTTGGCACCTAACTTAGATATGTTTTTCAACTTTAAAAACTTAAAAATGTGGGACCCATTTTTAAAAATTAAAAAACTTAAAAGTCTAACAGTGGATTTGTTTCAAAAAATAAAAATAAAATAAAAGTTAAAAGTTGCTGTTGGAGGGTTTCGTGGTTTTGTTTCCAAAAAAAAAAAAACTTAAAAGTCAAAAGTTGGGGTTGGACCTCTAACCTTGGGTCCCTCAATGTGTGTATTTACAAAAATGTCATTATTACTTTGTTTTCATAACTTGAAAATACCTAAAATACGTTTTTAATTTCCATAACTCATTACTCAAAAAATAAAGAATTGAGTGATGGAAACAAAACTTGAAAACAAATCTAAACAAGCTTTTTCTCCGTGGGTCTGATCATTTTTGAGTTATAGGTGATGGAAACACAAAAACCAAACAGCCCCTAAGTTCCAAATTCACCTAAGCCGTCCACGTGTTCAAACTAAATAAATAATCCTAAAAAGGTCAGACAAGAAGCCCGTCTAGCTCAGTTGGTAGAGCGCAAGGCTCTTAACCTTGTGGTCGTGGGTTCGAGCCCCACGGTGGGCGTGTAAGTCTTTTTTGTTTCCATTTTCTCCTCTCCAAAACTCTGTAGCCAATAGCCATAAATCTGAAAATCATTCTTTTCACATTTCCTGCTTGTGCATTTAAATTTTAATTTGTCATTCTTTTCACACTTTGGAGGTGGTATTTCCATTTAACATGCCACGTACAAGTGAAAGTTATACTACTGTCTTTTTTTTTTTTTTTTTGAGTTATGATATTAGGTGGGATGGATAACATGTGATGATAGATGGTCAAATCTCTATTCCTCAAAAAAAAAAAAAAAAAAAAAAAAAAAAAAAAAAAAAAAAAAAAAGACCAAATTTCTTTTTTAGATTGAAAACCATGATGTTAGGTTCAGCTTCACTTCAGTTCAGGTATAAACGTGAGCAGGAGACATGGCTAACAACATTCACAACCGAAAATGTCATCCTATTCTATTTTACTATTTTAAAAAGTTACTTTATCAATTATACCATACCATTTTACAATACAACTAACATCCTAACTTTTATTTATATTACCCACTAAAATAATATAACACAACTTCCAATACAAGTCTCTCTCTTTCTTCTCCCCAATCTCTCTTCCACTTTATTAATTAAAAAATATTATAATTTTTACTAAAGTGCTATTGTGCCATCCTAAATGTAGGATGACACTGTAGAACAATTGCAAAAAAAATTGCAATTGTAAGATTTTACAAGTCAGGCTATTGGGCTCTTTTTGTGTCTTTATGCTAAAATTTTCCTATGCATGCCATTTACAATTGCCAATGAGAATGCTTTAATGGAACTGGACCCACTTGGGCTGAGCCATCGGTTGTGTTGGCATTGGATCGATAAGAGTTTACTCCCTCCACTACTAATACACACATTTTTTTTTTTTTTTTTGGGTCATAAATAAACTCATAAGTCATAATAAGTAAGAACTTCTAGAGATTTTGTTTTGAGTGAAAATTGTTTGATAAATAGCTTTTATTGTATTTTAGATAGAAGTCATGCTCCTCTTGCTAGAGGGAGATCTTCAAAATTCCTGCCGAAATTAGCATTATGCTACTTAAAAAAACTTGTCAATATTAGATTTTTCATCACTAGTAGCAGTACTAGTAGAGTAAATTCCACGTAATTGTGTTTGGGAAATTGAATTTTTAAATCAAAAGGGTTGAAATGTCTCGATTTCAACTTTATTGATTTTAGATATTATTTCAAATTTAGGATTTTAAAGGTTGATAATTTTTAGCTGATTTCGTTAAATTAAAAATTTTGATATTAAATTTTTTTTAAATAAGATATTTTGATTTTAATCACTCAAATCCAAATTCACATGTCCAAATCTTACAATTCAAAAGTATCAGATTTTACAAAAAAAAAAAAAAAAAAAAAAAAAAAAACACTTCTCCCGAGCTATGAATGAAGTGACAATGTATAAAGACAATAAATAAATACATTTCTCTCACACAGTAACTTCTCTAATAGAATATTCTATTATAAAAAAAGTTATGCTCAATTTTTTTTTAATTTCTTTAAACTGTGTCACTTATTTCAATTTATCCCTCTATTTTCCCAAAAAAAAAAGATTTATCCCTCTATTTTCTTTACGAAACATATGTCAACATTTTTTCGACAGTATCTTAAACCCTATGCTATGAATGTCATGGAAGAGAGCAATTGATTGAGCGCAAGTATCTTAAAATCATGAAGTGAATATCATCCCAAAAATATATATTAATTTTCAGGGTCTATTTGGTAATGTTGTTCTAGTAACATTATTAAAGTGTTATGAAAATATATGTGGATATACATCACACATATATATATATTTTTTTTTGATAAGTACATCACACATATTTCGGATATACACAACTGTAAGTTTTTTTTAAAATATTTTTCCTTCCCTTTATATGTGTCAAAAATATTTAGTATTCTAAAAAAAAAAATTATAATTTCCGTGTAGTGAAGCCCAACACGCCTATCTCACCCAGTTATTCTTATTTATAAACTAATCCCACATCGAAATGAGCAAGGGCAACAAAGCGAGTGCATTGTTGTATAAAAGAAAACACGGGTTACCTCTCAACTCACTTACCTGGACGGGGTCAATGGGCGATCAACAAGGCCCATGGCCTAGGACAGTGACTTCCATTGCACCTTGGAGGGTGCTGTCCTAAGGTCTGTCCAAGTGACAGAGCCTACGTCATAATTTGTGGTAGTGAGGGCCTGCGTTCGCGCGGCCCTCGTTCCAATTCAGTACGAAAGGTTTTCACACTTTGACCGGCAGGTGTTTGATAAAATGATTCAATGAAGTTTGTGAAAGGTTGCACAAGTACTTATTTGCCTGCATTGAAGGTATTTTCACTTCGATGTTATTGGTTTTTGCTCATTCAGAGACGGAAGTTTTATTTGTATTTTGGCCTTTTAGGTGTTTGATTCACTCTCTCTTATTGTTTAGCTCTTGTCATACTAATATTGGCCATTTATAGGAAACTGATGATTGTTATTATATGGTACCAAAGAGAGTGAAAATCTTCATCACCTCGATAGTCATTGCGTAAGAAGATTTTCTAGTTATTATTTGAAAGCAACGGAGATCCTTTATTGCTTGGGAATATGGGTGTTTCCAATATGGGAATAATTTTTGGGACATACTTAAATTTGCAATAATGAAAACTAATTTATATTATGAATTTTGATTCAAAATGCTAAGTATGCAGGCATAGGCTCGCAGCGAGAGATGATAGAAAAATCATGTAGATTACGCCCTTTCATTGCCTGCTTTTACCCATTCTGGCTTTCTTCCTCTTGCTTTCCTCAACTTCCTTCTTCTCACCATCTTCATTGATTTTTTAGAGCTTTGTTCGTTGACCTTTTCTCCTTCAGATTTGGATTCTTAAGCACAATTCATCTGCTGTGCTTCTTCATCTGTTGAAGAAATGCAACCAGTCCTTCAAGGGCAATGTCAGGGTCTTCAATTTTCATAAGCCCTTTCTGCAACCTCTGCTGGGGTGGCCACGAACTCCTTAATGAATTATTCTTTTTCAGTGAAGAGGCAGTGACTTTCAATTCTTAGGTAGTTTAAAGCAATGATCTTGAACCTGTCTGCAGCGTAATAGGACATGTGGATGTGCATGTCTATGCGGCCAGGTCTCAACAATGCAGGGTCTAGTCTATCTTTATATAGGTTGTGAACACCATTATTCTCTCATCCGCACAGCTTGTCCATAGCCCATCTATAAAATTTAGCAACCCGGATAATGTTAACTGTCAACGAGAGAACAGTTTATTATTTACAGCTAATCTCACATGTTGGGTTGGGCTAATCATCTTTACTTTTATCAACTGACTGTAAATGGTGCAAATTAGTGCAATGCAGAGGTGTTGCAATCTATGAACTCACCTGGCTGTTATTTTGGTTGTATCCTCCATATTGTCTGTCTTGCAGCTGAATGGTACAATCAGTATCCTCAATTACAAGGATAGATCAATTTGCAGTAGACAGTTGTACGTAGTATTTTAATTGGAGTCTAGTTTGAAACTGTTGATTGCTAATTTGTTAAATTATTACCTACCGATACATTTGGGCGCCATCACCCATAGGTTAATGGCTGAACAATGGTGGTCAGTGGCGTGTTATAGAAAATACTGAGAAACTAAGCATGCAAGACTCGCTGATTTATGTGGAAAACCTCTTAGATATGATTAGGGGGTAAAAAACCAAGGAGAACTCTACTCTTAGGCACCATATTGCTACTTGAATGATGCAGGTATACAAGCCTCCTAACTATTGTTCTCTGTTTTTCTGTGTTTTGTGAAGGTCAGCCCATCTCCTTTTATAGACCAATGGAGGGACTGATTCCTTTTACAAATGTTAGTAACAATGGTTTTGGAGTCTATTGCCATGCCATTCTGCCTAGCTGGCCAGCAATGCAGATAGTGGAGCTCCTATGTGCCATAATCCTCTGATTCCCTTGTTTGTATTGTAGCAGTGCAGCCAATGGGATTTCATTGTGTTGTGGGGCCCTTTAAGTTCGTGCGGCCCTTGTTCCAAATCAATATGAAGTTTTCCATTTTTTTCCAGTCTAATTATAAAGAGAAATGCTATTGGTTGTTATTGGTTGTTACAAATGGTAAAAAAGCAATTTAAGTTTTGAATTTAAATTAGAACTAATAACAATTTTTCACTTATGATTTGTTGTGAAAATGTTGTGGAGTTAACACCTCTCATTTATAAATGTCTTGTACCTTTCAACTTTCGATGTTCACTGCAATTGCAAGTGTAATTTCAGGATTTTGGCATGGAGATTTATTTGGAAATAATTGAGAATACGACTTTAGATAGAATATAATGGATGATAAGTTAAGAATATATATAGCTGACCCTAACTAATTTGTTGAGGATCTATAGCTAACCCAATAATTTGGGATTAAGGCTTGTTGTTACTAGCATGAAGTCGTATTTGTTTTTGCTTGCATGGAAGGTGTTTGATAAAACGCTTTATTTTCTTCGTTTGAGAAGTCACATCCATTTTGCTTACATGGAATGTAAAAATGCTTAAGTGGGTATGGTTGAGTTTGACGAGATGGCTTCTTAATTTGTGTTTGATTCATTTTCTTGTTTGAAAAGTTTGCTCATGTCATGCGAATATTGGCCATTTACAATATAGGATACTGATGACTGTTATTATATGGTTCCAAAAGAGAGTGAAAATTTTCATCACCTCAATATTCAGTGTAAGAAGATTTTGTAGACATTATTGAAAGCAACGGATACCCTTTGTTGCTTGGAAATATGGGTGCTTCCTATGTAGGACTAATTTTGAGGACAACTTGCTAAAACAAAAACTTGATTCATATTATAAAATTTGATTATTTCCTTCATTAAAATACTAGTATGTTGGCATAGGCTCGTGAGAGATGGTATAAATCATGCAGACTATGCCCTTTCATCGCCTGCTTTTACCACCTCTAGCTTTCTTCCTCTTGCTTTCCTTGACTTTCTTCTTCCCCGGGCTTTGTTTACTTTGTTCATTGACCTTTTCTACTTCAGATTTGGATTCTTCAGAACATTTCATCTGCTTCTTCTTCTGTTGGAGGAATGCAACCAGTCCTGCAAGGGCAATATCGGGGTCTTCACTTTTCATAAGCTCTTCTGCAACCTCTGCTGGGGTGACCTCCACCTCTTTAATGAGTCCTTCTATTTCAGTGAAAAGGCAGTGGCTTTCAATTCTTAGGTAATTGGAAGCAAGGATCTTGAACCCGCTTGGAGTGCAATAGGACATGTGGATGTGCATGTCCATGCGGCCTGGTCTCAACAATGCAGGGTCCAGTCTGTCTTTGTGGTTGGTTGTGAAGACAATTATCCTCTCGTCCCCACAGCTTGTCCATAGCCCATCGATAAAATTTAGCAATCCGGATAATGTCAACTGTCAATAAGAGAGAACAATTTATCATTACAGCTGATCTCACAAGTTAGGTTGGGCTAATCATCTTTACTTCTATTGATTAACCGAAAAAATATGGTTTTAAAAACTGGACTGGATCATCCGGTTCGACCGGTTCTAATCCAGTCCGGTTATGCTTAAAAACTGGAAGTAGCATAAAAAGCAAAAAAACCGAAAACCAGCGGTTTAATTGGAAAAACCAAAAGACGGTGTGGTTGGACTGGTTTTTGAACAGTTAAGCTAAATGTTAAAAAACAGTATTTTCTATATATATATAAAAAATCAAATATAAACAAAACAAAAAACCACATGTTTGCAAAGAGACAGAGGTAAAAATTAGAGAGTGATCTTGATCATGTTTTAAGATGAACTACCTTTACATGACCGTTTTTAACTTCGCTGATTCTTGAAATTTTCATGGTAGAGAGTGCTGAGAGAGACGAAGAACAGAAGACTGAAAAGGCAGCAGCAAATCTGAAATTTAAGAGAGAGCTTAAGGTATGTTTGGTGGGGTGATTTTGGGAGGATGAAAAAAGAAAAAAGAAAAAAAAGGAAAATAGGAGAAAAAATGATTAGGTGGGGGAATTTTTATTTTATTTTATTTTTTAGGCTGAATGGTGGAGGAATTTAATGACTGCTTAGGTATTAGGTCAATACTTTTTTTTTCCTTTTCTTTTCTTCCTTCTCTGTCGATTCCTGTTTTTCTTTCACTCTCTCCATTCAATGTAACTATTTTTGTGATAAACTCCTAAAGCTATGTATTACTATAATTTATAAAAGAAAAAAACCAAATAATAAATAATAGCCATGTTTTGTTTGCTGAAAAAGATAGTCATTTTATAGTGAATAGTGATACAACACAAACATTGATTGACATAAATATAATAGATGCATAATTCTTTTAATGTATAACATTACCTATAAAATTATAAAGAACCAAACAATTATATATTATTTAAATAATAATAATATATTATATAAGTGATAAATATACTATAATATCTAATATATAAATAAAATAATAAATGAACTTTAGTATAACTTTGTTATTATGTGTTGTGATTTATTTTTAAAATTTTTAAAAATATATCTTTAAACTAAATATGAGTTATAAAATTTAAAATATATACATCTTATTATTTATTTTTATAATTCTAAAATTATTAATTAATTATATATGACGTCACTAGTTGGACCATCTATCTGACTTCGGTCGAACCAAAAAACTATTAACTACTCTCTTTTTCGATTCTTCGATGGGTTCGGTTTTTAAAACCATAAAATAGCCTTTGAAACGGGTGTTTTAAGATGAAAAAGACTGTAAATAGTGTAAATAAGTTCAATGTAGTGGTGTTACAATCTATGAACTCACCTGGTTGTCACTTTTATTGTATCCTCCATGTTGCCTATCTTGCAGATCAATGGTACAATCAATATCCTCAATTACAAGAATAGATCTATTTGCAGTAGAGGCTATCAGCCTCCTGAGGTCTGCATTGCTATGTAGATTCGAAAGCTCCAAATCATAGATGTCAAATTTCAAGTAATTAGCCATTGCTGCTATCAAGCTTGACTTACCTGTACCAGGAGGGCCATACAAAAGATACCCACGTTTCCATGCCTTCCCTACTCTCCTATAGAACTCTCTTCTCTTCAGAAATCTATCCAAGTCATCCATCAACTCTTTCTTGAGCTTTGGATCCATTGCCAGTGTGTCAAAAGTGGATGGGTGGTCAAGATTGACATCTTGATAGCAGTTTCCAAGTGAATAAAGTTTCACCACCTTGTTTTCTTCTTTTATGGCCTTTGATCTGTCTACCACATATGGCAGGTAAGTACTGAGCACAATCTCCTTGTATTTCTTGTGGAAACTGAGATGAATTGATCTTTGTTCAGATGTTTCTGTTGAGTGGAGAGAGGTTTAATAGTCAAAATATGATTTCTGTTTTTCAGTAGAAATGAATTCCCAAATTAAACGTATTCCCTCGAATACATCAATAATCTTTTCTCCTTTGTCGATCGTGATGGAGAGGTTCTTCTCACGCGGGGCCTTGGAAACCTTGAGGTGTTTGACTGAGGGGGTGATTATTGTGCTTAAATAGATGTCAGAAGCCTGGTAAATTTCATTGATGGAAAGCCCATTGTGTTCATCAATGATGAGAGTAATTTGGGAAGAGAAATTATTAACGAATAGGCCTCCAAGCTTGGAAGATAATTTTTCTTGGAGTTGTTGAGGTATGAGCTGAGTGGTCATGGTCTGGACCTCACTGATCACTGTCCGGAGCAGCATTGCGGATGCAGCGAAGGAAGTATATGTTGATAGAACTGATGTTGTTGAAGGAATGCTTGTAAAGGAAAACATGCTTGATGTAATCGATTTGGGGGGAAGCTGATGGTTTTGGAATTAAGGAAGCTTGTTTGTGGACTTGATTGCTTGGAGAGTTACAATTCTGGCGGGGGCTTTTTATTGTAAGAAAATAAGGGCTGTAGGAACTAGGCAGCTTCTATTGGAAGCTATCTTAAAGCAACCCAGAATAGCATCACGTTTGGTGGAACTATTTTTTTAGCTATCTGGCACCACAAAAAGCTATTTTATCTATTTTACTTATTCATTTTACAAAAACATCTAGCATCAGTGGATCTATTTTAGCTTTAAACACAATAAAATAATATAAACATTACAATAAAATAATATATCTACTACAATAAAATAATTATTCAAATAAAAAACTGTGAACATACAAATAAAAAAATATTAGCGTGAACACAAATGAGTAAAATAATCCAAAATAGTATGAACGTATAAATGATTTTTTTTTTTTTTTTTTTTACCTTTTAGCTTCCGTGCACAGTCAAAAGTCAAAAGTAACCTTGCACTATAGTTATAGAGCCAAAAAATATTGTAAGACATATTTTGGTATTTGATGGTATTAAAAATAGCAATATAATTATTTAGCACTACCAATATGAATGCTCTAATGGCTTGAAATATTATAAAGCTTGCACTGGAATTTTCAAGCCTAGTCAACTAGGCATGAACAGATAAATGAATAAAAACTTGAAATATTATAAAGCTTGCACTGGAATTTTCAAGCCTAGTCAACCTAGACATGAACAGATAAATGAATAAAAACTTGATGTTGGTCTAATCACGTGGCAAGGACAAACACATGGTGGAAGAAGAAACAATCTTCTCCAGCAATTCTTACAAAGAATAAGCTACTTGACCTTTTAAACAAACGCAGTGTCTGTTTGCCACTAATGTCTCTACTTGACCTTTTAAACAAACGCAGTGTCTGTTTGCCACTAATGTCTCCAGTTTATTTGACACCTTTTTAACTTTTATTTACAGTTTTTTAAAATTGAATTATAAATTTTTTTTTTTTTTTTTTTTTTTTTTTACTTTTTCAAAATATAAATATACTTTAATACACTTATAGCAAGAAAAAAAAAAATCAGCAAAATACTGAATAAGGCAATTCCAAATTGGGGTGTAAAACCCCCCAAATTGCTATATTACAAACCCTTAAAAACATGTAACATTTGGGTTGCCATATGTAAAAAATCATATTAACTTGCTACAATAAGTGTATCAATACCAACTTGAGCATTAACATTGGGATTTTTTGTTTTTTTTTTTTTTGTGGGGGGGGAGGCCCCCAACCAAAAAAAAAAAAAAAATCCCTAGTAAAAGAAGGCCCCATTGGCCCAAAATTTTATAAAAATACAACATTTTTTAAATAATTGAGCATTTTTTTTTAAAAAGTGATAATAAGGATATCACAAATTTTACTACAGGCTTACAAACTAACATGTCACCAATTATATAAAAAAGTAATTCAAACACTTATAAAATAGATTGTCAAAATTCATCAATTACAGTCATTATCACATTATATTGTGATCATTTTGTAATATTTTTAGTATTTTTTTTTCATTTCTAATAAGGCTTCCAAAATAGGAGACCAATAGAAATTTAACCAAATTGAAACTCTAAAATTTTTATACAAAAAGTTGCAAATGTGATAGATCATCAATGATGACTAATCTCTCCTAATAGTTTGAGACTTTAATTTTTGTAAACTGATCTCCTACAAAACTACACACCAAATAATTTCTATTTATCTCTTCCTCTTAAAAGGAAGATATAAAATTAAAATTTAGATTACAACTTTACTTAATTATGCATAGTTATATATCCAAGTTAAAGTAAGTTTCTTTTTTTAAAAATAATATATATTTTAGTTCTTTTTGTTTAAATTTATGGTTCAATTATGATATTCAATTCTCTATATGAAATTATCCTTAGTTTAGTTATTCATCAATTTCTGTATTTACACCAAATTAGTCTTAATTTAATTAGTAGTATTATATAATTTTATTTAATTAATGTTTACATATAAAGGCCCCCATATAATTTTTTTGCCTTAGGCCATAAATTATGTTAGGCTAGCCTTGTTGGGGGTGTAAGGGTATGTATTGCTATTTTTTTTTCTACAATTGTGAATAGTGACTTCTCAAATATACAATCTACTATTCATGTGTTGTAAACGTAAAAAATATATTATTGGAGAGAGAGAGAGAGAGAGAGAGAGAGAGAGAGAGAGAGAGAGATTTTTTTTTTTAATATATTATTTGATTGAGTTGTATGTAAAAATAAGAATTGGATGTTAGGTATATTGTTAAATGGGTTGGTAAAATAGATAAAATAGTGTTTGAATATGTAATAATGTAGCAGGTTGCTAAAAATTAAATAATATTTTTTATTGTCACAGTGGAGAGAGAGAAAGAGATAGAGAGGAAGAAAGGGAAGAGAGAGAAGAGTAATTTATTTTTATTTTATTGTGTAGTTTATATTATTTTATTTGCTTGTAAGTAAAAATAAGAATTGAGATGTTAGGTGTAATGTTAAATGAGTTGGTAAAATAGATAAAATAGTTTTTTTAAAGATGAAAAATATGTATTTTTTTACAAACCCGGATATTAACGTTTTCAGGGAGGTCATAGGTAGCCTTACCCCAATTTTTTTTGAACATCTTTAATAAATTAAAAATAAATTGATTGTCTGGGATCTGTGCCTAGTTACATGGAGTAGCTGGGACAGATTCTGCTGGCTCAACAAAATGGGTATAGAGAATCGTTGATCATTCCTTTAAAATAGAAGGTTTAAAAATTAAAATGACTTATGAAACATGCTTAGCGATACAGAAGTGGCCATTGAATGAAGGTGAAATAAATAAGAAGTTTGGTCTCATTTTGCCTTCGCTGTTCTTTTGTTAACTAAGACAAAACTAAGGCCAGTACCATCACCAATACATGCTACAGATTCCTCTACCAAACTGTAGACTAACATATATATATATATATATGTATAACTTTTTTTCTCTATTGGTTTTTCTTTCTTTTCTTTTCTTTTGGGTGGGGGGTTCTACGCACACAAAAATTGGTCGTGTAACTATGGTCATGTAACTATGTATGTATGTTTTCAACACTTGTGCGACAGACAAAGTTCATGCAACTATATATAAGATACAGAAGCATAGATTAGGGCTAGTAAATCAATAAAATGTTGGAGAAAATGGAGTTGGATGAGAAAATACTTCTGAAAAAACAAGACAGTAGAAACGTGTAGCTCTGTTTTGACAACAAATCTTTATTTATGGCATCTGTCCATCTATTGCAAAATAACATTTTTTTGCATGTTCAAATCATTCTCTACCATGTTTGATAACTTCATCTATTTTGAAAACCAGAATTTGCAAGAAACATAAATACAGAAAACAATGCAATATTTCTTCAACATTATTGAAAACAAGGAAACTACACCATACTCCATCAAGCATTCTCTGTGACAGCACTAGTGTGAAGTGTGAACTCACTTCAAAAGTAGTGTGCATAGAATTCAGCTAGCATGACAGACTTTTGAGTTGTGAATAATATTGACCTCCAAATCACCCTACTGTGATGTAGAAATTTGCTCAAATATCTACAATAGACATTAAAATGTAAATGCTACCAACTGCCATGCTTGCTTGTTTCTGGTTTTCACTTCACGCATATGAACTAGAACGTGACTCTGCATACCTTTTAGCCCCACTTCCAGGGTTCATGAGCCATGCTGATTCGAACAATTCTATAATTGGATCATCGTTCAGAAGGCTTTGATTGCTTTCATCTTCATTATGCTCTTCTCCTTTCTCAGCTTCTTCCTTGTCGACATTAATTTTCTCATTCTTCTCCATCTTTTCAATGTGTTCTTCTCCTGCTTTCTTTTCCATGATTTCCTTTGTCCCCTTCTCTAGTACCTCCTTGTATGTCCCTTTTGTAACGCCGACTGCTTTATCAACTGTCTCAGTTTCAGCTTGTGGGATTTCAGAATTGGGAGGAAGGCTTTCCTTCTTCTCACTGTCAACATTGGCTTGCAATTTTTCAGGCTTCTGTGCTTCATCAACAAAAGCTTGTTCATTATTTTGCTTCTCACAGTTTATATCGACGACAATCTCCTTTTCCCGTGCACTTCCATTTTCCCAGTGACTCAACTTAGTGATAAAAAAGTTCAACAAGAAAATAACTTGGACCAGTGCACAATCAAAGCGAAATTGGTGGACAATTGTAGGAATTTTGTCGAAAGCATAATCAAATTTTTCTGGCAAAGTTTCTGCAACTTGGACAAGGTAGTCAATCTTATTGAATACATGGTTTGATCTAGGAAAAACTTTCTCTATCATGTTTTCTACTGCTAGTATTTGATCATCGGCAAAAGAGAGGATTGCTAACCATTGATATTGCATTGCATACGCTAATGGACCGGCAAATGGGGCTAATTTGGCTACCTTTCTTGCCGTTGAGCCTATTAGTCCATTAAATTCTTGAGCTTTTGTGTAAGCAATATGAACAATCGCCAAGATTGAAACTCCACAAGTGTGCAATGGACGATGCCGGGAACTCATTCTGGTAGGTGCTCTTGGTTCCTGAGCAATTCATGTCAAAACTCAAAACATGAGCATAAGATATATGGCAACCAATATATGATCAACTAATGCTATAATCCAATATATGAGTTTTACAAATTTACTATTTCTATTTGCTTAAATAATATTCTCTAATTGTTGATCACTTAGATGTCCAATATAAAATTAGTATGATTATATGATTGGCACTGTCCTAGCTAAAAAACCAAAATAAGAATATTCATCAATAAAGAGTAGGGAATCAATTATGTATCTAATCTTATTTGAATTTTGATACACTATTTTTTTTTCTATCCTATCTATATATATATATATAAATTTTTTTTTCTACCCTATCTATATATATATATATATATATAAAGTATATTCTTATTTTGGTTTTTTAAACTAGGACAGAGGCAATCATATAATCATTCGCATGTACTACTTTTTAAAGAAAGATATCTTTTTTTTTAAAATAATATTTATTTAGTAGGTTGCTGATAAATCTGAGGGAATTTTTTGGCCTAGATGTCCTGCATATCCAGAATATATATGAAAGCTTATAATTATATGAAACACAAAAGTGTGGAAATTTTGTTTTATTGGGGCAGTAATCACTTTAATTACAAAGAAATTGAATGAGAAATAATGTTAAACCAAAAACATTAACATAAACCAAAAAAAAAAAAAAAATCCTATTGCATATATTTTATCATTGCTTTGGAGAATCGGACAATTTTTATAAGTGTTAAAGCTCATACCTTGTTGGCAAAAGACATGAGAAATGAGAATCCACAATAGTACTCTAAAGCTCGTTGCAGAAACTGATACAAGAATTTGTGGTCAATTATATATGTTGGTACCTTTTAAGTTCGATTTAATATTAAAGGTGGAAAAGATCAAACGTTAGTGGTGGAAAAATGAACGGCTGGAACAGATTTTTTAGCGGGAGAATCTGGTTAGCGGTTTTGACTTTAGAGTTACATTGCTTTAATTGCTTGGTACTGATTCCCACTGTAAGATTTTGACACGTGTTAGTCACTATAAACAAATCAAGCAACAGACTCGGAAATCTTTTTTGTCCAGACAAACTCAAACCCCCATTTGAGGTTTATCAAAAAAAAAAAAAAAAAAAAAAAAAAAAAAAAAAAAAAAAAAAAAAACCCTTTGAGTATATATAATTCTTTTAGAGTAATAATTAATAATAGATATTAGTTCATGTGAATTTGTAGATAAGGTTTTGTTTACTATTTCAAAATTCATTGTAAAAAATTATTTATATATATAAATATAAATTATATATAAAAAATATATATATACATACTTATCACTTTTTGATTTTTTTTTTTTTTTTTTTTTTTTTTTTTTTTTTTAAGTTCAGAAATGAAAGATTACTATTTTTTTTTTTAGAGAAAATTTCAATCTATGGCATTCGCTCCTGATAATAACTCTTTATTATCAGACCAAGATACCAATCAGTTTTGGTGTAGGCGGAGATTGAATCACAGATCTCTTATACAACTATCAGAGATTTTACTAGTTGAACTAACTGGAACTCACAAGATTACTCTATTTATTTGACTTTATCTGCTCTTAATTATAAATTAATAGTAAACTTAAATTTATTATTGGGTGTAATTAAAATTCAAATCATAAACCATGATATAAATTTTACATAGGGAGAGAATGACTTAACAAATAATTTGTGAATTATCTTGAGCTTATTCATAAACTAAATAGTTAAATTGAAAAATATACACACAAATCATGTGTTTTATCCATAAAACACATATTCTATGAAATTTTGAATATCACTTAAACCTTTTATGAGAGAGAGAGAGATATATATATATATATATATATATTTAATGTATAAACCATTAAATATACATTTAGCTATATATATATATATATAAAACCGAAGCCTTTGCTGGTACCACAATTTTCCACGTCAGCACAATATTTAAAAAATAAAAAATAAATAAAAATTATAACTTCTTAAAACCCTAGCAACCTTACCCCTCTCTCAAGTTAAGTTAAGAAATATAAAGCCACAGTTTCTGCAAATTCTCTCTTTCTCCAGACGTAGGAAGCCCCAAAGCATTCAAGATCTACAAAACCCTAGCAACCTTACCCCTCTCTCAAGTTAAGAAATATAAAGCCACGGTTTCTGCAAACTCTCTCTCTCTAGACGTAGGGAGTCCTAGAGCATTCAAGATCTACAACGCACGGTATAGATTTTAGCTTATAAAGTTCAGCTTTTGTAAGGTTAGTTTTGTTTATATATTAATTAATACATAGTACTTTGTTCACCATTGAATACTCATATAATCAATTTCCAATTCAGTGTTTAAGAATTAAACCAAAATTCTAACTGTGCTATCATAAAATATTATTATTAGTATAAATTTTATGGAGTTGCGGTGTTAAAAAATTAAACCAAAATTCTTTTAAATTATCTATAATATTTTGTCATCTGAAAATTTTATCTTTTTTATTTTAGTATATTGTATTTCTTAAGCTATAGAGAGATTTTCTTTGGTTTCTGCAAACTCTCTCTCTCTCCAGATGTAGGAAGTCCTAAACGTACGGTATAGCGTTCAAGATTTACAACTCACGGTATAGATTTTAGCTTATAAAGTTTAGCTTTTGTAAGGTTAGTTTGTTTATATATTTAGTCCTTACGTTTAGGTTTAGGTTTTAAGAGATTTATATATTACTACTATGTGGCTGAATTTCCCGTGACATCAGTTTTATGTTTTTAACCAAATACATCAGGAAAGCAAGAGAAGGCGCATAAATATTTAGTCCTTATGTTTAGGTTTAGGTTTAGGTTTTAAGAGATTTATATATTACTACTATGTGGCTGAATTTCCCGTGACATCAGTTTTATGTTTTTTTTTTTTTTTTTAATTTGTTTTATGTAAGGTTAGTTTGTTTACATCAGTTCTTTATCTTAAAGATAAGGTTTTTATTTCT